>NC_050446.1:97552118-97860452 GCF_903995425.1 Onychomys torridus
GGAATGGAGGGGAGGGGCTGGGGGGAAGGTGGGAGTGGGTATGGGAGGGGGGAGGACAGGGGAACCCATGACTGATGAATGAAATTTAAAACACATAATAATAAAGAAAAAAAAAGCAGACTGAAAATATAACCTTAAATTTTATGCAGGGGCTGGAGGGATAGAAGAGAGGAACAGAAATTTGGTTTCTTGATTCTTGTTGGATGGCTCACTATTGCCTGTAAATCCAGCTCCAGGAGGAATGATGACATCTTCTGTCCTGTGCATCCACCCACATGCACGCCTGCATACACACACACACACACACACACACACACACACACACACACTCACACAGAGAGAGAGAGAGAGAGAGACAGAGAGAAATACACATACATGTAAATAAAATTTATTTTTTATTTACAAGAATGAATATTTAAAACTATATCATTTAAACATCATGATTTAAGAAAATCTATTGCAAAACCTCTCTTATATTACATGTCTCGATGGAAAGTGTGTTCAATACTGCTTATAAAATTTAAATATATTGATTATTTTCATGAATACCTCCTTCATTTATCTACATACAATGTTCATGATGTATTAGTCTTACATGGCAGCTGTCTTGTAGATATTTTAATGTCACTTATGAATATGGTGAAATAATCAATAATACTATAATTTTTATATGAACAATTTTTAAATAAATCAAGTCATTTGTCTTTATTGATAGGTATGGAGTGACTTTGTTCCATATTTATTCAAGGTTATATAACTCAATTATGTTACATTAGATTTAACGTTTTGGTATTCTGTTCATGGAGGCATTTTTAAGTAATAGGCAAAGTCCTAGATATTTGAGGCATTTTAAGAGGCAAGATACACTATTCATAAAATATCCACTCTAAGAGTGCTAGCTGTGAAAATAAAAGCTAATATGTTATTGAGTCTGCACATAACATTTTGTTATACACAATCCTTTTTATATGCATTTTCATAGCTCAACAAAACATGTATCCTAAGGTGGTGTTGGTTGTTTTTGCTCTTTTGGTTGGCGCACCACCTAGTTCCCAAGTAAACACACGTGGAAGCTTGTTCTTAATTATAAATGCCCATCCCTATCTTGACTTTTTGCTAGCCTGCTTTTCTTAAATTAACCTCTCTCTCTTTAGCTATTCTTTGGGCTATTGCCTTTCTCTTACTTCTGTAAATCCTACTTTCATTTTTACACCATGGCTGGGTGTGTGGCTGGGTGTGTGGCCCCTTGCGTCCTTATCCTTCTCTTGCTCCTTGATCTCTATCCTTCTTCCTTCCTAGATTTCTCCGTCTTATTTACTCTCTCCACCTGCCAGCCCTGCCTATCCTTTATCCTGCCTCGCTATTGCCCGTTTAGCTCTCTATTAGACCATCAGGTGTCATTAGACAGGCAAAGTAACACAGCTTCACAGAGTTAAACAAATGCTACATAAAGTAACACACCTTAAAATAATGTTCTCCAACACTTAGGGTTGCTTTAACATACCAATTACCTGACATTAAGGTAAATCACCTGACTTACTGCTTTCCATTGATATTCAAGATTTTTTTTTCTCATAAATGAATCATTTTATCAAATGAAGTTGCTTCAAATACATATTAACAGGAATAATTTCTAGGTTCAAAACTTTCAGTGTTTGGTGTTGTGTATATTCTTGATATTAAAATTCTTCATCCATGTTTGCATCATAAAAAAAAAGAGACATCACAAGTAGATGAAGGGAGGGGTCTGGGCGGGGGTGTGCATGGGAATAGGAGGGATCAGGTTGAGGGAAGATGGAGGGAGAGAGTACTGAGAAACACAACTGGAATCAGTGGCATCTCTGGGATGAGCTTGGTACCTAGTGCAATGGAAACTCCCAGGAATCTATGAGGGTGATCCTAAGACTCCTAGCAATGGAAGCTATAGTGCCTGAATCAGCCATCTCCAGTAAGCAGATAAGTTTTCCACTGAAGGGATTGAGACTTCAATCCAGTCACATAACTTTTGACCTAAAATTTGCCTGGCCTACAAGATATGCTGGGGTAAAGGTGGTTCAGAAATTGTGGGAGTGGCCAACCAACAACTGATCCAGCTTGAGGCACATACCATCATAGGGAGCCTACCCCTGACACAGTCTGGAGGGCCAGGATCCAGCTAGACATTGAATACCAGATACCTAGGCTAAAACTAAACAGGACTGGAAAAAAATCAATGAAATGACTCTTAATGATATTCTGCTCTACTCATAGATTGTTGTTTAGCCCAACTGTCATCAGAGAGGCTTCACCCAGCAACCGATGGAAACAGATGCAGAGACCCACAGCCAAATATTAGGTGTGCCTGGGGAAATCCTGTGGAAGAGGGGGAAGAAAAGGATTATGGGAGCCAGTGGGGCTAAGGAAACCACAGGAAAACCCACAGAGTCAACTGACCTGGGCTCATAGGGACTAACAGAGACTGAAACGTCATCTGGAAAGTTTGCATGGGACTGACCTCGGCCTTCTGCACATATGTTATAGTTGGGTAACTTGGTCTTTCTATGGGACTCCTAACAGTGTGAACAGTGGCTGTCTTTGACTCTGTTATCTGCTTTTGGGGCCCTTTCCTCCTATTAGACTGCCTTGTCCAGCCAGAATAGGAGAGGAGGTGCCTAGTCTTACAGCAACTTGGTAAGTAATGGCTGGCTGATACACATGAGAGACTTGGCCTTTTCTGAATGAAAAGGAAGAGGAATGGGGGGGGGTGGGAAGAAGAGAGGTTTCAGGGAAGGACTAGGAAGAGAGGAGGAAGGTAAAACTGATCAGGGTGCAAAAGATTAATTAAAAAATTTAAAAAGTAGAACAAAAATGATGTTGGAATATAAAAATAAAAACATCTTAATTAAAAGAGAACTTGTGTATAATGATTGAAATGACTAGAATTTTCCTTTTGCAAAGTGGGACAAGAGTCTAAGTAGGTTATTGAAGGTTTATAAAAGACAAGACTTAGATAGGAAATGGCTTTAGAACTATGTGTCTAATTAAGGATTACATTAATGTGCTTAATTTCTGTTCAAGCTTTTAATTAAAAAATACCAAATTGGTGCAACTGACTCTCTGAGTGTTCAATAACAGTACTTAGAGGCCTATACTGATGATACAAATGTGTTAAAAGGGAAAGTATTTTTTCTCCTTGCTCTACAAAGGTCAACTAAGTCCCAGGAGATTGTAGGACATCTCTCAATGTTATTGTAACTATGAAAAGTCACCTGTTCTCTTGCTCAGGGATGTCATGGAGATGCCTCTAAGGGGACTTTAACCAATGTCCAGCCTACCATATAGTTGGATTAATTGACAAGTGAAAGACTAAAGAATCTAGAAGTCCTTCCCAAGCCCAAGTGACCCCCGAGGACCAGATCTTTGACTGGCTTTGACAGTAAAAGGTTTTTTTTTTTTTTGTTGGTTTTTTTTTTTTTTTTTTTTTTGGTAAAAGTTTTAAAAAATAATTAATTTTGGTCATCTATATAGTCTTAAATACCCATCAGGAAAGTATAGTCAGGATTAAAATAATCAATATATTTAAAAGTCTAAGGTACTACAATCCTTAATCATATGAAGAAAAATAAATATCAGATGTTATTTGAACAACTATTCCTCATTAATTAATGATTCATATCTATCTATCTATCTATCTATCTATCTATATATCTATCTATCTATCTATCTGTGTCAGGATATAGGTCAGGACCTTGGTTCATTTCAGCATTGCAGAGCCTTAAAAAACAAAAACAAAACCAAACCTTACAAAAAAAAAAAAAAGAACAAAACAAAACAACAAACAACGAAACCAGGCCTATCTTCTTAAATGTCAAGGACAAATCTAAATAAACAAACAAACTTACAAGCAAACTGTGCTTACCAAAGCTAGAACACTATCTCTTTCTGGAAGAGTAATTATTATAGGTATAAAGTGTCCTTCTGCACCATAAGCACCCATGTTACCTGACTAAAGGAGGCTATCAGGTACTCTAGTTGTCAAATTCAGAGATTTGGAGAAATTATTCAGGGTATGTGAGCAGTATGCCTGGGACATTGCTGGACAATCTTTAAAAAAAGGAAAAAATCATTTGACTCACCATCTGGTGTGCAGTTTTTGCTGTAAGAAGAGGCTGGTTGCCTCTTCTCAAGGTCACAGTGTCAGAATCCTGACTTTGTCTCTGGTCCTAGCTAGCTAGAAGTTTTGGAATCCTGCAGTGTTCGGAATAAAATTTGCTTCTGGTTAATAGATTTTGGTGTTCTGGTACCTATTATTTGCCCAACCCCAGAATCCAACATCTGGGGGCTTTTCCAGGATCATGCAGTTCTGGGAAGACTTCAGATATAGGTCAGGACCTTGGCTCATTTCAACTCAAACTACTTTATTCTACTGGTTATGGATGATTAGTAAGTTTTTCCTCTGGTCTCTGTGTCTGGTGTCTGGACAAACTGAGGCTCAACAGAGAGCAGGTGGATGTGCTGCTGACCTCTGGACCAGAAGGGAATAAGGAATGCCTCAAACCTTCCTCTGGCTGTTGGGTCATTCATTTGTGGCCCTTCAAGACTGACTTGGAACCACGTGGCCCATTGCACAGCATTCTTCCATCCATGTCTGCTAGATTTTCATCTCCTCATTTTGATTCACTTGTTGTCTTATTTATTATTAGTCTCCTTGTTGAACTTGCTTGTGAATTAATTCCCACCATGGGCCAAACTTCTAAACCTAAGACCCCCTTGTACCTTGTCCTTTCTCATTTTCAGGACTTCAGAAACACAGCAGCAATCTCTGCTACCTGTTTGAGACCACAATGGCTTAGGATTCTTTGATCATTAGATGGCCAGTCTTCAAGGTTGGATGGCCTCAATTTTAAGCTTATACTGAGGGTCTGGGATGCCATTTTTAGTCATCAGGACCATCCATACCAGATCCCCTACATCATGGCTTGGAGCTATCACCTGGTAAACCCACATTCTGATTAAAATCCCTCATTCTTCCCTCAGAGAAGGAGACTACCATTCTTCCCATTCAAACAAAGAAATCAAAAGGAAAGCCTAGCTGATCCATTACTCCTGAAGTCTTGACTTTCCTCCTCCTCCCTATAACCCCTGACCCCAAAGACAAGTGGGGGACTTCTTTCTGATGGGGAATAGAATGACTACTAACTCTCCTACTGCCTCCCCTTCCCCTAGATCCTGTGCTTCCCTCCTGGAGTTTCTCTTCCTCCCCTTCTCCCTCTCACCATTCACCTCCTGAGCCAAGCCTGCTTCACAACCATTTGGGAAAAGTGTGAATTCCAGCGTCCATTGTTCTCTCCTTCTGGGGCCACCTAATGCAGATGACAACCCTTGCTTAGCCTATTTTCACTTTGCTACCAGTGACCTATACAACCTCAAGCTCCAAACTCCCTCTTTTACTGAAAACCCACAAGTACTAATAGCTCTTCTTGATACTGTTTTGTTCACCTATCATCCCTGATGGGATGACTGTTTATAACTCCTTGAGTTTCTATTTACTACTGAGGACAGAGAGAGAATCCAAGAGAATGCTACAAGTTGGCCCCAGGGCAAGACAGTCACCTCATGGATGATGAGATAATTATTAATACTTCTTTCCCCACTTCCATGTCTGACGAGGGATAGGACTACAACACAACTGAAGGTAGGGTGTTGTTAGAATCTTAGATCTTTTTTTAATAAAAAAACTAGGGCCAGATATTGAGGTAAAAGCTGAAAGATCATAGAAGCAGAGCAAACCACAGCCAACCTCACCTCACCAACTCCTCAGCTGATCCTGTTTCCTCAGACTGAAAGCCTCTGAGTCCTCACCCAAAAGGGTTTCAGCTGAATTGCTTTAGTTCTTGTTTCCTAATGCCTTTTATACCTTTCTCTGTCCTTCCATCACTTCCTTGATCAAAGGCATGTATGTGTGCTTGCCAGTGCTGGGATTAAAGGTGTGCGCCACCACTGCCTGGCTCTGTTTCCAGTGTAGCCTTGAACTCACAGAGATCCAGAAGGATCTCTGCCTCCCTAGTGATAGGATTAAGGGTGTGTACCACCACTGCTGGCCTCTATGTCTAGTCTAGTGGCTGGCTCTGGTCCCCAATCCCCCAGGCAAGTTTATTAGGGTACATAGTATATCCCCACAGGACAGCCTTGCATACATGGACCATAAACTGAACTGTGGGCTTGGGAAGGAAAAGGTTACACATTCCTTCCTGATTATCCAGGAATAACCCTTCCCTGTCTTGGGAAAAGCATTACAGACCATGGTGGACACCCAAATTCATTTCACTGGGAAGGGGATGACAATCTCTCCATGGCCAGAATCCTATGCCTTATGTCTGGGTATACACAAAATTAAAGATAAACCTTAAGAAAGCATACAAGGCAAAGATTTTAAAAGTACATGAGAACTAAAATGGCTGATTCTCATCCTCTTGGTCCTGCTCTTAAACTTTCCTTAGTCCTCTAATGATTCTATTCCAAGTCTAAGCATATGTTATAATCAGAACTACAGAAGACAGAATAGACAAGAGGAACAGTGTTTCTGAAACAGAGGAGTCTTTAGAAGTAAGAAGGTAGGTTATGAGGTAGCTGTCTAGATCCTGAAGAACAGAGGAGAATTTGGAGAGATCCATTTATCTATCTGATGCTTCTTGTGGGGATTTAATCACCACCCTGCCTAATCCCAGTTTTCTACCTTTCCCTCATATTTGGAAAGATTATACATCATGCTAGACTGTATAGAAATTCAAATGTGAAAGAGTATCCTTGGGTATCAGAGTTATCTTGAGTTATGTCACCCATTCCATAATGCTCAGCATGGCCTCTGAAGTAAGAATCAGACCTGAGTATGAACTGTTCATCTTTTGAAAGAAACAGAACCCAAGGTATAATTTGGAAGACTGTGTGTTCAAATCTAGAGTATACTTTGGGCAAAAATAATACTAACATATTCTTCCTAAAAATTTGGTGAAATTCCCAAAGCCATAATTACTAGAAATTGTGTTGAAGTATCAATAACAATCTGAGTAGATGTCAGCCCTGTTGACTGATTTCTGAAGTGTACATTGTAGCACTCAAGAGGTGACAGGGACTAAAGATTCCTTTTACTGGGTTGGAGAGATCCTAGAAGAGCCTGAGGACAAATTAGGACATGTAGTAGCACTGGAGGGATGTGAAGATTCTGGAGACATAGAAGAGGTTAGTGTGAGACACTCTTAGTTCAGACAAAGGCCTTGGTTCTTTATTCCCCATTGTGGTCTGATTGGGAAATGTCTCACCAAGGTTTATGTGTTTGAACACTTGGTTTCAAGCTGGTGGCACTGTTTGGGAGATTTTGAACCTTTTAAGGGGGTGAAGATTTGCTGAAGTTAAGAAGAGATTTTTATAGTCTGGCTCTACTTCCTGTTTTTGTCTTTGCTTCCTGGATGCTTGTTGAGATCAGACTATGCTCTGCTCAAGTTACTCCAAAAGTATGTATGTATGTAACAGTGGTTTCTCAGGCTCTGGCTGGCATGGAGAGACTTCATTTTATAGGCAGTCTTTGACCTCCTTTTGAGGATGGAAGATGATCCCATGCTTGGGAAGACAGGTGAATTACCCCATTTGTCTAGCAGCACAGATGGATAAATGACTTCTTACTGGAAGTAGAATGGGTATCATTGATGTATTTATCAGGGGAAATGGATGGTACATGGACACGTCATACATTAAAATCACCCCAGGGAAACAGAACAGGCCCAAGAACTTATCACAAACACCAGACCAAGGAAAGCATGAGACTCCTTACAGGCACATCATTAAGAGCCACATGCTTAGTACTGGGATGCTGACAGTCCCCACCAAACTGTCATCTGTCACCCAGTGTATGCCCCCACCAACCTATCATCTCAACCCTGTGATCCACAGAAGCCTGACTTTAGAGAGAAAGCTGCTTTCCTCCAGCTCCTTTGGGTTTCTTATCTTATCAAAACAGACTTTATTTACATTTCTATGAGCTCACCTCAGAAACTTCTTAAAACTCTGCTGAAGCCTCTTTAACCATCTGTGCCATCATACACACACACACACACACACACACACACACACACACACACCAGTTTTCTGATGAGTGTCACCTTACACAGGTGAAGCCATGAATGTTAATCTCTGTTTTACTTCTGTGGCATCAGATTTGGGTTCATGAGGAGACATACATAGAGGAGATTTACTATGTGTTGTGTGATGTAAGAGTGAATATTAGTAATTAAGATTAAAATAAAAGAACTCATGTTTCTCTCAGCCAGGTAACTGACTGTTGGGTCAGAAAGATCCTTTTTTTGTCGATGAAAAACTCAAGAGGGCCAAAATTTAAGAGCCATGGAGCTGGGACCATTCTCTAGGGAGCCTGTTCCTTGGTCCCACAAAACCATTTGCTTCTGTTGTTTTCCAGGAAGCCTTCATTCTCCATGTAGTAGTGGTTCAGCCTTCTCACTCTCATAAAGTGTCATCTCCAAGGGTATTCAGGACAAATCAAGTGAAATGAGTGTAAAGGCTACAGGACTCTCAAAGGCTATGGACTCTTCCCAAGCAAAGTGCACATGCACAAGTGCTAGCACACAAGTCGTGTGACTGAGAGGATGTTCTATTGCCCACCTTTTGGAGATGGGGTAAGACTGTGCTTTTGGAAGACCTCAGTCTTTAGGAGTGTGGCATGAAACTGATATATTTATATGGAGAACAATTGGGTGGATGGTAGGAGTTACCTAACTGAGTCAATGTTAATGAGGTGGCTAAGCCCAAAAGTCAAAAACAGTCTGAGTTCACACAGTTTTCATTCTGAGGTGGCTAAAATGCTCAGATGATTCCACCAAAAGACTATTTGAAGCAGCTAAAAATAGTACTTTATTCACAAATGTCCAGTTCTGTTAAAATTAATTCCAGGACTGATGAAGGCTCTTTCTTAAGATGGAAATCTCAGCTGCCTTAGGAAAGCATGGACTCTTCTTCTTCTTTTTTTTTTTTTAATCTTTTCTGGTGCTTTTTCCTATAAGTTCTCACTGCTCCCTCAACCACATCCTAAGTCAGCGCTTGTTACATATTATTATTCCGGCATATCAATTCGGTCTCCCACAGCTTCTAGGATCATTCCCTCACATTAGTCAGTTCACTTCCTGCCAGCCCACTGACTTTCCTTGATTCTGAGAATGTATCCTTGCAGGACTATAGGCCATGTGGTCCTTCTCTCACATACAAATTTTCCCCTGTACAAAGAGCCACCTTTAAGTAATGTGGGGTAGGAAATTTGCATTGGTGCTTTTAATTCCCTGGGTGATCTTGATACATAGCTGAAGTCAAGAACCACCTCTCACTCCTGTTGTAGACAGAGAGTGAGTATGCTTGAGATCATCCCATCTAGGCAGCTCTAATGCACTCACTCATCACATATTGGTGACCCTTGCCCCAAACCCCCTGCTGCTTAAAGTTATTGATCACTCTCATCATATGGCCAGGATGTATTTCTTAAGTTAATTGAACCTACAACTGGAAAAAGGTTTTTGAATTCCCCCTGGCTGATGATATTTACTGTAAGAGCAGCCTTGAGTTCTCAGAGGTTCTGGAGGAAGGTCACCTATTTCAGCATGTGCCACGGTGGGAATGAGGACTGTGAATTTCAAAACCTCCCATGGTGTTGTCATATGGGACTGAAAATTTGTGGAAACCACATATAACATTTACATTCTTTATGTGATTTGAAAAGCTCTCAAGACTGGAAATTCTATTGCTAGTGGCATGATTTAATCTTCACACAAATAAATGACTACTTTGAATCTTTGGGATGGAACACTATGTGACAAATTTTATTAGTCTTTTTGCAAGCTTGGATATTACATTGACCACTTATTAACTTTCTGGGTTAACATCCATAGAAATTATTTTACAATTTCTGGAGGGTATACAATTTTACTTGACAGTTTTTTTTTTAATAACAAAGTACAAGGTGCTGATTTGGTTGATTTAGATACATTCATTCAATATGTATGCACAGAGAGAGAGAGAGAGAGAGAGAGAGAGAGAGAGAGAGAGAGAGAGAGAGAACATATTTCATTTGGCTTGGCTGGTGTGATTTTCTTCCATGTGAACTTGGAAAATAAATTCAATAGCATATTAGTGAAGTGACCCAAAAATTAATTGGCAAACAAACCTGAATAGAAATTTCTTCAAAGAGAAATACAAATGCTGCACAAACACATGCTAGTGTGCTCAATACGACTGTTCAGGGAGATGGAAGGTGAAACTTCAATGGGGCATTATTTTAAATCTATAACAAGTGTTGGCGTGTGGAAAAAGAGAACCCTTATACATTGCTGGCAGAAATCTCAATTAGCATTTTGGCACAACTTGACAAGCTTGTGGAAATTTATGTATCAATTTGAATATTTACTTATTCTTTGCAGTTACCAAAAAAAGTGAGATTAGCATTGTACACAGAAGGCATATTATTAGTGTTGGTAAAGGTAAGTAGACCAATCAAATAGGTTAGATAACTCAGACAGAAAGAGATTTAATTATAAGCTGACAGCCTGAAACTGAAGTGGTACTCATGGCCAGAAGAGAAATAATGGGTTTTCAGTGTAGAGCATGGAAAACTGTTATGTACCATAAAGAGCAAACCAGAAACAACAAAATAAAACTGGGTTCATTTTCAGCAGTAGTTTCTGCATAAGTGACATTGTGGCAAGATATGGGTATATATCATTTAGATGAGAAATAAAATCTGAGGGGTTGGAAAACTGTGGTGGGTAATTTTGCCTAGAGAATGGTGGAGTCTGGCTATGTCTATAAAGGCCTTTACAAGGAGGAGAAAGACAAACCTATTCGGCAGTACCATTACACATCCCAGAGACTTGGGTGAAATAAAGGTGGGAAAAGGAGACACACAACAGATGCATAAATAGATAAATAAATCAATATGATTAAAAAATAAAACAACACTTACTTATTGTCAGGTAGTCCATTCGGGCAGAAAGATGTTCACTTGAATACTTACTGTGAGCCTGGCAGTAATAAATTTAATAAATAAAGTAAAATAGACCTTTAAAATAAAGAGAAAGAAAAAGAAAATGCAGCTGAGTATAAAGTTGGAATAGAAATATCAAATTCTCCAAAAGGACATCTTTCATTGACAGTAAAGGGACTGAAATGTTTTCCTTCTAGTCCTGTATTATCTAGATATTTGGAACATTATGAAAATGTATCATATACAATAGAGTTTGAAGGAGTAAACTCTGACCTTATAGAATGTATTCCTAAATTAGATTGTTAGATATGGAAAAGAACCTGCAGCATCTGTATTCCTGTGTATAGCTCACCTCCCTTGATACAATGCCCTTCAACTCCATCCCAATTCACTGCAGAAGAGAGGATTTCAGGCTCCTTTATGGATGAGCAATTTTCCCTTGTGTGCCTAAGCTACATTTTCTTTATGCATTCATTTGTTGATCCACACCTAGGCTGATTCTATATCTTTTTGTTCACTACTTCCTCATCCCTGATTCCATGTTAGGTATGACAAAGAGCCACCACAAACTGGGCTTGCTAGTACCCCAAATCACGCTTCAAGTGAATCATAAAGGGAAACTCTAAAGTTTTATCAGCCCTGCAGATGTGATTTATGAAATACACACATTTGGGGCAGGGCAGTTATATATATAAAATATTATAACCCATTTCTGCAAACACTCTTGTATGAGATTCCATTATTAACAAATAAGAAAGCATGTGAACCCTCAAATAGTTGTGATGTGGAGTGTTAAATCCTTACCCAGAACACATGCCACAAGCAGGAAGTATAAATTATTGCACCTGACATTATCAAGTGACTAAGTGTTCTTCTCCAAGAATAACACCAGAGTGATAGATTCTGACAGATCTTACTGCTTCCAGGTTGGATACTCAGTAGTGACAATTTTCAGATTATCTTTCCTTGATGGAATACACACCGAGGAAGCCAAGAATAACCGTTATTTTTACTACCTTTACCATTCCATCCATGGACCCAGTGTGTAAGCCCTGGAGTAAGTGATCAAAGCTGTGTGGTGTGACCTCTATCTATTGATCCTTTGTACTTTTTCTACATTGACTGATGACCATCAACCCCAAATGTGTACTCACACCCCATGCTTCCTCATATTGACCTTCCTATCTCCAGAAATTATAGTTTTTGCTCTTCCTGGCATTCTCTCTTTAGATCCTCTTACTTGGATACCCTCCTAAGTGAAACTTCAGTCTGATTTTGACTAATACCAGTAGAAAGAGCCATATCATCGATGGACCTGAGGTATGTTCTTTCTTTGTGTATCTACTAGCCACAAGTAGAACCCAATGGCACTATAAATGTCAGCTAAGTAAATGCTCCAACAATGAAAGTGAAGGACACCTGTATCTGGGTGTTATTTAAATTTCTCTTTGAGATACATGAATTGATGGCTGTTCACCAATAACAAGTCCCAGTGGCAGACCGAATAAGGGATTCTACCCAGGTTCAGCATGGAGTACCAATGGGATTAATTTGGGTTATGGGAACATGAATGAGGAGCTGCTTGCAGGAGTGTGGGCAGCTGATCTCTTCCTCTCTGTAATTCTTAGAGTCTCACATATCTTTGGAGAAGAAAGTTCACAAAAAACCTTCCCTATAGTCTCATACTGTGCCTGATATGCTACTCATCTCTCCAAGGTGCCATTTGAACTCTTTGTAGAGCATCTTTTATGTCCCATGTATCTTCTGGTGCCTCTATGATATTAATGGGTCAATCTTGTGAGAATCTTTATCTGGGTAATTGGTAACCAGTTGTTCTGATTTCAAGAGAAATCACTGTGTCTGGAAAATGCTATTCCACAACTTCAGAGCACGTCCTTTAATAACATTTGTTTCCCTAGAACTTTGAATATCCTGTTGTGGATATGTCATGGGATGCTATTCAATATTAATACATACCAGACATAAAAATACTGAGATTGTGACAAATACTAGGTAGATGGTCACTCAGTGTTTGTGTGGGCTACACTGAAAATTAGCAGCCTTCTACTGCACTTGACATGAGTTAAAAGAACATCCCATGTGTGGTAAATACTCTGTCAAAGAAGAAAGAAGTCTTCAAAATGTAGAAGACTTTCACATTAGGTACAAGTTGCAATAATTTATGTTGAAGCAATGTCTGAGTATGTCTCAAACCTCTGGATTACATGTCATCTCAGGGTCTATGAAAGTTAGACATTTAAGGTGCTGTTAAAGATGCAAACCATTTGTTAGGGTGACACTAGTGTAGGTATGGTCCACAGGCTGTGATGCATTTGTGATATTTGGGACACCAGAAGAGAATGAGCACTAGGCAGAACTCTTAGACTGAGGCACACACCTAGAAAGCTTTGTCTTGACTTGAGGTTATGACTCAAAGTAACGTATGGGAGCATTCAGAGTACATTTTGTAGGAGTGTTCTGGTATTTGTGCTTCCATAGTGCTCAGTAACTATCTAGGGACAATGTGGGGGAGCATGGCCTTGGCTCAGATGTGCTGGTGGAACAATAAGGTTGTAGCTGAGATATTAGTCCACTGTGCTACCTAAAGTCAGATCTTAAAGGAGATCAGAATGGCATATTCAAATTACTTAAAAAAAAACCTTTTAAACATTCATCAGTTCCCTTGAATATCTTAGAAATTACTTTCCATCTTCTTGTTTGCTTGGACCTTAGCAGATCACATAATGTATATGTCATTACAATTCTGCTAGGGCTTATTTTGTGTGCCATCAATATTCAGGGCTTTTGTAATGACCTGGAAGGTATTAAGGTTATCTAATTTCTCTTGTTTTACATCGCAGTAGAAAGGAGGAGGAAAAAGACAGTGAAAATATATTGTTATTTAATTCAGGTATATACAACATATTTTTGAGTCTCCTTTCAGATGAGTATCAAAATGAATACATTGAGAAAACCAATAGTTCCTAAAAACGAAAGCCTGTATTTAACTGCTCTAGCAAAGATGCTTTTTTTCAATACAGTATTTATAATTATGGTGATCATTTGTTAAATTTACTATAGTGTACCACCATCTGCCATACCAGTCTGTTTGGTGCAGGGCCATACTAATGAACTAAGCAGGAATATGATACAGACCACCATCCTGATGTCCTTTAATTCTTCAAGGATTGTACCATTATCTATAGCTACAAGTGGACTGTGGTATGGAGTATACTTTAGTATGTTTACAAGAGAGGTAAAATTTCAATTACTTCAATCCAGCCCATTTTGTTGTAAAGGGTATTGTTCTACACACTGGGAAATGAACTAGAGGTTGTTCTTAGTTCCAAAGTTATATTTATCTCATTCAGGGACAGGGGAAGTGAACATAGAGTGATGATCCAGTAGGATCACTGTGAAGTAAACATAATACCAGAATACCATTTAATCAAATATTTTAATTCTACATCTATCTAATTGAACAAGGCTTAGCATGGTGGGACCTCTGGTGTCCTTATATTGTGTGTGTTGTGATCACTAGTCCTCAGAAGAAAAGAACATTCTGTTTACCCACTGTTTCCTGAGTAAGTAGGTCTAAGTCCTTTTGAGTATACTTTGGTGGGATGTTTTCTGCATATGTATTCCCCCTTCATTGGTGAGCTCTGCATTTGAGAACTGGTGAAGACATGGAAAAATGGTTTTATTTTACAGTACATTAATTGATACTAACCTTCTGTATTCTATTTCAAAACTTTTTAATTTGCGTGGATCAGTCAGCACTATGATGAAACTTCTTCCAGCTTCTCTCCTGCAGATTTTATAGTCTCTTAGCCACAAGGAAGATCCTTGAGAGTCAGGACCCCTAATGGCCAAATTATTCATACATCTCATCAAGGTGATGATCACCTTTTTCCCTGATTATTAAGGTCATAATATGGACTATGCTGTTCCAGCTACAGGTGATCAATTGCCTCCCTGTGTTGGGCCCTCCCTAGTGCTTTAGTGAGAACATTGACCTCTGGGAACTTCAAGTATCCACAGTCAGCTTGTAATTTTTTGGTTTTCTATGGTTGCTTCATTTTATCTGATATTTTTACTCTTTCTTTTATCTAATAATGCAATTCTATATCTTTTGCTTCATTTAAAAACAACCCTTAATGAAATCTATGAAAAACACAAGCAAATAGTGGAAGGAAATGAATAAAATGGTTCCAGACATGAAAGTGGAAATATAGTCAATAATGAAAACCCAAACTGGGGGAAATCTGGAAATTAAAAATTAAGGAACTCCAATAGGAACCTCATAGGTAAGCCTCATCAACAGAATACAAGAAATGGAAAAGAGAATCACAGACACTGAAGATCTGATAGAAGAAATGAATATCTCAGTCAAAGAAAATATTAAACCTAAAAAATTCTGGCATAAAACATCCTGGAAATCTGGGCTACTATAAAAGACCAAATATAATGATAATAATAATAATAATCTCAGGTCAAAGACAGAAAACATTCTCAACAAAATTCTAGAGAAAACTTCCTTGACCTAAAGGAAGAGAAGCCTATCAAGGTACAAGAAGCATACAGAACACCAACTAGAATGAACCAGAAAAGAAATTCCCCTTGACACATAATAATCAAAACGCTAAAAGTACAGAACAAAGAAAGAATATCAAAAACTGTAAGGGGGAAAGAAAACCTTGTAACATATAAAAGCAGACCTATTAGACAAAAACACTTCTCAGTGGAGACTCCAAATGCCAGAAGGGCCTAGTCAGTTGTTATACAAACTCTAAGGGACCACAGATGCCAGCCCAGAATACTATAACCAGCAAAACTCTCAATTATAATAGATGGAGAAAATAAGATACATTTCATAGAAAAAATTTAAGTAATATCTATCTACAAATCTAGACCTATAGAAGGCATTAGAAGGGAAGAGTCCAATCTAGAGGTTAAACATGTTTAGGAAAACACAAAGAATAAGTAATTCCAGATCAGAAAATCAAAAGGGGAACACACAAACCACTACCACCACCACCACCACCACCACCACCACCACCACCCCCACAACAACAACAATAACAATAACAATAACCAGTAACAAAACAACAGGAATCAACACACACTGATCATTGATGTCTTTTAACATCAATAGTCTCAGTTCTTCCAATAAAAAGAAACATGCTAATAGAATTGACCACGAAACAGGATCCATCCTTCTACTGTTTCCAATGAATACACCTTACAAGAATAGTCATTAACTCAGGGTAAAAGAATGGAAAAACACATTCCAAGAAAAATACTTAAGAAGCAAGCAGGTAAAGCCATTTTAATATCTAATAAAATAGACTTCAAACCAAAATTAATTAGAAGAGACAGGGCAGGACACTGCATACTCATCAAAGGAAATATCTACCAAGTGGAAAATTTGAGTCTTAATATCAATGTACCAAATGCAAAGGAACAGAAGTTCATAAAATAAACATTACTACAGCTTAAATCACATACTGACCCTCACACGCTGACAATGGGTGATTTCAGTACCCTATTTTCTCTAATAAACAGATAATCCAGACAAAAATGAAACAGAGGAATGCTTAAGTAACTCATGTTATAAACCAAATGGCCCTAATGTTTATAGAACATTTTGCCCAATTACAAAGGAATATATCTTCTCAGAACCTCATGGAACTTACTTCAAAATTGATCACATTCTTGAACACAAGTCAAATATCAACACATATAATAAAATAAAATAACACCCCACATCCTGTCTGATCAACCTGGATTAAAGCTGGATATCAATAACAGAAAGCTTACAAACCATGGAAACTAAACATCTCACTACTAGATGAGAAATTGGTCAAGACAGAAATTAAGAAAGAAATTAAATACTTTCTATAATTGAATGAAAATGAATAGTAACATAACCAAACTTATGGGACACAATGAAGGGGGTTAAAAGAGGCAAATTCATAGCAATCAGTGCCTATATAAAAAGTCTGGAGAGATTTCATTCTAGTAATTTCATAGCATACTGAAAGCTCTAGAACAAAAAGAAGAAATCATATCCTAAAGAAATAGATGGTAAGAATCAAACTCAGGGCTGAAATCAATAAAACAAGAAACAGACAAACAAACAAAAACCAATACAAAGGATCAAGAAACAAATAGTTGGTTCTTTGAGAAAACCAATTAAGTTTGGCAAACCCTTATCCAGATTAACTAAAAGGCAGGGTGAGAATATCCAAATTAACAAAATTAGAAAGGGAGCACATAACAAGAGATATCAAGGAAATATATAGATTCATATTTAAAAAGTTTATACTCCAACAAATTGGAAACTCTAAAAGAAATAGATTATTTTCTTTGTACATACCACTTACCTAAGTTAAGACAAGAGCAGACAAGCAATTTAAACAGATGTATAACCCATAGTGAAATAGAAACTGTAATTGAAAGTCTACCAACAAAACAAAACAAACAAACATAACCCGCCAGGGCCAGATAGATGATTTTAGAGCAGAATTCTACCATACTTTCAAAGAAGAGTTAATGCCAATATTCTTCAAATTATTCCACAAAATAAAAACAGAAGGAACGTTGCCCAGCTTGTTTTACAATGCCATAGTTGCCCTAATACTCTAACTACATAAAGACCCAACAAAGAAAGAGAATTACAGACCAATTTTCCTTATGAACATAGATGCAAAAATGTTCAATAAAATATTTGCAAATTGAATCCAAGAGCACATCAAAAATATCATCCACCATAATCAAGTAAACTTTATCCCAAAGTAAAACCACATGGTTATCTCATTAAATGAAAAAAAAAAAAAAGCCTTACTGCTGCCCTGAGGCCCAGCCTCCTGTAGCGCAGGGCTTGATGGGGTTTGAATTGAGTGAGTGAACTAAGACATTTATCTGAGGGAGTAAGGGAAAAGATACACATACTCTTAATGAGTTCCTTCTGACTGAAAAAAAAATCTTCTGTCTCTTTATTTTTATTTATTTATTTATTTATTTATTTATTTATTTATTTATTTATTTATTTATTATTTTCTTCTACATATTTCCTGGTATTTTCTTTCTCTCATTCTTGATGTTTTCCTTTTAACTAACTTTATTTTTCCCTTATAGCCTATACACCCCAGCAAAATCTTTCAAGTAATATAAAAATTACAATTTGGTTACTTCTACTTTTCAAGTGAATGATTACAATGGATACAAGTAAGTAAAAAACAACATGTTTTCTATATGTACATTATTAAATATTTTTCATATTACAGGAAAGAAGCAAGTTGTCAGTAAGAACCTACATGCATTCATGTCTAAGCAACTAGTTATAGATTAACTGAGTATGAGCAAGCAAGGTATTTTCGTCAGCCAGTTCTCTTGCTGGCAGGCTACATTTTGCAGTTACAAAGAAAGGACCAATCATTTTGTTGTTTATCTCAAAAGGTAATCTTATATGAAAATCTTAGAAAAATCATAAATCTAAATGTTTATATAAGAAAATGAATCAGTCAGCTCTACTTCAAATATATAGGCTGTATACCCACTCACCAATACTTTTTCTATCAGGAAGTTGAGGGCAGAAATGGGTATACGGAATTAATCATCATCTTTGATCACCAACCAGTCCTAGCAAGAAAGGCATGTCAGCTAATAATAATTGGGCTCCTTCATTTTTGTTCCCTGGTCTTAACGAGTCCCTCACTCAGTTACATAACTTTCTAAAACTTTGGATTGTCTTCTTGGATTTTTCACCTCAAAGCTATTTGACAAAAACATCTTAGCCTAACTTTAAGTTATTTTCAAAGTTTTGCTTCAGCTATGATGTACTCTGAAACCTGTGAACACATCCCCCAATACTGATATTAAAGGAATTTAAACTAGCTGAGCTACTGGGACTCATTTGTCACTCTTAATCATTAAACTAAGCCACAGTCCATACAGCTCCTCAATAGAAACTCATGTGTTCTAGCTGTTTGTCACTTCCTTGTATTTAAACTAACATTATTATCAATTAAACAGTACATCTTGAGAAGAAATCATCTTCATAATAATCCACAGGTGAAAGTGCCCAGTAAAAGGGGATATTTCTACAAGATGATCATACTGCATAAAGGGCAGTGGGGATCTCCCCATGTCCATTCACACCAGACCAGACACCAAAGACAAATTGTAGTGGCAAAGATGCGAAGGCTTAGCAGTAGCAAGAAACGTTTTAGGGCTGAGTTTCTCAGGGTCTTGCTTATCCGAGATTCATCCATCAGGGTTTTGTTTCCTGGTGGGCCAATTCCCTGAAGTCAATTCCCATCTGTTGCTCCTCTAACATGGACACAGGCAAGGCTTTGACAAATTCCAACACTCCTTAATGATAAAAGTTGTAGAGAGATTAGGGATACAAGGGATATAACTCAACATAATAAAGGCAGTTTACAGCAAGCTCATAGCCAACATCAATTTAAATTGAGAGAAACTAAAAGCAATTTCATTAAAATTAGGAACAAGACAAGGTTGTTCATTCTCTCCATACCTCTTTAATATAGTCCTTGAAGTCTTAGCAGGCTCAATAAGACAATTCAAAGGATATCAGGGGGATACACATAAGAAATGAAGAGGTCAAAGTATTTTTATTTGCTGATGATACGATAGTACATATACATGACCCTAAAAATTCCACTGGGAAACTCCTGCAGCTGATTGCTGTGGGATGTTCTGTATGTCAAATGTGTTGCTCTGATTGGTTAATAAATAAAACACTGACTGACCAGTAGCCAGGCAGGAAGTATAGGTGGGATAAGCAGAGAAGAGAATTGGGAGAAGCGGAAGGCTGAGGCAGAGAGATACTGCCAGCCACCTCCATGACAAGGAAGATGTAAGGTACCAGTAAGCCACGAGCCACGTGGCAAAGTATAGATTAATAAAAATGGGTTAATTTAAGATAGAGGAAGTAGATAACAAGAAGCCTGAGCCATTAGGCCAAACAGTTTAAATAATATAAGCGTTGGTGTGTTTATTTTATAAGTGGGCTGTAGGACTGCCAGGGCTTGACAGGACCCAGAGAGAAAACTGATAAACTCTTTCAGGAAAGTAGCTGGATACAAAATCAGCTCACAAAATTAATAGCCTTACTATATACCAATATACAAATAGACTGAGAAAGAAATCAGGGAAACATTACCTTTCACAATAGCCTCAAATAATATAAAATATCTTGTATGATAAAATCTTAAAACATTGAAGAAAGAAGTTGAAAAAGGTATCAGAAGATGGAAAGATTTCCCATGCTCATAGGTTAGTACTATTAGTATAGTAAAAATGACTTTCCTATCAAAGCTACCTACAGGTTCAATGCAATCTCCATCAAAATTCTAATATAGATTTTGAAAGGACAATTTTCAGCTTCATGTGTAAACACAAAAAAAATCCCGGGATAGCTAAAACAATCCTGAATCGTAAAATAACTGCTGGAGGTATCATCATTCCTGATTATAAGTTGTACTTTATACCTACATTAAACAAAAGAAAACACCAAACAAAGCATGGTATTGGCACACAAAAAAATGACACACAGATCAATGGAATAAAATTGAAGTCCAAGACATAAATCCATACACACATGAACACCTAATTTTTGGTAAGGAAGCTAGAAACATGCATTGAAAAACAAAGCATCTTCAGCAAATAGTGATGGTCAAACTGGACAGCTTCATGTAGAAAAATCCAAATAGATTCATACTTTGCACCCTGCAAAATCTTAACTTCAAATGGATCAAACTAGAGAATAGCCTTGAATTCATTAGCATGGAAAAATTTCTGAACAGAATACCATTAGCCCAGGCACTAAGATCAACAATTAATAAATAGGACCCCATGAAACTGGAAAGTTTCTGTATGTTAAAGGTTGCCATCATTTGGACAAGGAGTAGCCTACATAATGGGAAAAGATTTTTACCAGCTCCACATCCAATAGAAGGCTAATGTCCAAAATTTATAAAAAACTCAAAAAACTAGTTATCAAGAAAAGAAATAACCCCATTGAAAATGGGGTACAGATCTAAACAGAGAATTTTCAAAAGAGGGAACTCAAATGATTGAGAAACACTTAAAGAAATATCCAGCATTCCTAGTCATTAGGGAAACAGACACCAAAACTACTCTGAGATTTCATCTTATACCTGTACGAATGGCTAAGATCAATCAAACAAGCGAATCGCATTTAGGTGATGATGTTGAGTAAGCAGAATACTCATCTATTTATGGTGGGATAAATTGATAGAATTAGAAAAAAAATCATCTTGAGTGAATTATCCCAGACATAGAATGACAAATATGGTCCATATTCACTGTGGATATTACCTGTTAAATCAATTATAATTAAGCCATAATCCATAGACTCACAGAGGTTAAGCATATGATAAGGGATATATATATATATATATATATGTGTGTGTGTGTGTGTGTGTGTGTGTGTGTGTGTGTGTGTGTATGTTGTGTGTAGATTGATCTCCCTAGAGAAGTGAAGAAGAATGGGTGGTGATGGAAGGATGGGGGTGACTGAAACTTGAGGATCAAGTGAGAAGGGGAGGGAATAGGGAATGAGGGAGAGAATATAGGTAGAGACAGCTAAATTTAAGGGACAGTTGAGGGGTAATACAAAAACTAATACAGTAGAAGCTTCCTAACATATGTACATATATGAAGGTGGTCTGAATGAAATTGTCAAATAATGGGGGAGACAGAGACTCAACTGGCCATCTCTTGTCACCAAGTGAAGTTCCCAGTACCAGGACTGGATTACATTTAATTGAGTTGTTAGACAAAGGGGCCTCATAGGGACCCACTAAGAACCCAGGCTTTTGCAAAGACTATAAGTTGCTTTCCACAAACTGACTGCAAGGCTCTGTCCCTGAAGACAGCACTCATTCAACTCATTGACTATAGAGAAGTTGAGCTGGGTTCCTACATGAAGCCTTCACTCTTATGTTCTAGCATCTCTGGTACAGAAAGGTACTCTGCAGGAAGAAATGTAAACATATTTTATCTACAATAGTGTCTTGCCTGCAAGATATAGTAGGACAGTGGTAGCACAAAGCTTGTAGGATTTGACTTAAGATCCACTCCAAAAGATGTAACTCATACCTGATACTGCGTAGATTACCAAGAAACTAAGACTAGGTAACCCAGGGACCTTGGGTAAACCCAAATATTACCATTTAAAAAATAGAACAATGTGGTATTGTGTTCCCCACAATATTGTGCACCCTAATAAATTTATCTGGGGTCAGAGAACAGACGGCCACTAGAACAGAGCCACAAATGATGGCTAGAAAATGGGAAGAGTAAGCCATAGCAGAAATTGGGCAGTGGAGGTACATGCCTTTAATCCCAGCACTTGGGAGACAGAGCTAGGTGGATCTCTGTGTGTTCAAGACCACTTTAGAAACAGCTAGGCATGGTGACACACCCCTTTAATCCCAGGGAGTGACACAGAAGTTGAAAGATATATAAGGTGTGAAAACCAGGCACCATAGTTAAGCATTTAGTTAGTTAAGCATTTGGCTAATTTAGCATTCAGGCCTTGGAGCAGCACAGTTCAGCTGACAGCCATTGGGATGAGGACACAGAAGCTTCCAGCCTGAGGAAACAGGATCACCTGAGGAACTAGCAAGGTGAGATAGCTGTGGCTTGTTCTGTGTCTCTGATCTTCCAGCAATCACCCCAATAACTGGACTCAGATTTGATTTTATTAATAAGACTATTTAAGATTCCTACTACAGAACAATTCAAAACAAAATGAAAAAAGTTTTAATAAAATAACCTCTAATGATATTCTGCTATACTTTAGATCAGTTCCTTGCTCACTTGCTCAGCCTTCATCAGAGAAGCTAACTCCTGCAGCAGTTGGGAACAAATACAGAGACCCACAGCCATGCCATTCAGAGTGAGTGACCTTGGAACATTCAGCCCTAAATGGGATGTCTCCATCAAATTCCTACTCTCAGGGCTCAGGGAAATTTGCAGAAGAGCAGGTGGAAAGAATATAAGAGCCTGAGGGGATGGAGGACTCTAAGCAAACAAGGCCCTCTAAATCAACAGGATCCATGCACATATGAACTCTCAGAGAGTGAGGCAGCCTGCACAGGGCCTCAATGGGTCTGCACCAAATGGGATCCTAGAGCTGAAAGAAGTGGATTCATGTCCCCATCCCTAACATATAGGGCAATTTCCAATGGATAGCCACCTGTACATGGAAATTTAGTTTTCTCCAAGAGACACTCACTGAAGAAACAAAGTACTCTTAAGGGTAGGCTGCATGCCCAGTTGCAGATGGTCAATGGAAAGGGAACTCAACAGCATGATGCAAGACTCTTTGTCTTATAATGTCATGTTAGGGCTTTTCTTTCTCCTCCTCCTTCTACATTTTTTCATGAAATTCTATCTTATTTTTATTTTTAATATACGTATTTTTTTCTTCTTTATTTTTACTCTAAGGTCCTTTGCATATATATTATAGCTTCCAGTTTAGTGTTTTTTTTTGGCTTTTCTGAATGTATGAATGAGCGGGTCTCTGTATCTGTATCTGTCTCTTAAGCCTTTTCTTGGACTCTTTTCCTTATGTTTGTTTGTTTTGTCCTATTCCAATGTGTTAGTCTTTGTTTCATTTAATTACATTTTATTATTATCCCTTAGAAGCCTGTTTGTTTTCTAATAAGAGACAGAAAGAGGGTGAATCTGGATGGGAGGGGATGTGAGGAGGAACTGGGAGGAGTAGAGGGCAGTGAAAACATAATCAGAATATATCCTGTGAGAAAAAAATCTATTTTCAATAAAAGAGGAAAATATGACAGTAGCTCTCTAGTACTCTGATCTCAAGACCTCTTTGTAACCTTATCAGAGAATTCTGAAGAACTTTCACTTCTATCTAGATACCAATATATACCATATTAAAAATTAAACTGGATATGGTAGTTACCTCATAGGGAGTGGCACTATTAGGAGGTGTGGTTTTGTTGGAGTAGATATGGCCTTATTGGAGAAAGTGTGTCACCACTGTGGGGCAGGCTTTGAGGTTTCCTATGCTCAGGATGCTGCCCAGTGTCTCAGTCAACTTCCTGTTGCCTGCAAGATTTAGTACTCTCAGCTCCAGGACCACATCTGCCTGCATGCTGCCATGTTCCCTGTCATCATAATGGACTTAACCTATGAAACTGTAAGTGAGCCACCTCAATTACATGTTTTCTTTATAAAAGTTTTGCCGTGATCATGGTGTCTCTTCACAGCAATAGAAAACCTAACTAAAAGCTGGGGTGGTGGTGGCACATGCCTTTAATCCCAGCACTCAGGAGGCAGAGCCTGGCAGATGGGATCTCTGTGAGTTCGAGGCCAGCCTGGCCTATAGATAGAGATCCAGGACAGGCACCAAAAATACTCGGAGAAACCCTGTCTCAAAAAAACCAAACCAAACCAATCCAAAACCAAACCAAAACAAAACAAACAAAACAAAAACTAACTAAGACACTGGGAAACATCAAAATATATTTGTTCTAATGGTATTAAAATATCAAAAACAATCCCATTACAGACCAGGTGTAATATATGTTAGTCAAGCGTAACACATACTTAATTAAACACTAGTGAGAACAGGGATGCTGTGTGCTGTGTAAGTAGTCTTCAAACCTGACTCAGTGGAAGGTTGGTATCCTTCCTGTTTAGGAATTCACCTGAAACGCATGTCATTTTGATTGAAGTCTATGCAGAGAATCTAGCTTCACAAAACAGGTAGTTGGAAAGGTATCTTTTCAGGTAGCTGTGGCCATTCTTTAACACTGCACTAAAACTTGGCAAGTGGAATCCCTGAAGTAGAGCTGTAGGCAGAGAGCTGAAGTAAATTCTAGGAATTTATGTCACATTAAAATCCAGTACTATCTATCAGTCAGTTCTGCAGCCACCTACAGTCCTTTTTTTTTTCCTTTTAGACAAATATTTTATTTTAAAATACATTGTTTGGAGTATATTAGGGAAAGATAACATCAGATCGTGTATGGAAATTTGACTAAAAAATATTTCTTTGTTTTTTAAATTGAAAATAAATTCTTTTAAACCACAAGGTGATGGCCACTTAGAGCACTTCAGCATGCTGAGTGAGGCAGAAGTTTCAAATGTTGATGCAGTCCACCTGCCGATATTTACTCAGTACTGTTATTTGGATTAAAATGCATAACCTCATTGCAGAAAGTATTTCAGTATTGGGATGTGATCAAACTCAACGCTTAGAAGACAAACCCATCACAATTTCATTTTTAATTAAAACCTCAAGTTGTTACTAGAAAAAAAGTCATTTTTTTCTTTCCTTGAAATGGAGAAAACAATTGTCACATACCTAAGTCCGTAAAGTTCCCATCTGTCTTTGGGTTGTTATTTTAAGGAAAAATTTGTTTCACTAAAAGGTCATGCTCAGCTTTAAAGGAAATGATTTCAGAAGGAATTTTCCTTGTGGTAAGTTCTGTATATTGTAAAACTTAATGAACATTTTCTAATTTCACATGAAACATTTCAAAACAGCTAAGGTTCCACAATGTGTCACGTGTCAGAACTGGCTCCAGCAAGCTAGACATAGTCAATGATATGAGACACTGAAGTTCCCTAATTACATTGAGTTTTATTTAATTATTTCCTATTGGAGACTCTAAACATGAGGCTTTTTTGTTTGTTTGTTTGTTTGCTTGCTTGCTTGCTTGCTTGCTTGCTTGCTTGCTTGTTTGAGACAGGGTTTCTCTGTGTAGCTTTGGAGCCTGTCCTGAAACTTACTCTGTAGCCCAGGCTGGCCTCGAACTCACAGATTTCCACCTGCCTCTGCCTCCTGAGTGCTGGAATGAAAAGTGTACACCACCACCTGGCTAGCATTAGGCTTTATAATACTTTTTGAGCAGAGGAAGTCTGCTTGCTCTTCTTAAGCAAAGAGAGTGGGGTCTTCTTCTGACCCAGATGCCTTGGAGCATTCTAGAAGCTACCTTACAAACACCTCCTTCCTGTAGTTCATGGTCCCCATTTTTCTTATCCAAACCCTGAATTCAGTATAGTATGCTAGCCATAGCTATTAGTTCAAGTTTTTCTTAAATTCTGCCATCCTTATGGTTGAACATTTATCTTGATTTCCCACAGTTTCTGCCCTCTGGCTGAAGATGAGTCTTCAGAGTACAGTAAGGGCCTTCCATCTTCACAACATTCTCTAGGAAAATATTTGGGTGATGTATCTTGTTTTTCAGATTAAAAAGAAGCTGAATTAATTAAGCTGTTTATTCTCTTTCTCATAAGCATGTGTTGGAACTGTGTGTAGCTGTTGTTTCTTCTCAGTCTACTGCAGGGAACCTCTCAACATGGTATTGTGTTGTACATATTCATCATCATCTCTTTTTAGCAATGGAAAAATTTTGCTAACTGCTAGGTAATGCTGCCATTATAGATTTTTCCAATGGTCTGCTTTCTAGGAAATTCCATTTACTCCAGAAACCCAACCTGAATCACAAATTTGAGTGAAAATATTAACATGAGAGGTAAACTATTAAAGTGGATCCATGAGTAGAGAAATGAAGCAAGAAAAGAAATAAAGCCAATAAAATACATGTAGCAAGTGGACTATGAACATTGGCGATGCATTCATGACCACTGTGAATCTCCAAGAGTCTCTGAAACTCACATTGAAACTGTCATGATGGGTATGAAGTAACTGACACTTTTACCTCATTGCCTGAAGGTTTTATCTCAGTGAAGATGTCAAAAATATAAAGTTATGACAATATTAAAACCAATCAGAAAAAATGATAACTCACATACAAGAGAATATCTTCAGGTCGTGGGATATCTACCCATTCAGAATATCTTCAGATATCAGGCAGAATTACTTCATATATTTCACCAGAAATCCTAAATGCCAGAAAAACATTAAAGGATATATTTCTGTTTCTGAAAGTAACTCATGGCCTACCAAGACTGCTATACCCAGAGAAGTTATCAATGAGAATTAATGAAGAAATGAGTTTTTGTTAGAAACACAAATTAAGGCAATTCATGACAAGCAAACAAGCACTGTGGAAAATTCATAAGGCATATTGCTTAATGAGGAAGAAGAGAGCCATTCTTTTGAGAACCCATGAACACAAGAAAGACTGGATCCCACGGATGAAAGTCAGATGAGCAATGAAGATGTCTGTTGCACAGGACTATCTTCCAAGGGAAATGCCACCATCTTCAGAAATTCTGCCATATATGTTTAAAATAGGTCATCACAGTGGAGCTTGTTGACTTTTCCTACCAGAAGGAGGGTTGGGGAGAATCATGAGACCCTCATCTAAGTATCGAACCATTCCTCCTTGTCACACAGAAGGAGATGTGAGAACTAGAAGTATTAATATTAAGTGAGAGCTTACTAGATTCAGAGTCTTGGAAATTGCTGCAATACTGCTGAATCAGAACCACTCTTTTTATAACCTGTGCTTATGTGGTGGTTGTTAGTGAGGCTCAGAGCTAGGCTCAGCCTCCATAGTTTGAGAGAGACATCTTCCCCTTCCATGAATGTAACTAGATAAGGGTCTAGCTTCCACAAACCACAATGCAGCTGAGACAATAAAGCATCTTAGATGGTAATTATCACTGAATGTGAAACACACCTTGGATAGCTTATATGTTGACCTCTCACTTAGCTTCTTGATTGCTAGTGACATTTTCTCCCACTGATATTTCCTTTGTGTGATTTATTTACATTTGCCTCACTTGATTACTCGGCAAAATATTGCTAATGTATAAAGTAATAAAAACGGATTTTCATTTGCTTAGTCATTTGCTAAGCATACAATGAGCAGCTGAGCCTGGGGATACAAAGACGAACCTGTACTTGAGTAACAGAAAATGGAGAGTGAACACACTGTTTAGGTGGAAACCCTGCAGGTGCAATATACTTAAGGAGTCTTGGATATTAGGTGGAAATCTGTGCTGCCAGACTTTAACTAGTGGATAAATACCGAACTTGGTAGAGGAAGAAAAGGGAAAAACATGAATAAGGGAAGATAGCAGATATTTAGAAAGAATGATTTCATCAGAAAGTTTCAAGGACTCAGGAGCATTGATGTATCATGAGCAAGACAAAGAGTGAGGAGGAGAAGGAGGAGCCAGAGGAGCCAGGTGGGGTATTTCAATCCCATACTAAGAATCTTGTAGAGTGACATGGAAGTTTTTTTCTTTTTTCTTTTTCATTTTTCTTTATTAAGAAATTTTCTACTCACTCCACATGCTATCCACAGACGCCGCCCCCCCTCAGTCCTCCCACTACCCAGCCCTCCTTCCCAAGCCACCCCACATCCCTACATCCCCCAAATCAAGGTCTCCCATGGGGAGTCAGCAGAGTCCAGCACACTGAACCTAGGCAGGTCCAAGCCCCTTCCCACTGCACCACGGCTGGGCAAGGTGTCACACCACAGGCACCGGATTCCTGAAGGTTTTTAAACAGGGGAGAACTCCATCATTCTACCATTGCTGTGGAACACTGGCTGTGGAGTAGAGGAACAGGGAGGTGTGTGGGAACAAAAGGCCTGATGTCAGAGAGACCAGTGGAGAGTCTGTATTTTTGCTGGTAGAAGGTGTGTCTAAAGGTATGTTATTAGGCAGTACTGGCTTCACAGCCAGTTTATATGGAAAATAGAGCGAATCTTGCCTGAAGCCACCTTTCCACCATTTCTACAGTCTTCTCCATGACATGCTCCACTTTTTGAGAAGAATATTGCTATATTTAAGGGTTTCAATTTTTACAATCTGTCCATTACACCATAAAAAATGAAATAATCAAGCCCTGTATTATACAAGCACCCTGAATGGATATCAAATATCATTCATCCCACACGCCGTCAGTATTGATACCACTGATGTTTCAGCCTTCCATACAACCTTGAAGAGTGTTGGGGTCTTACTCCAGGAGAAAAAGAGTGTTGGGGTCTTATTCCATACAACCTTGGAAGAGTGTTGGGGTCTTATTCCATACAACCTTGGAAGAGTGTTGGGGTCTTATTCCAGGAGAAAAATGAATCACTCTCCATTTCTCCATATTAAATTTATGCTGTAGACACAGCAGCCTCAGAACAGGGTTGCAATTTCAAGCTTCACATTTTCCTGGAAACTCAATGTACACCTGCAAAAACTGCCTGCGGGCCAGATGAAAATTGCGCGCTGAAGAAATCTTTCCACCAGGATGGACTGGTCTTCTACTCCTTTCCCCGAACCCCAATTCATGTCTTCAGCACTGTTCCTTTCACACGGCTGGCTGGGAACTGGGAGGTTGGAGGAAGATGTCTGTTTTTCCTCTAGCTTTACAGTATGTCAGAGAAGAAAAGGGTCTAGGTGAGAGTTAACTGAGGGAAGGGCACCTCATCAGTGAGCAGAGTTAATTCACCACATCTTGGCATGCTGAGAGATTCACTAGGCTTGTGGTCTGTCTTCAGCCGAGTAATAACCCACTCATGCCTAGAACCGGCAGGGGGTTAGAATCAGCAGGAGAGATTGCCATTGGATGGCTCATCCTGCCACCAAGTAACCAAGTATTTCTTTTTTTTTTTTTTTTAAGTCAGTATATTACCTCTCATCCACAACATCGGAGCCTCCTGCAGGGAACGGGAGCATTTTGATTTTTCACAAACACTTGTTGGTTCCTATTCTGTACAGAATCCAGAGATGTCATTGAGGGTGACAGCATTTACTTTCTGTGTTTTCTCCAGTTCTATACTGGAAAGATCCCTGTCTCAAGAAACACTGATTGAGTCCATAGCAAGCTTGAAAAGGTCAGTATGGACAGGGAAGCCTAATGGTTACACAGTTCAAGCAGTCTCCGGACTGGAGTTACCTCTGCAACAGCTGGGTCGAACTCAAGTTTTTGTACACTTGAATGCTGATGGATGGGATGTGCCTACTTGGCAAGGGGTATAAGGACTCATCTGCCTTCTCAAACACCCTATAATTGTATTACTCTTATGATATCACTTCCTGTCATAACTTTTTTGTATAGCATACAAATAGATTCTCTGTCTTACACTAGCCCCCTTAATATACTATGAGATAGATTTTTTTGTGATAACATCTTTCTTCTAGTTTGAAAGTCCCTCAGTTTCTCATCAGTTATAATATAATTTCAGACTCTCACTCTCCTGGTCAGTTTTACTGGATTCAAAGTTGTGTTTCTCCCTCCTAAGGAGCGGGATCTAGCATTGAAGATTACGCTCAGGTATGGCTAACCTATAGGGGCAAAGCAGAATGAGTTTTGGAAAACTATGTATTTTCTCTGTGCTTTAATTCTGTCATTTCTGAATCAAGGAAAAATATAAGGTTGCATAGGAATAGGATTATATGGTGAAATAAATGAAATGGCTTATTATTTGAAAGCATTCACCTTGTGTCCTGGTTAGTTTTAGGTCAACTTTAATACAATCTAGAATTATCTGAGAAAAAGGAACCTCAAATGAGAAAATGCTTCCATTATATGTGGCTGTAGGGAAACCTGTAGGACATGTCTTGATCAGTAATTGATGTGAGAGGGCCCAGTCTATTGTGGGTAGGGGTCACCCATAGGCTGATGGTCCTAGATTCTGTAAGAAAGAAGGCTATACAAGCAATGAGGAGCAAGCTATTAAGCAACACTCCTCCATGAATTTTGTATTATGATATGGCTACAGGCCAATCAGGACCAGAAAGTGGAGTGTGGAGTTTTCAATGAGAATGCCCCCCCACCATAGGCCCATATATTTGAATTCTTGGTCCCCATTTAGTGGAACTATTTGGAAATGATTAGGAAGTGTGGGCTTGTAGGAAGAGGTATGTTACTGGGGGTAGGCTTTAAGGTTTTAAAATATCATATTATTCACAATTAGGTCTCTCTCTCTCTCTCTCTCTCTCTCTCTCTCTCTCTCTCTCTCTCTCTCCTTCCTGTTTGTGGATCAATAGGAATGTAAGCTCTCAGCTACTGCTCCAGAACTATGCTTGATGCCATGCTCCCCACCATGATAGTCATGGACTATAAGCCTTGAAGTAAACCTCCAATTAAATGCTTTTTAAAATAAACTGCTTTGGTCATAGTGTCTCTTCACCATAATATAAAAGTAACTAAGATCTGTGCCAACCATATAGTTACAATTAAAATTTGTACAGCACTGTGTTAAAAAATACTTCCCCCACAACTTCCTTTACTGGAATACTAGGAAATTATAACTAAATGTTCTGGTCCATAAAAGAAGTCTCAACAAATTAAAAAATATTCAAATCATGTCAACTCTATTATCTGACTATAAAGAAACTTAAAAGTGAATATTAAAGATGTTAATACAAACCTATTTGAAAATTAAGTATAACTCTTCTAAACATCTGAATTCAGATAAGAAATTAAAGGAGCAATTAGAAAATATTTTGAATGAATAGTGAGGCCATCTCCAGCTATAAGATACCTAAGAGTAACAGAGATTTGCAGCACTAAATGCCTTTATAAAAAAAAAAAAAAAAGGGAAATGTGATCAAGTCAACAACCTCAGTTTGTACCTGAACAAAATAGAGGAGAAAATTAAACAGTCATAAACAAGAAAGGAAACAGTAGTAGAAAGAGTACAGATCAATGAAATAAAAAGCAAAAACTGAACAGGCAATAACTGACAAATGAACAGAGCCAACACAACACTAACTCTCGAGCAACACATAGCAGAAAAGACAGAAGGAGAGGGTGGTGGAGAGAGGGAGAGGACACTGATATTGGGAATGAGTTTGATACCTAATATCACAGAAATAAAAAGAAAAGAGAGGAGGGCATTTTATTTTTATAGGGTGATATATACATGTATGTATGACACTAACTGAATTTATGGCTAAACACTTACTACCAGATTCCAACTATTTACTAATGAATTCAACAGACACTTCAGGAAGAATTGGTATAAAATCTATACCAACTACTTCACAAAGCTGAAGAGGACAGCAAGTTACTTATTCCTGAGAGTCAACAAGACCCATAGCTTTAAAAGAAGAGGAGGATATTGCACAAAAAGGAAACCATGAACTATATCTGTTGTGAAGATACTTGCAAATTTTATTAAGCATGCTTTAGCAAATACAATCCTGTAATACACAAAATAATAATACATCATAATTAAAAAGGCTTTATCTCTGAAATGCAAGGTTGTTTCATCACTCAGAAATGAATCAAGAGAACTTTTATTTCTGGCTCTGACATTTTCATTAGTGTCCTTTTGACCAGGAAAAGCTGAACAAACTGAAAAATCAATGGCTTTTCTTGGACTCATCAGAAAGCTGAGATCTCAGGGCAGACTGCTTCCTTGGTGTCTGGAGAGACAGCTGAGTACAGAGGATGATGGCTAAGACCAGCCTAAGTGGGAAAGAGGCAGCCGGTGCCAGGAATTGATAGGAACATTGAAAATAGTATCACTGAAGGGTGATGGAAGCTGAAAGTCACCTTGCTTCAGAGTGGGGTACTACAGGGGAGCTTGCCCCAGGGATTTTAAGTGGAGGTGCTAGTGAAAATAAAAAAAAAAAAAAAAAACACACAACAAAACTGTTTCTGCTAGGGGAGGGGGAGGGGGAGAACTTTTGAAATGTGACTAAAACATTATGCATAAAGGTTCATATCAGCAAAGGAAAAGACATTACCAGAGACTTACTAGAGACGAGGAGATAGACATTCCTCAGGTCCAGTTTCCTTAGTCTTTAATATATATTTGAAGAGAGAGAATGTGTGTGTGTGTGTGTGTGTGTGTGTGTGTGTGTGTGTGTGTAGTTGGTGATCTTCTCTCCAGGTGCCACCAAGCCCTGTTAGTCCAACAACCCACTTATAAAATAAACATACAGACATTTATATGGTTTACAAACTGTATGGCCGTGGCAGGCTTCTTGTTATCTATTTTTTCTATTTTAAATTAACCCATTTCTATTAATCTATACTTTGCCACGTGGCTTGTGGCTTACCTGTGTCTTTACATGTTGCTTGTCACGGTGGCCGCTGGCAGTGTCTCTCCACCCAGCCTTCCACTTCCCAGAATTCTCTTCTCTCTTGTTCCTCCTATACTTCCTGCCTGGCCACTGGCCAAACAGCATTTTATTTATATAGAGCAATGTCCACAGCACTTTCCCTTTTCTTTTTTTTTAAAAGGAAGGTTTTAACTTTTACATAGTAAAATTATAAATAACAAAACAATTATCAAGCAAGAATTATAGTTACAATATCTAATCTATTTGTTTTGGCAACATTAAACAAAATATTTTATCTATTCTATATTTGTGAGTCTAAGGTTTTTATATCTAACTTATCTTTTATAATAACTGAGGAAATTATAACTATCTAGTCTTCAACCACATCAAAGACCTCAGAAGGATATAATATCACCTGAGAACTGGGAGAAGGATGCAAGCAACTTTCAGGAGTCTTGCATGGTAGACAGAGACAGCTGGCAGCCTGAACAGTCACCTAATGTTCCTTTGTAAAGTTGGGGCATTTGTCTTCAGCCCACAGGGCTAGAGTCTCGTGGTCACTTTTTTCAGTGTCCTGTAGAATGTCTGGCAGTTTCCTCTGCAAAGCAGGAACCTGAAGGACCATTTTGTCAAGCAAAATTCAGTGGTCACCTTTCTATGGGTCCTGCATGCCCAGTTGATCAAGCAGTCCAGGCAAGAACAGTTTCTTGCCCAAATGGCTATTTTTGCCAAGGTGAAGATAAACTCCATATGAAGTGCCTTCAATGCCCATTCTCCTCTCTGAAGTAAATCTGTGCTGCCAGGAGCAGACATGTCTCACTGTCCAGAAAGTCTAAATTTTAAAAATATTTTAAATGCCATATTCTGTAGGTCTTTGAAGTATTTGAAGATTACCTATCTATCTGAAATATATCTATGTATACCTACAAGACTTAACTAACATGGCTGCAAGTATGATTATCATAGATGACTAATTATTAATCTATTTTTAATTATCCATTACTATTTAAAATGAGCTATACAAACATAATACCTTAAACATGAGTAGAAATATACACATAGTATAACAAAATTAACTTTAAGTTTGTATCAATAGGCTAAAATCTATACCAATGTAAAACATTTTAAATAAGTTATTGCTCTTTAGAAGTAAGTTCCTTAATCTACTCTTTCATCCTATTATATCTATATCATATCCCCTTTTCTTCTTTAGAAAGAGATCACATTTATAATCAACCTGTTTTAAATAAAAATATTGGTGTTTTTTTCTGTCCCACACCAGAGGGCTCTTTTGATTTGGGACGCAAAAATCTCTTAACCTTTTTTTTTTTTTTTTTTTTTAGCAATATGTCTGGGTTTAGAGAAGGAGTCAGCCAATTTCATCTCTAAAGCCAGCTTGATAATTTTGGGAAATTGGGTGTAGTTACTTACTACTTCCTGCTGGAGCGGGGGTGCTTTATCTTATGGGGACATAAAGAAAATTTTAGGATTATGGAGTAGTCTGTGAGGGTAACCTCTGAGCCAGTTGCCTTGAAACCATTCTGGATGTTGGATCATCTGGACCATGGTGTGCATTGGAGACTTTTCAGGTGGTCTTGGCTGATCAAACCTGATGTGTCTTAATCTGGAACAAATCCACAGCCTCTGGCTTTCTGTGGAAACAAAAGCAGAGACTATTTTCCAAAGCAACATATCCTTATATCCAAATTTTGAAGTCAAGGTACCTTTAAAATTTACATATTTGTTTAACTCAACAGCTTTTACAATCAAATCTTTCTCTGCAGTTAAAAATCCCAAAGACAACACAAACCAGATTCTCTGTGTAATATCCATCTTTGTAAGACTGAAACACCGCTGTGGCTGCTGGCTCCGCCCACCTCAGCTTTCCAACATGGCGGTGGCACAGTTTACCGCCAGCTCTGGTCTGGAGCCATGTGTACCATCAACTATCAGAAGCAGTTCTATCAAAGCAGCACATAGCCCAGAAACCATTTTTTTTTTTAAACTAGCAAAGGCTAAATCTACCACGCAGCAGAGTAAAGTGCCGCTTGTAGACTCCTCATTCCCGCCACACTGCAGGTCAGATGCATATGCCAGGAACCCTCCATAGTAGCTCAAACCAGCAGGCTGCCACTAACTTGAGAGAGACAACTAGGAAGCTGTTTTTAACTCCGTTTTAGAATCTTTTTTGTCAGGTTTTAGGTGGAAATTCTTGCCAACACATTGGGTGCCATTTGTAGTTGGCGATCATCTCTCCAGGTGCCACCAAGCCCTGATAGTCCAATAATCCACTTATAAAATAAACACACAGACATTTATATGGTTTACAAACTGTATGGCTGTGGAAGGCTTCTTGTTATCTATTTTTTTTATTTTAAATTAACCCATTTCTATTAATCTATACTTTGCCACGTGGCTTGTGGCTTACCTGTGTCTTTACATGTTGCTTGTAATGGCAGCCGCTGGTGGTGTCTCTCCACCCAGCCTTCCACTCCCCAGAATTCTCTTCTCTCTTGTCCCTCCTATACTTCCTGCCTGGCCACTGGCCAAACAGCATTTTATTTATATAGAGCAATATCCACAATGACGTGTGTGTGTGTGTGTGTGTGTGTGTGTGTGTACTAGTGTGTAGTATGCACACCTGTTTTTGTGCCTGAGCACACGTGTGCAGGTACTCATGAAGACCAGAGAGGATTTCTAGTCCTCTGAAGCTGGATTTATGGCTAGTTATGAGCTGCCCAGTGTGGGTGCTAGGTACTAAGCTCTCGTCCTTTGGAAAGGCAAGCAGTAAGTGCTGTTAACCACTGAATCATCCAGGTAATCCCCACATTACTTGCTATATTTTACCTAAGGGAAATAAGAGAAAAGATGAGAAGCACTTGTGAAGGTCAGATCCAGTGGCACAGGCTGTCTTGCTCCTGACTACATTTCTCTTTCTTCACATGACCTCCAGTGTATTAGCACTAGATTCAGCTCATGAAACAAGCACCAGGCTCAACTTCTACTTCAGAAGAGTTTCCATGGAAATCTAAAGACAGAAGGGGAGGTCAAGGATCCTAGCACCAAGACCACAGCAAAAACTAGACAAGGTCTAGGTCAGATTAACCTAACACTTGACACCAAAGGCCCATTCATCTTTCCACATGCAATGACAAAGTGTGCTAACAGGCAGCATAAACATGGTGTGAAGAAACTTCAAATTAGCAAAGATTTTTACATCATCTGACAGAATCATAAAAAATAATCATAACTAACATGATAAGAACTCTAAAGAAGTGCATAGCATGCACTATTATGTGGGCAATGCAAAAAGGGATAAAAAGACAGAGAACGAATCAAAAGACATTCTAGAAATGAAAGCTTTTGATAGGTCCTCAGTTAACTGGGCATGATGATAGCAAAATATCAATGACATCCAAGGCAAATTATTAAGACATCAAAGGCAAATCAAGTTCAGAAAACACAAAGAAGCATCCAACCCAAGCATCCTACACGTGGACATGAAACTTGAAGAAGTTGAAGATAAAGAAAATCCTCTAACTACAGAGGGGCATAGGAGAGCTGGTAACCCATTAGAAACCAGGCAAGCAGAAGTCACCCCCAACAGCACCATGTCTCACAAGCAAAAGAGTGACACATTGTAGGCCGTCAAAATCATGAAATTTGCTGTAGACAGAGTTCTCTGCAGGGTCAGCATAAAGAGAAAAGAACATGTGAGAAAGGATAAATGAAATTAAACAATTTGGGTTTTTTGTGCTCTAATTTGTCTAAGACATAGTTATTCAAGTTAATAATGGTAACAATGTATTGGATAATTATAGCTTATGGATAAGTGGAATGTACGATGGCATTCAAAGGAGAGTCACTTGGTTTGGGGGATGGCCCAGGAAAGGAACTGTGTTTCCTAGACAGGTGTACACAAGCTCTACCTAGTGACAGCTTGGCAGGATTTCTGTGGGTAAAGCTTTAGTTCAGAGACTGTGGGTATCTCTACCTAGGAAAGAAGGTGTGGATAGAGGTTTGGGGCAGAGAAACTGTAAGCAAACTTATCTGTCTAGACACTGTCAGTTGCAGCCAGTTAAGAGTCTCTGGGCCAGAGTCCTCAAAAGAGCCCCATAGCTTGAGTTCTTAAAACCACAAGGCTCTATTTTGTCAACAGTTGGCAAACATGGGATGAAGTGTCATGTAATATGCAAAGCAAGTTTCTTTAAATAGCTAAAAATCTACTTGTTTGCAGTATTTATTAAGTAATTGGATGTGTGTTTTTGACCCTGGTGGGCTTTTGAGCAGATGGGTCTCAGCATGCAGCAAACAGTCTGAAGACCAATATGCAAATGCTGCCTTTGACTCACTTATATCACAGTGAGGGATGGAAAGGAGAACTGGCAGGATCTTTGTTGTAATGTACTCATACCATCTTTGAAGCTGTGTGGTGTTATTGAGTGGACTTAAATAATTTATAAATGTATACAGCGAACGGCAGGCAAATTGTAATGAAGCAGGCTTTATATCAGCATCACTAATATAAACACATAATGGACATGCTGGGATATTAGATAAATAAGTCCTTAGAAGAATACATTCAATTAAAACCAGGAAAGGCAGGAGATGATGAAAGGCAGAGAGATGGAAGGGTGTGTCTGTTACTATTGCATTGCTGAGAGCAAAGATTCATTGTGGGTCACAACTCTGAGTTAAATCCTCTGTGTCCAGGAGTGCCTGCTGGAGGGACAGCTCATACCCTCAAAAAGAGAGAGAGAGAGAGAGAGAAGAGATCTAGATATAACCTTCAAAGGCTCTCTTATAACCTACTTTCTTCAACTAGGTCCCTCTTGCCAAAGTTCCCAAAGCCCCTGCAAACAGTAACATAAGCTGGGAAGCAAACATTCAAACACATGAGCCCATGGGGGACATTAATGTTCACTCTACAACAGAGCACAAGGAATAGAAAACAGTTACAGATACTGTACCAACCATATTAAGAAACACTGCAAATGAAAGCATTTTGGACCATAATTTTGAATAATGCAGTCCCGAATATCAAAATACCAAAAGATCCAAAGCCTTACTATCTATAACCTCTAAATACTCTCAAATCCTGAAAAATATGATTCTGATAAAGTTAATCAAGTATTATTAATATTTATTGACATGTAAGTGTGATATTTCTTTTAGAAGCATAAAACATGACAGGACTCTGCATAGACTATTTTTAGACAATAAAATAAGTAATCTGAACATTCACGTTTTTTCAAGAATAAACAAAAACTCACATGTGCTAAGGAGTAATATGGGTGCAAGTGCTTTCAAACAGATGAAATATATTTATAGAGAAATAGGTCAAAGTGCAACAGACAACCACGTGTTACCATGTTTAGAGATTGTGGTACCTAATTTAGAACTGCAGTCTGCTGAGCAGCCCACCCTGTGAGCAACATGCTCACCACCAACTGATCACATCTGATTCAGCTGACTCCCAATACCTCATATCTTTAGAAATTTTATCTTTCATAAATATAGACATTGAAAAAGGACATATATTCACTTCCTGAGGGAGTTTATCATCTTTACATACACAAACAAATGCATGCACACCTATTAACTTCTCAATCACACACCCTTATGGAGTCTAACTTTCAAAAAATGAATAAAATTAATTAGAACATTTTAACAGTTCCTATGTGATTTATACCTAAGCATTGGGAGTGATTCCAAGACAAAAATACAGCTGATAAACTGGAAGTGTAAACAAGCTGAAAAAGGGACAAAAAAGGAGAAAATACTTTAAAAAAAATATCAATAAAACAAAAAAGACATAAAAATCATTACAGAGCTAGATTATGGATAATTTCATGGAGACAATCTGTAAGAGCTGCCTGGCTTTCAAGACCATTGACTACATTTTGAAGTCTTGCATCATAATGAATAGCTATTTTCTCTTGTAGGCATGTCTCATTGCAGAGAATGCATTTACATTCATTTTCTGCCAGGTGTGGCCCTTCCTGGAACTCTTCTATAATTTGCTACACAGCAACATGAGCATTTCTTACTGCAGTTTTCCATCTTACATGTTATATTTCCACATTGGTGTTGGTCTATGGAAATCTGTTGCACTAATATCCAGGCTACAAATTTTATGGAAACAGTACTATTGAAATGCAGTACTGTTGAGTGTCTCCTTGTTGCAGTGGGCACACAAGTAGTTTTGAAGCAGCCAGCAACTTGGCCAACTTTCCCAGAAATGTTAGACTTTTAAAGTATTTTGCTACTCTTCTAAACTTTTTGTGTTTAAACTCATTTGTGTTTCACATTTTAAACTGATACATAAAAAATAAAAATTATACTCATGAATGGGTTTCCATGTTTTGATATGCACAAACCCTGTATGTTAAATGTATGTAGTATTGCAATTATGTTAGACATACTGCTATCCTTTCCAACAGCTACCATGCCTTTATGAAAATATTTGATGTACCTTCTTCCACCTATGTGAAAATCACATTACATAATTGCCATTTATAGTTAACAACTGTCCAGTGCCACACCAAATATTCTTATTCCTACTTAGACTCTATAAACTCAAAACTCACAATAATCCTTAAACATTGCTCCTTCTTCCTTATGTTCCACACATCTGAATCTGAAAATCATCTTTGTCTGTCTCTTTTTTGTGTGTAAGGCAGGGTTTCTCTGTGTAACAGCCCTGATTGTCCTGGAACTTGCTTTGTAGACCAGGCTGAGCACAGAGATCCTTCTATCTCTGCCTCCCAAGCGATGGAATTAAAGAAATGTACCACCACTTTCTGACTCCTCATTCTACTCTCAATTTTTAGCTATATCAACTTTATTATTTTCCACATATGACTGAAATCATGCAAGACTTGTATTTCTATGCTGTACACTGTCCATGTCCCAAGAGCTTGAGTAAGGCTGAATACAGAGATAATGAACTTATTTGTTTGGCAGAGGACATTTCCAAAAAGGATAACATTTAGGCTGTGGCATGTCTACTAATTTTTTTAATCTCAGTCAACTCTATATTGAGAACGAGCGAAATGTGGAAGATATGAAAACTATGTACTTTGATGGTGGAAGGATTGGGAGCACATTTAGTTTTGCAGACAAGGTAAATTTGAGAGCAGGCATGACTTGGGATAATTGTACTTTGTGTGAAAATGTATTGCTGTGATTGGTGTAATAAAAAGCTGAATGGCTAATAGCTAGGCAGAAGGTATAGGCAGAACTTCAGGGCAGAGAGAACTCTGGGAAGAAGAAGGCAGAGTTGCCAGCCAGACATGGATGAAACAGCATAGGCAGTATGGAGAGATGAGGTAATGAGCCATGGGACAGAATTAAATAGATAGGTTAATTTAAGTTACAAGAGCTAATGGGACAAGCCTAAGCTAAGGCTGAGCTTTCATAATTAATAATAAGTCTCTGCATTGTTATTTGGGAGCTGGTGGTACAGAGAAAGAATCCCTACATATGACTGTTAAAGAGATTAGCACCACTGAGGAGAGATCTGGTGTTTGGCACTGGAACTGCACAGGAAAGATGTTCTGAGGGGAAGAACCCAACCGTCAAGGCAATTCACTCCAAAGTAAAGAGCATCATTTGAGAATGCTATTGAAGGGATTTTCTGTTCCTGCAAGCAGCTGCCTAGTGAAGTGTTTGCCCAAGCTCACGATACAGAGGCTACTGCAGATGTGAATCAAAAGGTACAGATACCAAATGAGCAGTAGGCCTTGGCAACATCATCCATGTACAGCAGGCATGAAAGATGCAAGATTAAGAGTGCTATAGTTTGTTTTCTGTATTGTTGTGATAAAAAAAACAAAAAACAAAAAACAAAAAACACAGACCAGAACCAACTGGGGGAAGAGTGAGTTTATTTTAACTTACTGGTGTTATCCAACCATCAAGGGAAACCAAGGCTTGAATTTAAGGTATGAGCTTGGAGGTAGGAACCAAAGCTGTAGCCAAAGAGGAGTGCTGTTGACTGGCTCAATTCCAGAGTCATCATCAGCTAGCTTTCTTGTATGGGCCATTAGAATATTTAATATGAACATTAGGAATATCCTGCTTTGGGTTTTGACCTTGTCCTTTATTCACAGACCTCGCCAATAAGTCTCTTTATTTAAAAAAAAATGATCCTGGAGTTATGTGTCTAATAGGACTGGTTGATGTGGCAATATTAAGAAAAGGTAAATCAGCAGCAGCATCTTCATCTCCCTGCTCTTGTTTCCTTCCCTTCCCTTTGGTGGTATAGTCTGTCATGGAAAGGAAGGCATGAAGACAGGAGCATGAAGCAGTCAGTCACCTCACATCTATAGTCAGGAAGCAGGAAGACCAATGGCTGCTGATGTACAGCTCATTTTCTCCTCCACATTCAGCTGGGAACCCAAGACCATAGCATAGGGATACCCACTTTTTTTTTGAGCTGAGAATCAAACCCAGGGCCTTGCGCTTGCTAGGCAAGTGCTCTTCTATCCCTGAGCTAAATCCACAACCCAGTACCCACATTTTTGATGGGTCTTCCTACCTCAGTTAATTTAATCTAGACTCTCCATCATAGAAATGTAGAGATGTTTGTCTCCTAGATGGTTCTATAGTCTGTCTAGGTGGCAATCAGTGTTAACCATCAGAATACAAACTTTAGGTTTAGCAACTATATGAATGTATGGTCATTAATCAAATTAAGTAATTGATTGTACAATTGTCTGTAGCATGTTCAAATCATGTGTGATAACCTAATCCAGTGAAGAGTGGGGGCATGAGTATAAAATGCATTTGAAAATATAATCCAGTTGGGATTTTAATCAGTACGTGGGACACTATCTGCAGAGCCTATTTAGAGTCATAGTTTATCAACAAAGGCACAAGTCCCAGAAGACCTTTGTTAGCTGGAAAAAGAGGACAGTCTAGGACAACCTGACTTCCTAGGAAGAACAGACTTTTCTGTAAGACTTGATATTGAATGCATGCCATACTCTGGAGCTACTCTCCTGTAGCCGTTAGTCCTTGAAACAAAATGACAGCATCTTCATAACAAGAGCAAGAATGTGTGTGTGTGTGTGTGTGTGTGTGTGTGTGTGTGTGTGTGTGTGAGCATTCTGTCACTAGGGTAACCTTAAAAGTGGAAACAAAACTGAACACTGGTAAAGGAGATGTGTTTGCATTTCACAAAGAATTCTATGCTTCCCATGGGTCCCCTAAACTCAGGAAAGATCTTCAAAAAAAAAAAAAACACATTTTTTTCTAGTACAAAGTGTATAAATTATAACTTAAATCAAATGGAGTAAGGAGGACAAGGTCACTTAAAAGTACTTTAGTGATTAAACAGTTTGTATTAAATCCAAGCCATGACAGATTTGTCTAACTGAAATCCCAAGTATTTTTTTCTGTCAAACTTTTATTCAAAGATAATATTTAAGAGTATATCTTGTAGTCTCTTTCACCCTGCATTCTACTAGATACTAGAAGTGAAAAGAAATGATTTGATTATGTAGTTCAGCCCCCATGTTTCTCACATGAGGAGACAGGACTAGAGGTCAAGCTGTGATTGGCATGTAAGATTGGTATGTATGTGTCCAGCAGTGTGGACAGGACACTGAGGTTACAGTTTTAGGGCTGGTCTGAGCAGGTTGGGTCACACTGTGTTGTTTTCTCATAGGATTGAAAGGACACATCATTGGGATCACTTAATCCACCTTCAAGTTAAGACAAAAGAGGCATAGACTGGACAAGGAGCACCAGAAAAGGAAGCAAGCAGCTAAGACAAGCAATGTTCTTGGAAACAGTCTCCAAAGCTGGAGGATTTCACAGGATATGGGCCAGTGCCTCAGATAAGAAGGCCACTAACATGTTGTGGGAGTTTCGCCTGTGATTTGGAAAAGGGTTTGGCACTGAGAGTTCATTTGGAATGTAAGAGTGTATTGAGACAAGATTGAGTTATTCTAAAGACCTGATTAACCATCACCGGATCACTCAGTTCTTCCTTTTCCGATTTGTAAAAAGCAACATGTTGTGGCTGTCACTTTCCTTTGGGGGCATTTTTGATATTGGCATTCTCAGAGGCCTTGAGATAACCAGAGCTGGATGGTGTGTTGGTGTAGTAGTCCAAAACATGAGACTTGATTCCTGCCTTTGATACTGACCAGACAAATGACCTTCATCAAGTTATAAGACTTTATAGAGTTTGCTTGCTTGTTTGTTTCTACAGTGGAGCTGGCAGCATCCTCTAATTCTAAGGAGTTGCTATGCAAATAATTCATGAAAGAATTCAAGCACAGGATGTGTCTTCAACAAGTAGTGTCTATTTTGATGTCAGATTTGCCTCACAAAAGTACCTTTTTGGAGACTATGTCCCAGTTTTGTTCTCTTAAGAGGTATTCTGACTCATATACTAAATATTAAACTTAAAAGTCTTACTCTGAGAGGGATACACTATCCATAAGTCCTAGGGGCTGTTACTACATCTATTTCCACAGAAGGCTATAAATTGTAGAAAGGCTGGTCTATTCCTAGGCTTCGGGATATATATTATCCACTCAGCAGCATAGGTGCTAGTTCTTCTCCTCCAACAACTGATGTTAGGAGCTCAGAGAATGTAAAAATAAAATAAAACTCCAAACACAACAAAAACAAAAATAAGGCAGAAGCTGCTTCTCAGTGACATACAGCTAAATTCTCACAGAATAAGAAAAAAAAATCCCTGAACTATCAAACATTAACAAGAGGATTATTGTTGTATCTGTACATCAGCCATTACATTTGGAAAACAGGAAACTTTATTAGAAGGTTAATTTGCTGATTATACTAAAATACACACTACATTTTCAGTTTTCTTGTCTCTTTCTCCTTCATCTTAAGGATGCAATCTGAACAGATACTGAGAATTCAGACACTAACAGTATCTGTAAATACCACAGAAGAAAATTATTGGGTTATGAGAGCCTGGAGATACCATTTAAATGATAATTCACAGGTTAGGTGAAGTATTAAATTAAAGCTCTAAAGTATTCGACTATTTAATCTAGCTTTTCCATTTTTAAAGAGGAAATCAGAGCCATAAACTTTTTCACTGTGATGATTTAGTGATTCTAGATGTAGAGATTATATTTACAATATTGATTAGTACATTTAAAATTTGTGAGGTCTGTGCATGACTGCTTTGTTGTCTGAGTTAGTACCTGCGTTAAACTCCTGGTCCCATGGTATTTTCATTTGAGGTGGCCAATAACTATCGGTTGAGTGTTTGGAAACCATGGCTGTCATCATGTAATAAACTTGAGTTAAGCTTCAGTAACAAGGGAAAGCATACTTCCAGCTGTGGGAGTGCATGGGGACAACCTTAAACTTCATCCTAACACAAGCTTTAACTGAGATGGGTTCCTCACAATAGGCTCCTCTAACCCAACAGAGAGCAGTCTCTGCTAAAAAGGAATCATCAAGTAGGGTCTTCAGGACTGTGTTTGATTTTGTGTGCCCATGACTAGAGAATTAAAGCTATGTCCATGACTTCAGACGACATACAACTTCTTTGAACTTAGTGTCTGTTATGTATACTATAACATGAGAGCAAAACCCCTCTCTACAGATACAAAATTTGAACTGTGGAAACTCTGACTCCAGAGAGTGAAAAAAGGAGGCAGGTTCTGAAGTGGCATTGATACTAAATGAAGGAAATGGCATCGTGTGCGTTTCCTGTCTTTTGCTACTGTTAGCCCAAGTGTGGTTGTAATGAACATGTATCATTAAACTAAACATGTATCAGGAAACTAAAAGGACTATTGAAGCTTGGTTTCTCTAGTATCAATAACTAAAGGACAGAATTTGAGCAAACAGTCATTAGAAAGATGTTCTGAAAGAAAAAAGAGCCAGAGAAGGTCATAAAGATATTCTGAGTATGCAGTACAAACTGCATTCAGCTTGCTAGGGACCAGTTACTAATAGAACTGCTATGGTATTTCATTAATCAGAAGAGAACTTTAGTGTGAGTGAGGCCAACATTCCTATTAAAGTGATAACAAAAACAAAAATCTAGATAATCTTTGCAGGAACATACCACAATCCAGTTTCTCTACACTAGCAATCATGATATCTAGATACAAAGCAAAATTTTAAAATAAGAAAATGACACATGTTTTGAAGTAAGAAAGTAGACAATAGACAATAAAGACTTAGACCATTATATCTAACAGTTGAGAGGTTAGAATTTGTTGACAAGAACATTAAAGCAGTCATGGCTATGATCACTGATGTAAAGAGTGGAAACCCATAAATATTAGAATTAGGTAACATGAATGTTTCATCCCAGACAGTCTAGAACTAATTTTTTTCAATGTTTTCTGTGTAGAGACAATTTTTTTCTTCCTAGTGTTTGCAGTCTAATAGTAGAACAATTGATGAGCTATAATGCCACTTAAGCTATACTTTCTGCCAAATAAATATAATTCCAAGAAGAGAGAGTAAAGTTGAATAAATACACACACACCAAAACATCCCTGCCTTATACAGTATGGATACAACTGAATTAAGGCAGGTAATGCTGATATAAGCAGAATTTTTGCAGACATTGTCCACAGAGGCATCTAATTGATTAAGCTAGGTCCTGACACATGTTAGGGCCTACTCAGCCTCTTTTCTTCCTCATCCTCCTCTTCCTCACAACAATAATTGATAATAATGTTTGGGTGGCTTGCACATTTTGTTATAAAGTTTGGGGCAAGCATTCACATACTGAGGAATCATTTAGAATGGACCTATGTTCACATGAACATTTTCTTTTTGTGGGCAGACATAGATTAAACTGTGCACACTCACCACCATCTCTTCCTAGTCATCTCTCAGTAGCAATCAATTTTGCAAAAGGAAAGCATGCATTAGGTTCCATTTAGCATCAGGGACTATCAGAACATTCTGGAGGCTGTCTTTTCCTGAAGCCTCTCTCAAGAACCAGTTTCTTGGTGACAATTAGCAACTGGAGTGCACCCAGCTTCACATTTCAGTGTTCCTTCCTAGTTAGAATGACAGTCATGTGAACATGTAGCTGTGTAACTGCGAGAAGAATAGATCTAATTTCCCCAATGTCACTGCAATATCACCTTTCAGGAGTAACAGCACTGAATGATTACACATATCATTTGGTAATTGTGTTTTTATCCATTCCACACTGGGAGCTGATTTTTAAAAGTGGACATGCAATTAGATTATAAATGAACACACATCAGATGACAGCAATAAGTCAGCATTAACCCAGCTACATTTTTAACGACTGTTAGTGACAGTGTTTGTGGCTTGTCAACATTCATCAGTGATGAACAGTCAGGGACACAGAACTTAGCCTCTAATAAGAAAAAAAGAGAAAAAGTATTGAGAATTTCTGAACTCTAGGAGAATGACCTTCCCAAACTAAGAGATTTGCTAACTATTGGATGTGACTTAAACATCTAACCGTGATAGGAGATAAAGATGAAATGTCCAGTGTTGCTGAGAGATGCTACTCTGAGAGAGGCAGAGGGAATTGTATTGCCAGAGGAGAGCCTGTCATTCTGGGAAAAATGGGCTCTCCAAAGTGCAAATTAGTCATGTCCTATATTGCTGGAAATAGTTCAGGTTAGGGGTGGAAATTTATAAAGCCATCTGTATTTAAACAGCAATTTCGAAAAGTAAGATATATAGAGTTGGTGAGGATGGGATGAGAAGTTATGGCTGGAACTACTTCTGTATACTACTGAACTTTATCATGTAATAATAAATTTTAATAAATACAATTATTTGGTGTCCAGTTGAAGTATTATCATAGTAACTAGAGGGAAATTTGTAGAGCAGTTCTCTTCCTTGGACCTGGATGGGAGCAATCTCAGGACATTTAAACGATGGTACTTTTTCACATGGGAATATGGTGAAATAAAATTCTGATTTTCCTATCTAATGATGTATTATTTAGCAACTACACTCCTCCTCATTATAATGGAGTGTGTACTCCATAGAATAGAAATGTCTGTCAATAGCTCCCTTCTCATTTCCAACATTGTTAATGAAGACTGATCAAATGTGCTGTCCTTAGAAAAGATTTTGCCAAACACCAAAGTCTGTATCATATCTTATAGTTTTTATGAAGTCTGTTTGAAAAGTCTAAATATCAGTCTGTGATTGCATCCCATATGGAAAGTAGATGTTTTAGTTGTTAAAAAAGGAGTGTTGTACTGGCTAATTTTATGTCAACTTGACATAAATTAGAGCTATTTGGGAAGAAGAAACCTCAGCTGAGAAATTTTTCCCACCAGACTGGCCTGTGGGCAAGCCTATAGTGTATTTTCTTGATTGATGATTGATGTGGGAGGGCCCAGCTCACTGTGGGCATTGCTGTACCAAGGCTAGTTGTTGTGGGTTCTATTAAAAAAAAAAGCAGACTGGGCAAGCCATGGGGAGAAAGCAAGTAACCAGTATGCCTCCATGTCCTTTGGTCCAGCTTTTGCTTTTAGGTTCTTGCCCTGAGTTCCTTGCCTGGCTTCCCTCAGTGATGGACTTAAAAGCTGAAAGGTGAAATGAACCCTTTCCTCCTCAAATTACTTTTGGTCATGTTGTTTTATCACAGCAGTATAATCCTAAGTAAGACAAATGTCTTCCTCTTCCCACAGGTACATATTCTACAGTCCTGGAGTATGTAAGAAGCAGCCTTTCTGTTGCTCTAGGTGTGGTGAGTGTTATTAAGAGAGATCTGAATCAAAAGACCATATCCAGGAAGAATAGAGAATGAAGCCTAGGAAGAACATACACCCAGATCACATGGGCAGAGATCCCAGAAAAATACAAAAATGAAAGCACAAAATAGTAGTTTACAGAAGTGGTAAAATGAAAGGGCTGTTGCAGAATTTGAAATAAAAGCTTGAAGCCTTAGACACCCCCGAAGTAGGTACAATGAGTCAAGGCACTTATTTCATTTCTGAGCACTCTTTCCTCCATATTAACCTGCTTTAGAAGTCAAGGTCTGCATTACAGTTGATTGTATCAATAATGGAAAAGTAGTAAGAGCCAGAGGACCAGGCTATTTGCTTTGAGATGGTGGTGTCTTTGTAGACAAGCTGCACCCATGGAATTTCAACAATGCGGCACCCTAAACTAGACCCAAATGATGAAATCAGTTCACATCAACATGGGCAGGGGAAACATCACAAGTCCCCATCTGTAGATGAACAACAGGCAATTGATGATTGCTAAGAGAGGGAGAATCAGTCCCCTAAGGAGTTATCCCATACCAACTAGTTAGACCCATATATATGTATATACTGTAGAGGGAAACTAAGGATGTAAGGGATGGCAACAGTGGGAAGGGGAGGAAGATATGGTAATAATGGATTGAAGATGATCAAAGTATATTATAAACATAGAGGAAATGTCATAATGAAACCTATTAGTTTATACAATTAATAAACACTTAGAAAAATAAAAGTGATATTTACACAATAGACTTGCTTATCTTTAGATAAAACATTGCATTAATTTTTTATGTATGTGTTAGACACAAAATAGAGGCTTAATAAATACTTACAAAGTCTTTTTTAAATTAGATTATGATTTGTAACCCAAGGATATGACCTAATTTCTTTTTTTACCATAAATTATGATGTGAGTCTTTTCTACCTCCTAATGTTATACCAAGTTGACATACACTTTAGCCAATTAGCACCAATTAAAATTAAAATTTTCTTGTTTCCTAAATATCTCAAACTATTCGTGTAATCACTATATTTTCTTTATCACAACTCCCATTTTCTTTCTTTCTTTTTTTTTTCAGAGCTGAGGACCAAACCCAGGGCCTTGCGCTTGCTAGGCAAGCACTCTACCACCGAGCTAAATCCCCACCCCCCATTTTCTTTTTCTCTTCATATGGATAGGATTGTTTTTATTAGTTTGTTCTTATCTTCAGCTTGCAGCTTAAATAATAGCTCTTCAGCAAGGCTTCTGTACTATGCAGTGTGACTTCTGTGTCACTCTCTTTCGTCACATTCACGTTTTACTCCTTTAGAATGATCAAACACACTCATTTGCCTGAGACTAGGAGCCTTTCTGGATCGGAAATCTTTCAGTGTGAAAACTTGAACAGTAATGGACACACTAGTTTGGTCAGTGCCCCTACTGATAGAACTTATCAACTTTTTTATATTTACTTATTTTACATTTACCAATATTTTTGTGTGTTCACTTCTGGGATATCTGTCTCCCTATTAAGCCACTATTAAGCCACATAGAGGTGAGGTTGTTGTTTCATTTTTTGCTCAAATTGTATATCCTCTACCTTATTAAGGTATGTATTATATCTTCTGGGCACACAGTAAATATTAAAAGAATGAATACAGCAAACTAGGCGCTGGGAATCAAAACAAATTTATATTTGGACCTAGCAATACAGGCATACAAAGTTGAAGTTGTGGGATGTAGAGAGCTTTTTGAATTCTAAGAAAGTATGAGATCCATTAGGCTTTGTTCCTATCTATAGGTGATAGAGAAGACACCACAAGGAAAGAGCCTAAAGATCAGAGCTCTCAGAATAAGGCTGCTTCTAAGTATATATTATTTTATTTAAAGATTGAGGGAACATTTAAAGGTCATTCTTTTGGACATGGATGAATGGTTTGTAAAGTCACAATGGTCATCTAACTTATCTAGTTAAAGATAATCTTCAAAAATACTCTCTGTCTGACTTTGGTTCTTACTGCAGAGATCTAGATGTTAATGGATATTTGGTAAGGCTGTAAGAAACATCAAACATCCTCTGGGTTAGTGATATGCAAAATTTATCCCATGGAAAAAAAGATGTTCATGAAAATAGTCCTCAGGCCAAATCCATTGGGACAATGCTGTGTCATAGTTGGGAACTCAAAATTCATGTGCTGAAGATGACTGTTGAGGGATTTATTTAAGTTTTTCCTACCCTGTGGCTTCTCATATCCCTCATTGAAATAGATCCTATGTTCAGCATCTCAGGATAAATAAACTAGAGAGGATAGTTGATAGTTATTGACCAGATGTGATAGGAAATTATATTCCCTGTGAATTCCTAGAGGTTAAAGATGATAAAATTAGGTTATGTTAGACCCGATAGAGTCTAGAGGTCTCAGAAGAAAGCAAACCAGTGCCCTGCTTCCAAGATAGATATGATGAAATGGTAAGACCTCAAAAGAAGGAATGGATCTGATGTGTCTAGGGAGATGAAACCATCCACCCACCAACTTGTATGGTTTCTTGTGCAAGTATTTATGAAGTATTTATACTTCATAATAGAGTATTTATGAAGACCAGATGTCAGCCAACTCCAGCCAGTAAGACAATCTAGCTTACTGTCTGTGTTTTGTATATTCCATATCCAAAGTTCCCTTCTACATTTTTAAATTGTTTTTTAAAAATAAAATGTTAATTTATTATCCATTACACATGCATACCTTTGCAATGTAATGATAGCTCTGTGTAGTAGCAAAGAAGTGTAGTTTCAATAGAGTCAAAGTGGCCTACAAAGTCTAATTATTTTTCCTATTTCCCCCTTATAGATAGATAAAACTTACTCTTTTTAATATAGAGAGTCTTAGAAACAAACATTGTGGGCAGATGACTAAGGATAAACTGGTCCAACCTCTACCTTAAACCTGTAAAGAGTCTAGAACTACAGCCTCAGCATGACTGAACAGAACACTGATGAATTCTGTAAGATGGAGTCAGGAAAGAATAATTTATCTTTTTTTTCTGCCCACATGTGTACCTTTGCACCAACTGTTGTCTCATGCCTATGGAGGCCAGAAGAGGGCATTGGATCCCTTGGAACTGGAGTTACAGATGGTTGTGAACTGCCATGTGAGTGCGAGGAATTGAAGCCAGGTCTTAACCACTGAACCATTTCTCCAGCACCATTAATACACCAACATTTCTGACTAAGATTTGTATCACTTTGTCATATCAAAATGAACAAAGCTCTGGAAATTTCTGTTGTAAATAGCTATGCTTGGTGTTTTCCAAAGTTATTAAAACATAACACATTTCTTAGAGATACTTACATCTTATGAAAATACTTTCATAAAGAATATAGTTTTAGAATGTTGTTTGGCCTAACTTCTTCCTTTCACAGGCAGGAAGTCTAGGAACTGGGTGAGGTAATATAATTAGTTCACAGTAGACCTTAGAACTTCTAACTCTAATGCTTCCTATGAAATTCTTTTAAGCCTGTACAAATCATTTGATTTAATCAATCAAAAGCCTGTGAAAGTCAGGTCTTTGAAAGATGCAATAGGGACTTCTGGAGTAATTTGCCTAAGCTTATGACTGGCTAATCAAAACTAGGTTAATTTTCTGTGAAACACATCAAAATTCAATGACAGTAGGATTTAAAGTGATTCCATATTTTTTGTCTGTTTTACAACAACAACAAAACCCGTTTTGGGTAAATTGATCAGTCAACCCAATGTGGAGCAAAGTTCTGCTGAACATTACCTTGGATTGAATTTTGACAGCACTGACCATCTGTTTCCATGTTGGGCCAGTTCCTGTTGTGTCTAGAGAAGAGTCCAAAATAATTTCTGAAAGTGAATGAGAAACTTTTTTAAAGTGAGAGGAAAATTAAATTTTCTGATCAGACAGAAAAGTGTATACTCCTGAAGCTCCACCTGCAAAGCTGTCCTCTGCTGAAATTGAAAAATTGGTTACTTTTATCCTTTCAGACTGTCAATTCTAGCAGATGGGACTAGTCACACAAGCACATCAATTTCAGCCCAGAAGCTTGTCTCTTTTGAAACTGACAGAAACTAAAATGACAGAAAGCCAGAGTACCAGCTTCTGTGGAAGCTTGCAAGAGGTGGCTGATATTGACTGGATTCTTTAACAGGCTTGGTGCTCTGGGACTGTGCTGCTGCTGGACAGATGCTCTGGTGCTACACTAAGTTTCTGTCCCTTGGATCCCCAAATGAAAGGTTTCAGAGGGACCACACACCCTCAAGCTCAGGTTGTAAAGTCAACTGCAGCCTGGAGGTAATCTGGCAAGCACAAAGTGTGATGCTGTCTGAATTAGACATGAGAACTCTGGGGATACTACTAAGCAGGCTGTAAATTATTTAACTCTCTTGGGCCTTTGGTAAGTCCTAAAGTGTTTCAAACAGTGTTTGTTGGTACTACTTAATACCCACAGCACAGTGACTAACCCTCATGCAGCTAGCATTCTCTATAAAATATCATACTAACGTATTTTTAAAAATCTACATTATATTTAGTTTTCAAAGGGAAAAGGAATGACAGAGAGTTTAATGAATGTTTCTGGTGTTAACAGGATTAATAAGAGCTTGCTCACAGATTCCTTGAGACTGAATACATGGAGTCATTTTGGAAACAATTGTGTTCTATTTGCTTTTATGTTGATAATGTATCTCAACAAGAACAACTTGGGGTGAAAGGGTTTATTTTGACTTCTAGTTCCGGAAAGATACAGTCCATCATGGTGGGGAAGACATGGCAGGCAGTAGGCAGGAAGGCATGAGGGCAGGAACAGGAAGCAGAGTGCTCACATTGTATCTAAACCCAGGAAGCAGAGAGTGAACAGGAACTAGTTCTGGGCTGAAAGACCTCAAGCCTACCCCCAGTGACTCACTTCCTGCAGTAAGGTTTTACCTTCTCAATAGTCTATAACTTTCACAAACCATGCCACCATTTGGGGACCAAGTGTTCAAACACATGTGTATCAAGGAGCATTTCACATTTAAGCCACATCATAGGTGCTTGAACTTTATGTGTCACTGTTGTTGACCATGGTAATTCTAGCAGAACCTGTAATATTTGCTTTTTGCTTTCCTTTCACTTTGAGCTGTGTTATGATTGTATTGTAAAATCCTGCATAGTCAAGATGTCTTGTGGGTTCAAATGAAAGAGCAACCTGATCCAAATGAACAGTCTCTTATTCTAAACTGTGGTCCTTTATTGTAAACACTGGGATAAGAACCAAAAGACTTATCCAGAGGGCCTGGTTCAGTTCCATAGGGGCTCCTCACTTATTGGTTCATAGTTCATGTGTTTCCACTGGTTTGGCTATTTGTCCTTGTGCTTTTTCCAATCATGGTCTCATATCTCTTGCTCATAAAATCCCTCCTCTCTCTCACTGATTGGACTTCTGGAGCTCCACCTGGGGCTTGGCATTGCATCTTTGCATCTGCTTCCATCAGACACTGGATGAGAGTTATATTATTACAGTTAAGGTGTTCGGCTATCTGATCACCAGAGTAGGTCAATTCAGGCACCCTCTTGACCATTGCCAGTGGTCTATAGTGGAGATATCTTTGTAGATTTCTGGGGACCTCTCTAGCACTCTGCTTCTTCCTATTCCCATGGGGTCTTCATTTATTATTGTATCTCTTTCCTTGTTCTCCCACTCTGTTCCTGTTCCATCAAGGACCTCCTGCTCCCCTAAGCTCTCTTTCCCCTGACCCTTGACCTCCATTACCCCCTTTACCCTCAGTTTGCCCATGTAATTTCATCCATTTCTCTGTTGCTAGATGATCTCTGTGTCTTTCTTAGGGCCCTCTTTACTAGATAGTCTCCCTGGAGTTGTGAGTTGCAGTCTGGTTATCTTTTGCTTTACATCTAGTATCCACTTATGAGTGAGTGCATACCATGTTTGTTTTTCTGAGTCTGGGTTACCTCACTCAGGGTGATATTTTCCAGTTCCATCCATTTGCCTGCAAACCTCATGATGTCATTGTTTCTCTCTGCTGAATAGTACTCCATTGTGTATATGTACATGTTATTTATCCATTCTTCAGTTGAAGGGCATCTAGGTTGTTTCCAGGTTCTGGCTATTACAAATAATGCTGCTATGAACATAGTTGAGCATGTGTCCTTGTGGTATGTTTGAGCATTCCTTGGGTATATGCCCAAGAGTAGTACAGCTGGGTCTTGAGGAAGGTTGATTCCCAATTTTCTAAGAAAGCACCATATTGATTTCCAAAGTGGCTGTACAAGTTTGCATTCCCACTAACAGTGGAGGAGTGTTCCCCTTGCTCCACACCCTCTCCAGCATAAGCTGTCTTCTGTGGTTTTGATCTTAGCCATTCTGACAGGTGTAAGATGGTATTTCAGAGTCATTTTTGATTTGCATTTCTCTGATGATTAAGAATGTTGAGCAATTCCTTAATGTCTTTCAGCCATTTGAGCTTCTTCTGTTGAAGATTCTTTATTTAGCTCTATAGTTCATATTTTAATTGGACTGTTGGGTATTTTTGATTGAGCTGGCTTTTTGGAACCTAGGGCCTATGCTGAGACACTTTGCTCAGCTTTGGTGCAGGGATAAGGGGACTGGATCTTCCTCAACTGAATCTGCCAGGCTGGGCTGACTCCCCAGGAAAGACCTTGCCTTGGAGGAGGTGGGAATGGGAGTTGGATTGGGGAGGAGAGCTGGGGATAGGAGGAGGGAGGACATGGCTGATATGTAAAATTAAATTAATTATAAAATAAAAATATTTTTTAAAAAAGAAACCAAAGACTATCAGGGATAACATTGAGTTTTTTGGGTGATAGGCTAAAATATACTGTACTCTAATGTAGTGCTCCCTCTAATTGTGAACACAGATGCCTCTTCTTATCCCACTTCTTCCTTTTTATATTTATTTAGGGTAGATGACATCAGCATGTGGTATTTTCAGCAATAGGGTCTTACTGTCAGGTTGTAGAAGATAGCCATTATGGTAAGCAATAGCCTGTAATGTCTGGGGAGGGTCTAAGGGTCCCCTTTGGCCAATAATTCAAAAAGATGTAATCCACTTCTTAAACTGGAGCATTTATTTGGTAGCATATAATATCTAGTTGGGGCATTTACACATTATATAGTAAGTCCACTTGAATTTTATATATGCATATATAATTATATACATATAATTTAAGTGATATATATGTATATATATGCATCCTCACATACTCCATATATGTAGTATGTACATGTATATATACATATACACACACATATATCTTTTTGTTTCATATATTTATAACTTTATATATATATATATACATATATATACATATATATACATATACATATACATATCGTGTGTGTGTTAGCATGCTTATGCTTATGGAGCAGGTTTCCATATGTTTTTCAAAAGGACTTTAGTTTTAGTGTTTCCTTTTTTCATTCCTTCCTTTACGTGACCCTCCCACTACTTCTCCATTTAATCCAACTAATCTAGTTTCCCCTTTGTCTCTTTATAATACAATGTTCTATTTCTCCTTCCTTGGAAGATCTCCTCCTCCCACTTTGTCCATGACTAGCTACTGAACCTCTGGGGATATTCTGGATGAAACACATATATCTAAAGTTTAAAATCTAACATCCTCATGTAAGAGAATAGATTCAATATTGTTGGTCTTTCTGGACCTGGAATACCTCACTCAGGATAATTGTATTTAGCTCTATCCATTATCCTGTGAATTTCATAATTTCATTTTTTGTAACTACTGTGAATGCACTGTATTTTCATTATCAATTCATCTGTTGATAGACATCTAAGCTGTTTCCAATTTCTGATCATTAGGACTACAGCAGCAATGAACACAGGTGAGAAGTATCTCTGTATTAACATGTAGAGTCTTTTGGGTATATCCCAAAGAATTATATAGACAGAGCTTATGGTAAATCTATTTTCATCTTTTTGAGGAACCTGTATATATTTATTTTCATAGTGTTTATACCAGTCTGTACTCCTCCCTATAATGAAGAAGTATTACTCTTTTCCTGCATTCTCACAAGCATCTGCTGTAATCTGATTTATTAATCTTGGCCATTCTGACTAGGGAGAGATAAAATCTCAATGGAGTTTTCATTTGAATTTTCTTGAGAGCTAAGGATGCTGAACATTTAAAAAGTGTTTCTCAGCCAACCCCACATTTGATAGAGGGCTGATCTTCAAAATACATAAAGAACTCAAGAAACCAGACATCAAAATAATGGAAAATCCAATTAAAAATGGACTATAGAGCTAAACAGAGAATTCTCAAAGGAAAAATTTCAAATGGCCAAAAGACATTTAAGGAATTGCTCAAAATCTTTAGTCATGAGGGAGATGCAAATCAAAACAACTCTGAGATACCATCTTATACCGTCAGAATGGCTAAGATCAAAAGCACTGCAGACAGCATATGTTGGAGAGGAAGTGGAGCAAGGGGAACACTTATCCACTGTTGGTGGGAGTGTGAACTTGTATAGCTACTTTGGAAACCAGTGTGGTGATTTTCTCAGAAAACTGGGAATCAATCTTCCTCAAGACCCAGCTATACCACTCTTGGGCATATACTCAAGGAATGCTCAATCATACCACAAGGACACATGCTCAACTATGTTCATAGGAGCATTATTCCTAATAGCCAGAACCTGGAAACAACCTAGATGCCCCTCAACTGAAGAATGAACTAAGAAAACATTTGTGTTTCAACTTCTGAGAACTCTGTTTAGTTCTGTGCCTCATTTATTAACTGTAATGTTTATTTTCTTGATGTTCAGTTTTTGTATATTCTAGATACTATTCTTCTGTCTGAATTTTTTTTTTAGGCATCACAGAAAATGTGAGGTTTCTACAGAGAATTCTACCATTGCAAAAAAACTAGCTCTTATATCAAAAGGAATGAGTCTATTCATTCTGAAAACAAAATATGAGTGGCTATAGCCTTGGAATGGGAATTCAGGTTTTTTAATAAATAAAATTTTTATAGGCACATGCACACACAAAAGTCCCAAGTCAAGGGATTGTACAATATATTGGTGGGAACACCAGGTAGGTGTGTTGCAGCAAAGCAGGAGCCATTCTGTCATGTGTTTCCAATATTATTTGGTGGCATTCTTCCATTTTGGTTTGGCAGAAGCGAAAAATCTGTCAATACTTTCCAAAGGTTTTACCTGATAGTTGAAAGAACATTAGATCGGACACAGAGATAGGTAAGGCATAGCTATTAAGGGCACTAAGGACAGCCCAAGATAGCCTGCAACTTCCCAGTGCTCCATAGTGACAGATTTATTAAAGAACAGTCTTGTATAATTTTTAACATAGGGATATTTTTTGTTGTTGTTGTTTGTTTTCTTTTGAAACTTGAGTTCACCATTCTAAAGAAGACAGAAATGAACAGAGAGCTGCTGAAGGCTATTTCCCACATTTTGGATCTTTCTCTTGGTCCTCTCCCCTCTTTTTGTTATATAGCATCTTCTTCCTTCCTTTATCTGCCCCACATATTTGTTTTGCATCTATAGATATGCATGTGGTGTGTGTGTGTGTGTGTGTGTGTGTGTGTGTGTGTGTGTGTGGTGTTGGGGAGGGTGATAGTTTGTTTGGTCTCTAACAAATAAGTTTGCCTGGATTTCAGAGTGTGGAGCTAGATACTAGAGGTCTGGTGGTGGTGGTGGTGCATGCCTTTAATCAAGTGCTTGGAAGGCAGAGGCAGGCAGATCTTTGAGTTTGAGGCCAGACTGGTCTACAGAGTTAGTTACAGGAGAGCCAGAGCTTTGCAGAGAAACCCTGTCTTGAGAAACAAAAACAAAATAAAACAAAAACAAATGGACCATGACCGTTTCACTACTGTTTCCTCCTTCCAAATGCTAGGATTAAAGGTGTGTGTTTCCCAAGTACTGGGATCAAAGGCATGAGATTCCAAGTGCTGGGATTAAATGTGTGTGTGTGTTACCACTGCCTGGCCTCTAATGGCTAGCTCTGCACTCTAATTTCTAGGCCAGCTTTACTTATTAGAACACAAACAAAATATCACCACATATATGTGTAAGATAGAGGTCAATGTCAGGTAGTTTCCTTGATTGCTTTCCATTTTATTTATAGAAGTAGGATCTATTTCTCATGATGAACCCAGAGCTCTACAATTCTCTTACTTTGAACAGCCAACTGGATGGAGAGAACCCCTGTCTATGCCTCCTTAGTGATGGTCTTACTGGTGGCTTCCATACCTGCTTGACTCTTATGTGGATGCTAGAGATCTGAATTCTGTTTTTCATACTTCCATAGTGAGTGGTTTATCTACTGAGCCATCCCTCCAACCTGTTTTCTCCAAAAATATACTGATCTTCTACCCTGTGACTAATATTTTGCTAAATTCTAAAGATTCAACAGTAACCAAGATATACCTATCTCTTTTCTCATATATCACATTTCTTTATAATTTATTATTCATAAATGCAATTGATTAAAAAGTATGCAGAAAAACACAAAGATATTTTGAGAAAGAACAACATGTCCTTTGCTTAGGTCAGGGAATGAAGACAGCTAGAATTGACTTCTGAACCTGTTAACACATGTGAACATGTGCTTGATTTCCAAAGCTTTAACAGAAATGTCAACTTATCTTAACCCTCCATCCTCTAGTGATTACACATAGTGATTGAGATAGCTAGCCTGAGGTTTTAAGTTTAGGTGAAAAAAAAGGAGGAAAAGAAATTAAACTGGCCATTTCTTCATTCAGTGTCTTGGTTGTCTTCACAGCTAAAATTGGTGAATGGAATGGCAGTTTGATTCATTAAACAAAGATTTAGAAAGAGCAAATCTTAGCAACCTTGTAAACTTTTTAAATGATTTGATTTTTTTTAGTTGTGTGTGTGTGTGTGTGTGTGTGTGTGTGTGTGTGTGTGTGTTGGTATATTCATTTGAGTGCAGGTACCACAAAGGTCAGAGGAAGGCACCAGATCCTCTGGAACTGGAAGAGTCATGAGCTCATCTAGTTGGGTGCTGGGAACTGAACTCACATTGCAGGAGCAGACAGTGCTCTTAACTGCTGAGCCATCTCTTTAGCCCCACAAACATAATTTTAAACTTTACTTTTTCTTTTTCTTTTTTTTTTTTTTTGGAGCTGAGGACCGAACCCAGGGCCTTGCACTTGCTAGGCAAGTGCTCTACCACTGAGCTAAATTCCCAACCCCCAAACTCTACTTTTATTTGAAACTAATTTGATATTTCTCACTGTTCTAGTTTGTGTCTTTGTTGCTGTGATAAAGACAATGGCCCACAAGCAACTTGGAGAAGAAAGAATTTATTTCATCTTACAGCTTATAACCCTTTATGAATGGAATTCTGAGTAGGATCTCAAGTCAGGAACTGAAGCAGAGACCATGGAGGGAACACTGTTAATGGCTTGTTCTCCATGCCTTTCTCAGCCTACTTTCTTGTATAATAAAGAACTGCCTGCCTAAAGGTGGCACTGCCCACACTAGACCAGGCCCTCCTACATCTATCATTAATCAAGAAAATACCCTCAAAGACTTGACTACAGGCCAGTCTGACGGGGACATTTTTCTTAATGGAAGTTACTTATTCCCAGATAACCTTAGCTTGCGTAAAGTTGACGACAAAAAAACTAACCAGTTTACACTGGTTTATATTAGAGAAGTGGTATGCAAAGGAACCCAACATAGGAGGAGAAGGAGGGGGAGGAAGAAGAGGAGGAAGGGAGAGGAGGACAAGGAGAAGGAGGAAGAAGAGAGGGAAAGTAGAGAAAGAAGAGGGAGAAAGAGGAAACAAAATAAAAGCAAAAAGGAAAAATTAAAGAAAGTGCACGGGCTGAGCCAGGAAGGGAAGCAGCTGGCAGGTGACAAAGCCCCAGAGTCCAGGGCTTTCTGTCCTGGATGCCACACTGTCTAAGCTGGCCCATTGATTTGGGAGTCTGATTCACAGGTTGGCATGTTTCTTTCTAGAGCAGAGGGAGGACTATATTCCCATGGTCTTTCTGAGACTCATTTGTTCGAGAGCTAATTTGTTACCTTGAGAATTATCTCCATCAGCATCGTCCTCTTCCATCCCCCACACTGAGACCCTGTGGCCCTTGGTCCTCTTAATGTATTCACAGCATCTGTAGCCAAATAATTTATTCATAGACTGAAATTGCATATCCCAGTGTGGGGTAGAGAAATATTTACTTGGTCATTCACATTCTGTTAAGCCAAGGTATTGTAGGCAGCAGTAGTCACAGCTGTGTTTGGCCTCACAACTTTTGGAGTTGTATACTGTAAGCCATTTTATCAAAAAGCCATGGGTAGCAGCCTGTGAAGACGTACAGGGAATCATCTAATGGACAGAAAGTACCTGCTCCGACACATTAATTCCCTTTGCTGTCAGCCTGCATCATTGTAGAGCACACATGATGGGAAGCAAGGTCCCGTCACACCACAGCACCTGCTGCTCTCCAGCTGCCGAGTGCAACGGCTCCTTTGATTGCCCATTTTTCAGCCTAATGGCTTATTCCTTTTCTCTTTGTAAAGTTTGTGTGTGTGTGTGTGTGTGTGTGTGTGTGTGTGTGTGTGTTTTATTGTGATTTTAATAGGCATTTAAAAATGTTCTCATTTCTGTCAGGCAAACCAAGTATATTGATAAAAGAATAGCATTATAAATAGTATTCTAATCCCTGTCCAAATTGAGATCGCTCCAAAAGCTGCATTTCAGGGTTTAGTCTGATAAAGTTGTCATGGCGATAATGTCTCCTGAGAGTAACAGAGCCATGTGCATGTCTGATGAAAGGAAATAGCTCAGATGGTACACAAACTGGTAAATATTGAACTTGGGGACTATTATACTGGCCATTTTTTCATTCCAGTCTTGTTTTAGGTTTGGTGTTTTTGCTGTGTGGTGCTATGCTTGCTTAATTGCTTGGTTATTGGAAATAGCCTGATGATTCACTCCCCACCCCCATTTTTAATCTCATTCAAAGGTTCATATTGTTAAAATCCGTTGGAAGAGATATTGGCAGTGTTCCCAAACCGGCCTTTGGATTCTGTCTGAAGCTGTGTTGATTTGGCTGGACTATTCAGAGCAGTGGATCATTATTACATATTGAATATCTGTCAAAATGGCACTAACAATTATCAGATACATTCCCTTTGATGAAGATTTAAATTTGAGTACTTGAGAAAAGTTTTCTACAAATCTAAGTCAATAGTACCATTTTTACTCAAGTTGAGAAACAAAATGAGAGCCTTTAATTAATGTGAGGGAAATGGCAGTCAGGATACACTCGAGTAGTTTAAATGAGGAAAGTCACTGTTTCCTGAAAGGTCAGTCAGAGCCAAGCCAACTCCATAAGTCTTGGGCCGAAGGGAAAGGCAGGGAGGATTCGGAGGAAAGAGTGACCACCAGCACTAACCGGAGCCTGGGTGTGCTTTATGTTAGTGCTGTGATAGTTATTTCTAGGAGGGAATGCATGTGATCTATATCTTCATGTATGACATTGGATTAATTGGTAAAGGATAACTGCAGGATCCTGGGCTACATGGTAAGAGCAGCTCATTATGGGAATTATTCCCAAAGAATAAATAAAAATATACATTAATAAAGAATATCATGATCTTTGGGAATAAAACCAAAAACAGCATGGGGAAAGCTGGGAGAAAAGTATTAGGACATACCTCAGAAAAATATTCATTTGTAGGGGTTACCTGAGATAATAACTCCATTCAGGGAGGTAACCTGTAATGGTCAGCCTATGTAAGCCAGGGGTCATGAGTGTCCACACCATGCCAAAGACATGCTGAGACCCTTTAATACAACCTCTTGTGTGGTGACCCCCCAGCCTCAAAATCATTGTTGCTGCTACTTCACAACTATAATGTTGCTACTGTTATGAATCACAATGTAAATATCTGATATTCAGGATATCTGATGTGTGACTTCTGTGAAAGGGTCATTTGATCCCCAAAGGGGTTGAGACCCACAGGTTGAGAATTGCTAGCTTAGAGAAACCTGGAAGACAACACCACACCATGATGACATCAGTGCTGACTGTAGGTGAGATTTTCTTGAAACCACCACTCTCTGAAGCCAGAGTATATCAGACAGAAGAATATTAAAATGGCCCCAAACACAGAAATCTTAACATAAACAAATGGCCTTATCCTCCTCTTTGCAAACATCTTAAATTTTAGATGCTATATTTTTAGACAGTGTGCTAGGTGCTATAAGAGATGGAAAGAATGTTCTTACAAGCCAATAAGGGTACCTGAGAATTATACAAAGAAAACACAAATAGAAACACACACACACACACACACACACACACACACACACACACACATGGGTGTGTGTGTGTGTATGTGTGTGTGTGTGTGAGAGAGAGAGAGAGAGAGAGAGAGAGAGAGAGAGAGAGAGAGAGAGAGAGAGAGAGAGAGAACTGAAGTCCTGTGTATTCAGTCTGGCCTGGATGGTTAATATTCTTAGAGTAGACGGACTAATATTAATGACCTGTCCCATAGGTTTTGACAATCTAAGTAGCATCTGGTCCAGACTAGAGGCAAGAAGATATGATTAAGTAAAAACTTAATGGAAAGTCACAGACTGAAAAAAGATGTGATTAAAAATTAAACATTTTTAAGCGAAATGTGTGAGTACAAGCTATTTAATCAAATAACAGAAAAATAGTGGCTATAGGAAGCACACCTTGAACAGCACAACATCAGCATTCTGTAGTCAAAAGTTTTCTTCTGTCCTGCTTGTCCCTGTGGTCCTGCAGCTGCTTATAAAATAATCACTCAGAGGCTTATTATTATTTACAAACTGTATGGCCTAGCTAGCAAGACTCTTGCTATCTAGCTTTAATATCTTAATTTACACCCAGTTCTATTAATATATAAATTGCCACATGGCCATGGCTTACCGGTACTTTCACATCTTGCTTCTCCTCAATAATCTTGGGCTCCAGGCTAAGCTTTCCCAAGCCAAAATGATAAAAGGTCCAGTGGGAGAACATCCTCTGCTGTTTCCAGATTGGATCATAGTGTGTAAACAGAATTCTGGTGTGCTGGCATGTTGTTCCTTGGGCAGCAGGCTGGCATCTTTTTCCAGACTCTGCCTTTCTCCTTCATTTCTCTCTCCTTGAATTTCCCACCTGCCTCTAAGCTGCCTTGCCATAGGCCAAAGTAGCTTATTTATTAACCAATTGGAACAACATATATTCACACCATACAGAAAGACATCCCCCAGCAGCATCCCCCTAAATAAAAATGAAGGAAGGAAAGGGAATAGAAGATAGGAAAGGAAGAGCCAGGGAGAGAAATGAGAATGTTCTGTTTTCTATTTGTAACTATTTTTATGGGCTTACATACTTAGTTGGCACATAATGGTTATATCATAGGTCCCCTTGCTATAAAAGGATTTGCATAAATTTACCAATGGCAAATTCATATGTGCTACTAAGAGAATCCAAATTATAAAGAGTCAGAATATTCTAGCACTACAAGAATGATGTTACATTTATTTTTAAAAAAATATTTCATCTCACCTGTGAAGAAAGAGCATATGATAATTATTCCAAGGGTGCTTACACACTAAAGGAGACAGTGGTTACCAAGACTCCACAAGCTTACCAAGAAAACACATGTCCCTTGACAGTGATGCTGCAAATGACAATTTTATCTTCTCACTGAACAATATCTATCGTCTCTTTCCCTCCCTGCTAAATTCCTCCCAGGCATATAAGAATGCTTTAGTGAGGAGTAGAAAGTGTACAAAACAGAAATCTGTGAGGTTATCATACTTGACCCCATAGTAGCACACTATTCTCCTTTGACTCATCCACACCCTGTCCTCTGCAATGACCCATACATGAATGAAGTCAGTATAAATCACACTCTGTGTTATAAAGAAACTTGGTAATTAGGAAGGCCATACAAAATATTTCCCTCTACTCTCCCTAATGTTAAAGGTAACATATTTGTGTATGACAGTTTGAGGAGGCTATATCTTACATCACAATGTTAAAGCATGCAAAACAACAAGCAGAGAATAGGTAATCTCTAATGGACAAACACATGGATGCATCCAGGGCAGTACCATGGCAAAGGTCTGCTAGCTGAACAGCTTTAGGTTTTTTGGGTGCTTAACAGAAAGTGAACCTTTGACTCTGCTTTCCTTGAGTGACAGAAGAGTGAAAGAAGGCAGGTGCTTCCAGCAGTGCATAGGGCCATCTAGAACTCATAGGTGCATTTCTGTATTAATTACTTAAGTGAATGGCAAAGGACTTCTCACCTTTTGGCTATGCTGTATGTTCTTCATTGGAAGTGTGGAAGAGAAGAAAACGTGTCTCTGAAGCCCTATGCTCTCCTCTGGTGTGCTGTGTTGATCTAGGACCAGTACCTTGGAGAACTGTTGGCTTGACATTGAGCAGACCATCACCATCAACTTATCTATTGAATTATTAATTGTACTCATACCCATATGTCATGTACACACACAGTAATCCTAAAAGAAAAACATAAAAAGAAACAGAATATTATTTTAATTAAGAAAAAAGGAAGCTATGACTCAGTGGGTAAAGGCGTTGGTTGCCCAAGACAACTTCAGTTCAACCCTCAGAACCCCCCATAAATGTGGGAGGAGAGAACTGACTCCATAAGGCTGTCCTCTGACCATTGCATGTGCACTGTAGTATCTTCCACTCACAAACACATATACACACACAACAATAACAAAAATATTTTAAAATCATCAACTGGGAATATTGTATAGCTGCCTTAGTGGGGGTTTTATAGCAGTCCATCCATTTCTTCAGTTTTAGAAGGTAGTCACATGGAGTTGTTTTAGCTGTCCACCACTATGACTTAAACCTTCATGAGGATTTCTTTATATTGTTGGGATTATTTGAACTCCTTAAATCTTAGAACCTATTTGTTTAATCTTTCTGCAAACTTTTAATCACTTCTAAAACTATTGCTCCTTCAAATTTCTCTGATTTCTATCTGAAAGTTCAACTTGACATTTGTCAGCACTTTTTACTCTGTCTTCATTATTTCTTTATCTTTCCTCAAAATTTGTCTTCTGTCATTCTAAATAACTCATTCAGATTGAAATTCCATTTGAGTGACATTTTCATCATCTGTAGCTGATCAACGAATCTTCACATTGTTTTTCTTTCAGTGATTATGTTTTATTTCTAATAATGTGACTTTACTTTTACGCTTTTAAAAATTATCCCTTTTTCTTTCTGGTGTGTGTGTGTGTGTGTGTGTGTGCGCGCGCGCGCGCATGCACGCATGCATGTTGTGACTATTAGTGGGGTCAGAGGACAACTTGCAGGAATCTATTCTCTGTCTGTCTGTCTATCTGTCTGTCTTTCTGTCATCATCTATATATCTATCTATTTATCAGGTAGCTTCTGGTGATCAGACTGGTAATCAGGATTGTTGAGCTAACTTGCCAGACCCTTCATACCATCACAGCTAATTGTTTGATTCTTTTTTTTGTTTGTTTGCTTCTTGAGACAGAGTTCCTCTGCATAGCCCTGGCTCTCTTGGGACGTGCTCTGTAGACCAGGCTGAACTCAAACTAAGAGCTCTACCTGCCTCTTCCTCATGATTGCTAGGATTAAAGACTTGTGCCTCCATACCCAGTTTATTTGTTTGATTCTTATAATTCTTTGTTCCTCATTCTCAATTCCAAACTTCCTTCACTTTTAGATGTTTTTTTTTTCTCTCTCTCTTTCAGGAAGAGGGATTCTGATGCTTGATGCTTCTAGTTTCTGGCTGGCAGTTTCACAGGCTGTGTTGTGATATTTGACTTGGGGTGTATTTTTCCTGGATCTTTATTTGTGGGAATTGTGTAAGGACCAGTTTATAATACAAATCCTAAAGGGTCCTATTAATTAAAAACATGAGAGCCAGATATTGGGTTAAACAGTGAAAGATCAGAGAAACAGAACAAGCCATAGCTAACCTCACCTCACCAATTCCTCAGCTGATCTCCTTTCCTCAAACTGGAAGCCTCTGTATCTTCATCCAATTGGATCTCAGCTGAACTGCTGCTAAAAGCCTAAAAGCTTAACCAGGCTCTAGTTCCTGGCCCTCATGCCTTATACAACTTTCTGCTTCCTGCCATCACTTCCTGGAATTAAAGGAGTATGTCACCATGTCTGGCTGTTTCCAGTGTGGCTTTGAACTCACAAAGATCTGGCTGGATCTCTGCCTCTGGAATGCTAGGATTAAAGGTGTGTGTGCCACTATTCTCTGGCTTCTATGTCTCTCTAGTGGCTGTTCTGTTCTCTGACCCCAGATAAATTTATTAGGGTGCACAATATATTGGGAGACACAATATCACCAAACCAGTTTGATGTTGAGTGTCCCCAGAGAGGATTTATCTTGGCTTCTGATCTTGGCTAGGACATTTCTAACCTACAGATTAAATAACGTGAGTTTCTTAGCTTGGGGATTTTCTAACTAGAAATATTTGTGAAAACTGTGATTACATATTCTCAAGGGAAATGTTTTTGCCCACTCTCTTGTTACTCTCCACCCCAGAACATTGAGAAAGTTTGATCTGTACTCAAATCTGTAATGAGAAAGTAGGACCTTCTGGCTTCAAGTTTGATGTTGGGGTTTTCCTTTTATTTTTCTCAGGTGGATTTGGGCTTTATTGTCTCTCTCCCTAGTGGAATGGCTTTAGGCAGCTGTCAAATCAGAATCTCCAGGTCACCAGGATTTGACAGGTGCCAATAGAAACCAAGGCTGGTCTGTTTGACTGGCTGACTTTATTTTGGTATCTGAATGATTAAAAATAAAGTAGAACATTTAGCCATTTCATACCTTTCAGTGGGGTGATTTCAAACATACCACAAGGACACATGCTCAACTATGTTCATATCAGCATTGTTTGTAATAGCCAGAACCTGGAAACAACCTAGATGCCCTTAACTGAAGAATGGATAAAGAAAATATGGTATATATACACAATGAAGTACTATTCAGCAGAGAAAAACAATGACATCATGAGGTTTGCAGGCAAATGGATGGAACTAGAAAATATCCTGAGTGAGGTAACCCAGAGTCAGAAAGACAAACATGGTATGCACTCACTCATAAGTGGATACTAGATGTAAAGCAAAGATGACTAGACTGCAACCCACAACTTCTGGGAGGCTACTAGTAAAGAGAACTCTAAGAAAGACACAGGGATCACCCAATGACAGAGAAATGGATGAGATCTACATGAGGAAACTGGGGGTGAGGGGGTAATGGAGGGCAAGGGTCAAGGGAAAGAGAGCTTAGGGGAGCGGGAGGTCCCAGTTGTGTCAGGAACAGAGTGGGAGAACAAGGAAAGAGAGACCATGATAATTGAAGACACCATGGGAACAAGAAGAAGCAGAGTGCTAGAGAGGTCCCCAGAAATCCACAAAGATACCTCCACTATAGACTACTGGCAATGGTCAAGAGGGTGCCTGAGTTGACTTGCTCTGGTGATTGGATGGCTGAACACCCTGGCTGTCATGATAGAACTCTCATCCGGTGTCTGATGGAAGCAGATGCAGAGATCCACTGCCGAGCCCCAGGTGGAGCTCTGGCAGTCCAATTGGTGCAAGACAGGAGGGATTATATGAATAGGAAATATTGAGACCATGACTGGAATAAGCACAGGGACAAATAGCCAAACTAGTGGAAACACATGAACTATGAACCAATAGGTGAGGAGCCCCCATGGAACTGGACCAGGCCCTCTGGATAAGTGAGACAGTTGATTAGCTTGAACTATTTAGGAGGCCCCCAGGCAATGGGACCCTGACCTCTCCTTGGTGCATGAGCTGGCTTTCTGGAACCTAGGGCCTATGCTGAGACATTTTGCTCAGCCTTAGTATAGGGAGGAGGGGACTGGACCTGCCTCAACTGAATCCACCATGCTGCGCTGACTCCCCAGGGTAGACCTTGTCTTGGAGGAGGTGAAAATTGGGGGGAGGATTGGGGGAAAAGGCTGGGGGGTGGGTGCAGGGAGGACTGGGGAATCTGTGTCTGATATGTAAAATTAAATTATTATAAAAAAATAAAGTCACTTCATATTATATCAAAATAACTGTGTTTAATATCAGTGAATGTAATTGTTGTAGCAAATAAAAGCACCCACTCATTCATTCAGAGTCAGATACCAAAAGTTACCACCCTGATTTGTCTGTTACCTTATTTAATTTTTTTTTTTCTGGGCTGGAATAATGGCTGCTCAGATCAAGTGACATGTCTAGATTAGCCACCTGATGTGGCTCCCTGGGACCCTAGAAGGAAAGAACAGACTCTAAAAGCTGTTCTCTGTCCTCCACTCACAGTTCCCATGGCAGTCCTGTGCACTCCACTCCCCACTCTGCCACACACGCATCTACACACCATGAATTAATAAAAGTATGATAAAGGTTAAAGTACAATGCTCCCTATAAACTTTCCTGGAGCTTTTTTATGCATGTCAAGTTCAAAGGGTCATATTAATTTACATTATTATCAATAAGAATGGCTTTGCTTATTGTTACTGTTAATTTCTTATTTTTTTTTTTCAATTTGGGAGTGGAGTTGTCTTTAAAAGCAAAAGTACTCTGTGTGTCTTAAAGTCATTTGTGATAAGATGTTAAAGTTCCAGAAATTCTGTTTTCCAACTTTGCCTGCTTATACATATAATTATGGTGTTGGAAGCTTTGATGATTGTATTAACTCAATTTGACAGGATATAGAATCATCTGGTGCATGGGCCTTTGGGCATGCCTGTAGGGGATATCTTGATTATGTTGTTTGATTTGAGAATACCCATATTTTAAAAATATGGTTTGACAATTTTTTCATATATGCATCCAATGCATTTTTTTTTGTGGTTTTTGGAGACAGGGTTTCTCCATGTAGTTGTGGCTTCTATCTAGGATCTCGCTCTGTAGACCAGGCTAGTCTCGAACTCAGAGATATGCCTGGCTATGCCTCCCAAGTGCTGGGATTAAAGGAGTGCATCATTGCCACCTGGCATGCAATGCATTTTTGTTTTATTCACCCCCACAATTCCCCCTAACTTCTCATTATCTAGCTCTCATTCCTCCAACCCTTTTATTTCATTTAATAGCTCACTGAGTCCAATTTGTGCAGCCCATATACACGTGAGTATAGCGCCATACACTAGCACATAGTTGACATACCAGGGAGTTACACTCTTAAAGAAAACTGAAGGGAAGGCCCATGCTAGTTGTGATCAGGATCATACCTGGACAGGAGAGCCTGGGCTGTATAAAAATGCAGGAAGAAGGGAAGCTGAGCAGAAGTTTGAGTTCATGGGTCTCTGCTTTCCAGGTACAGCCAAATGCTTTGGGAGCCTGCTGCCCTTATCTCCCTCCTTGACTAGAACTCTTACTTGTGAGCTAAAAGAAGCTCTATTTCCCTTAAGTTGTTTGTGTTCAGGATGGTTTTCGCATTAGTTTTATCTGTTTATGTGTAAGGGTGTTTTGCCTGATTGTTTGTCTGTGGACCACATGGGTCAGGTGTCCATGGAGACCAGAAAAGGATATTGAATCCTCTGGGACTGGAGTTACAGATGATTGAGATCTGCTGTGTAGGTGGCAGGGATTGAACCTGGGTCCTTTGGAAGAGCATCCAGTGTTCTGAACCACAGAGCCATATCTCCAGCCCTTGTTAAGTTGTTTTTTTTTTTTTTTTTTTAATCCCAAGAACAGAACCGAAGCTAACACAGGGAAGTTTATCTACTGAGTTGATGATAAAAGGTGTCAATCTGACAATTGGGGAGTATTTGGTTCTTGACCCTTGCTCTGTCCCTTTTCTCTCCCTTACTAACTCCCCTCTTAACACCATCATTTTAGGAAATCTTTCCATTTGTGGAATACATCTTACATTGACAATGTCTTCTGGAGCATGGGGATAATTCCCAGTATCCCTACATCAAGCCTGCTTAATTTCCTTTCATTTATTCATCCTGGGAATAAATCAATTAATTAATTGTTTTAGTTCTTGACTCTTCACTTTAACAGCAAAGGAAAACTCTTTTTCAAAAGCTCTTTTGTATCACTGGGGGAGAGGGTAGTGCATTGTTTTTGTTATCTGTAAAATCAAAACACTTCGGGTGCATAGACACAAGTCTCAGGGAATAAACACCAAGCAATCAATCAATACCCTGATTTTTTTTTTGTTTTTTCATAGAACAGCTACACTTCTCCTTCTTAGTGTAAGCGTTATTCCCATGGCAGTAGGTCTGTGCAGCAGCAGGGCAAGGTTGTTGTTATACTGTCTGCTCCATTAACATTTATAGTCTCAGCATTCCAACAGCTTGGTTCACCTAACATCGCCTCAGAACTGTCCGTTTGAGGCCAGGAGGTGGTGGCACACACCTTTAATCCCAGCATTCAGGAGGCAGAGGCAGTTGGATCTCTGTGAGTTCGAGGCCAGCCTGGTCTCCAAAGTGAGTCCCAGGAAAGGCTCAAAGCTATACAGAGAACTCTGTCTCAAAAACATAAACAAGAACAAAAACAAAGAAACAAAAACTGTCCACTTGAAACTCAAAGTTTTTCTGCTCAGGTGCCTATCTTTGCCCCATCTCCCACATGACTGGCAGCTTTGAAAGCAATCCCTTCACCCTGAAGTCCTGATGGGAAGAGTCCTGATGGAGACCTCTGAGTGAGTACCATCCTGTGGCTGGGACTCTTGACTTCCCTCAATTGACTGGTTTCAAATTAGCCACTTCTTGCCTTGATTTGCCTTCTTTGTGTCTTCCTGAGGTGGGAGAGTCAGTCCTAGGGTGACATGTGAGTTTACAGCAGGTAACGAGAGCTGCCATGATGCCTAGCACTGTTCTTGGAAACATATTCTATTTTCTATTTAAATTCTTTTTCAGAATACCCTAAAGGGTTTCCTACTGATATTCTGAAAAATTATCTTGAAATTTATGATGAGGTATGTAGGAAGTGGAAGGCTGCCTGAAGGTAGGCCTTCATGATGCAGCTTGCAGGAGACTTTCTTTTATGAGAGGTCCATTTACAGTGATGTGGATATTTTGCAGTCACCTGTGCTCTAAAAATGCAGATGCTCTGGAGACAAAGAAAAAGTCCTTCAGAAGCAAGTGAAATCCTTTAGAGAAAAGCTAAATTGCTTTCTGGAACAGTATTTATTTCACATTTAGGTGGACAAAATCAAATGATAAAACACAGGAACTGGGGCTGGAGAGATGGTGAAGTTGGTAAGATGCTTGCCAAGTAAACATGAAGATCTGAGACCCCAACACCCATGTAAAAAAGCCTGGCATAGCAGTGTGTGGCTGTACCTGAAAGTGGACAGAAGGCAACCCCTGGGGTCACTGGTTAAGTAGCCTAAATGAATCCATGAGTAATGGATTCAGGGAATACTAGACATTGAACTTGGTTGACTTCAGTTCCAGTCTGGCACAGATTAATGATGCTTTAGTTCCACTAGACCTAGTCTCTTTCCAATACTGTAAACGTTTTCCATGAAAGAATAAGAGTGATTGAAAAAAATACAATCAATGACCTCATCACCACTGCTCAAGTATCAATTTAAAAATATGAAGAACACAAAAATTCAGAGCAATGCAATTCCTCCAGAAAGTATTAATGACACAGTAATATTCTCCAATGTGACCCAACTAGATGAAATCCCAACAAAGAATTCCAAAAAAAAAAAAAAAAAAAAAAAACAAGGAGGCCACAAAATAAATCAAAAGCAAAAACAAACCCTGAACAAGCCAAATCCTAAACTAGTAGATTGGAAGAAATCATAAAATAAGAGCAGTAATTAATGAAATGGAAACAAAGAAAAGAATAAAAACAATCAGTGAAATAAATCCTGATCTAGAAAACTAAATAAGATTCACAAACTCTCCACTAAACTTATCAAAAAAAATGAGAATACTTAAGCTCACAAAATTCATGATGAAAAAAAGATACCTGTGACACTCTGGAAATCATAAGGGCACACCGATTCCACTAAACTGAAAACTCTGTAAAAGCACTGGGTATGTTCTATGTGTGTGTGAATGAATAAGTAAGCCAACATGAGGTCAATAATTTAAACAAATCTATAATGAGCAACAAGATTGAAGTAGAATGAAATTCTCCTTTTTGTAAGAAGTTCAGTTGGATATACTGCTGAACTACATCAGGCTTTTAAAGGTAAACTAACATTTATCCATTTCAAACTATTCCATGAAATAGAAATGAAAGCTATTAAACTATTTTTACAAAGCTTTACCCTGGCATCCAAACAAGATGAAAAATAAGACAATAAAAAAAAAATAGATTGAGCTTCCCAATGAACATAGACACAAAAGTTTGTCATACAATGTTTCCAAGCTAAAATCAAACAAGAGAGCAGCTGCCACCATCTTCAGAGTAGTCTTTCACATAGTTCTCAGGTGGTGGCCACAGTCCCTGAACCAAATATTACTACCTCTGAGTCTTAGTCTTGGGTTGTTGTGAAACAATCTTGATTAACCTGAACAAACATTTAATGTTTCATAGGGACAGAAGGAAAGGATGAAGAAAAGAGAAGGGGGTGGTTAGAGGAGAGAGAAAAGGAAACAATGGGAGGCAGAATGTAGATAACAGAGTACATTATGGATAAAATGGATGGATGGTTAATCCATTGCTTGTTATTCCACAATCACTTTGGGAAAGATCTTCAGTGTTTTCAGATTTTCTTTCCACTTTGAATTGTTCTGTTTTTCAACTTGGGCATCCTTCTGTGGACAGAGGAAAAGGATACAGTGATTATGAGAAACACTCAACTTTCCCAACTGTGTCAGTTACATCAGTATACAGCTCTCATCTCAAAAAAATAATTTAATTACAATAATGCTAATAGCCACTGAAAACAACAACAAAAACACATCAAAAAGTTCATTAACTATGATCAACTTGACTTAACACAAGAGTTACAGGATTGTTTCAATATGTACAAATTAATAAATATAATGTATCACAATTGTGGACTCAAAGAGAGAAGCCAAATGATTGTCACAGTGGGTATAGGAAAGGCTTTTGACAATGTCAAACAAGCCTTCATGATAAATCACTGAGAAGATTATGAATAAAAAGAAGGCAGCAGCTCATTGTAAAAAAAAAAAAAAAAGGTCTGCACATCAAACATCCACATCAATGTCATACTGAATGGAAAAATACCCACAGTGCTTGAAACCTTAAGAGAAGAGGAAAATGGAACAGAAATAAATAGGAAAAGAAGTTGGAGTCTTCTTTCTTTGCAGATTATATGATTCCCTATATAAGATACCAAAGATGCCAGAATTAATAGATTTTTTTCAACAAATTGGTCGGACACAAAATAAATACATAAAAATGATAGCTGTCTTAGTTAGGGTTACTATTATGGTGAAGAAACACCATGACAAAAGCAACTTGAGGAAGAGAGGACTTATTTGGCTTATGATTCCATATAACTGGTCATCATTGAAGGACATTGGAACAAGAATTCAAGCAGGACAAGAACCTGGAGGCAGGAGCTGATGAGGAGGCCATGGAGGGGTGCTGTATACTGGCTTGTTTTACATGGCTTTACACAGCCTACCTTTCTTATAGAACCTTGGACCACCAGCCTATGAGTGACCCAACCCACAAAGAACTAGGTTGTAGACATAAGTTTTCTCAGGTCCCACCTGGCCACACAGTTCCGAGTTCCTTCAGTCCTGCTCAGCCTTACCGTCCCTCAGCTGCTTATAAAATAATCATTCAGAGGCTTATATTAATTATATCCCACAGCCACTTGGTCCCAAGTAAACATATAGAGGCTTTTATCATTTACAAACTTTATGGCTTATGGCTAAGAATCCTTGCTAGCTAGCTCTTTCATCTTATATTAACCCATTTCTATTAATCTATACATCGCCACGTGGCTGTGGCATTGCCAATCTGTTAGCATATTGTTCCTTGGGTATCAGGCTGGTGTCTCTCTAGACTCTACCTTTCTCTTTCCTGTCTCTCTCCTTGGATTTCCCACCTGCCTCTAAGCTGCCTTACCATAGGCCAAAGCAGCTTATTTATTAACCCATGGGAACAACATATATTCATGGCATTCAAAAATACATCCCTCAGCATTTGCCCTTTTCTATCTAATCAAAGGAAGGTTTTAGCTTTAATAATGTAAAATTGTATATAACAGTTATCAAGCAAGAATTATAGTTATAATGTCTAGTCTATTTGTATTCAGCAAAACGAAAGAAAATATTATCTATCCTATATTTGTGAGTCTAAAGATTAATATCTAATTTATCTTTTATCATAACTAAGGAGAATTATAACTCTAATTATTTACTCTTCAACTACATCATAGACCCTAGAAGGGTATAATATTACCAAGTAAAACAAGAAGTGCATTGTAAGCAACTTCCACACATGAGCCTGATAAATGGGTAACAGAATTTATTAAGATATAAATTGAGGAAATTCACTCATGATTACAGAATGGAGTAGACAGCAGAAGTCATCCTCTGATCTAACCTGGGAATGAATCCACCTCACAAGCCGGAGCAGGAAGTAGGAGCATGTGACCCTTCTCCAACTCCTTATAAGAGGTCACATCCAATGGCAGGAATCACTGCCTCCTTTGGGCTGTATAACCCAAAGTCATGGGCGGAGCAAATACCACTACACTAGTTCCTCCCATATAAATCACTAATTAAAAAAAGACACTACAGCCTTGCCTGCAGCCCTATCTTATGGAGGCATTTTCCCTACTGAGTCCTTCTTCTCAGATGACTATAGCATGTCAAGTAGGCATAAAACTAGCCAGCACAATAGCATTTCTCTGCACCATTAACAACAATTACCAATAAACACAAAAATGTTTTAACTTCACTATTCATCAAATACATACAAATCAAAATTCTATGGAGATTCCACCTCATCCTAGTCAAGATGGTAGCCAATGAGAAAACAACAGCAAACACTCAGGATGCACAACAAAAGGAATGTTTATAAACTGCTAGTATTAATGTAAACCAATCTAGCCAACTCAGTATGGAGGTCCCCCAAGTCTAAAAATACTAATTAATACTCCATTGTGTAGATATTTGTACATCATTGTATATTACAGCACCATTCACAATAGTTAAGTTGTAGAAATAACCTAGCTGTCCATCCACAAAATCATGTGTATCAATTATTACTTTCTGTCACTGTGATAAAATATGAGGTCTAAAACAACTTAAGGAAAAAAGCGTTCATTTTGGATTATGGTTCTGTACAGGGACTCCATAGTGATGAGGAAGGCATGGCAGCAGGTGCCAGGAGCAGGAAGCTTGCTGATCACATTTTGTCGTCTGAGAATCCAAGAAAGCAAATGGGAAAGGCTGTAAACTCAAAGTCATATTTGTGATGTACTTCCAGCATGACTGCAACTCTTAAAGGCTCTATGACCTTCCCGAACAGCACCACTAACTGAAAACTAAGTATTGAAATACTTGAAGTTGTGGGGGCAAGCATTACAACTCATTTAAACTGCCACAGCAGGGCTAAAGAAAATGTCACACACACACACACACACACACACACACACACACTGAGTATATTTTTCAGCCACAAAGTAGAATCAAATGGATAATTTTACAGGAAAATGAATGCAACTGGAGATAACCATATTAAGTGAATGAATCCAGTTTCAAAAAGATGAATAGCACATTTTTCTCTCATTTGTCATTCCTGGATTTTTGTATCAATATATAACATTATGTATGTATATGTGACCTAGAAGTAGAATTGAAACTGTATAAAGGAACAGAGGGGCTAACAGAAAGAGGAAGGAAAACAAAGAGGATAGTATGGAGGTTTGGAGTGAAAAATGCTTAATGTATGACATGCATGTGTGTATAATGATATCATGAATACATAAAATTAAATTCTAAAAATTATAATATAATTCAATATATACAAAGAAGTATGATCAAAATACATTATATGCATATACAAAAATGCCACAACTGACCCATTATTCTATACAATGAGTGCTTAAAACCAAGAAAAGGAAGTACCTGGTTGTAATTGAACAGTAACTGATACTAATTAGCCAGTTATCCTTTAAAAAGCCATCTGAAGTTGGAAATATCAGTAGAAGCTTGTTTTATTTGCTGAAGCATGTTGCTCCCTAATCTTAGGTATTTGCTGTCTTTTGATTGTTATAATATATCACAGTTCAGTGTGAAGGTTATTGTTTTACATCACTTCCTGGGAAAATGGCAAGTCCCAGTAACAAATTCCAGCATTAGTAATTAAAAACACAGAGGCTTCCCAGTACACCTCTGAGTGATGGGATCTGGCCTGTGGCTCCTACAGTTGTGCTGTTAAGTAGATAGATTAAGAGGGACCACTGGATTTTCAACTTGATTCATGTCGGCCAATTTCCATCTCCTTTCCCCAACATTATAGATAATCATCACTTTTCTTAATTTCTATTTAATTTTTGAAGTGGTGAAATTTTTCTAAGGAAGTATATAACGTGGAGGAAAGAAATTCAGATTTTAACCTGTTTCCTTTAGGAAAACTTACAGTGAGAGGAAAAGAATCTGTTAACTTTCAAACCCTGGACAAACAGTTAATGTGCCTATTTAACATATGAGAGCAGACCTGGCCAGCATCCTTCAGTTCTCCCAGCATCCTTCAGTTCCTACTTATGACAGAGTATGGATCACAGCATACCCCACCCTCTATGCTGAACTGTGGAGCACAAGAACTGGGATGTTTTTCTACCAGAGGTTCTTCCCTATATAATCCAGGCATTTCTGTCCCCTATCCCTCTTGCACCTTTGACCTCCTGCACTTGACCAGACTGAGCTGCCTCCAACTGTGTTCTCCCATATATCTACAACAAACTTTTTCTTCCAACATATCTTGGAGCAGTTGTGTCCTTTCTTTTCCTTTTTATTTCTGTTTTTCATTCAGTATTGGCTCAAGACACCCCAAGACCAAGTTCTCAACATAAAGGAGATTTATTTGGCCCGGAGGGACAAAGGGCAGGTGTTGCAGAATATTTGACTGAGACTGTTAATAAAATTAAGCTTGAATCAAGTGGTAGAGCTGGTGACTGGTTGAAAGAATTAGCTATAGAGAGTACAGAGGACCCAGGGACATGGATAGAGAGGCACAGGAAGGAGTAGAGGGGGACTTAGTGATTTGTGGTCTTTTTGGTCTGGGACATGTGGAGAGAGAGGAGCTTGCTGGGTGTCTGGGAAAAAAGGGAAGGTCAGTTGGTCATTCCTCCTGTTTCTTTGATCTATCAGGTTTTCTTCTCAGTGTCTGACTTCCGAGTCTTTTTTTGGTAATAGAATAACTCATATAAAAACAACATTTGGCATCCAGCTCATAGCATGAAATCATGTGACGATTTTTGAAATTACCACTTCTGCTGCTTCAGCCAGTCCTCAGGTGGCTTCTCCCATTACCACCCTCTCATATCCTTCCCAGGGATTCTTGGCTTCTCCTGCCATGGCCCCCCTGCCTCTGCTCCTTGGGCCTATGCTGCACGCACCCACTGCACAACACCCACAGCACATGCTCAGACTTTTGCAGTAACTACTCATCTACATGTACACCTGGGGTACTCTGTTCATGCATGCTTCTGCAGCTGCTACCGCTGCCACCTCTGTTTTTGTAGCTGCTGCTGCTATAGACAAACTGAAAAGTCTGCACATTTGATAAGACACCTGGGAATCCTAAAGAAAACTCTTTCCCATGTTAAGAATGGGAACTATCATAATGCGGGGAGTTAGGACTCTGTATAGGGCAACTATGGATGGCTTGAAAATGGAAAGTATAAATGAAGGGATAACTAACTTAGATGGGGTTGACATAATGTCATTAATTATTATAGTTAGTAATTAATATTTCATCCTTTAAAAAGTGGTTTGACAATTGTGCCAAATATGAAAAATTGAATGATAAAATACAAGACTTAGAAAAACTGACTATTGATAAGATACAAGCCTCAGAAATACCTACTAATAAAAATAAGAAAAATACTCAGACACAAACAGAGGAATTTAGACCAGAACCTACTGCGCCACTGCATGATGAAACTGAAGAAGGGCAGCCCAAGGTTATTAGAAAACCAACCTCAGTTTATCCAGCTACTATACAAGAATAATCAGCAGATGATAGGCACTCCCAAGATTATGCAGAAGTTAAATGGAATACTATAGAAATGTTAGATTTTAGTAGATATAAGGAAGTGGTCATTTCATATGGTATACATTGAACCTATGGAAATCAGATGTTAAATTCATAGGCAACTCACAAAAGAATTATTCCACAAGACTAGGAAGATTTAGCTACAACAATATTGGAAGCTGGTCCTCAGTTACAATGGAGAACATTGTGAAAAGAGGAAGCTAAGGACATAGAAAAATAAGTAGGGATAGAGGTATTGCTATTCCCTAGATCATCTCAATGAAGGCCAATATGCTGAATGCAAAGACAGTTTGGATATGAAGATCACACCTTGGCCCTATGTGGTTTAGTAGCTTTAAATGCTTGGAACAAGGTTGGAGAATCAATAAGGAAAGAGGTCTGAGTCATTTGCTAAAATTATGAAAGGCCCAAAAGAAGCTTTCATTGATTTTTTTTTGCAAAGATTCATTTCAGCTGTAAATAGAATAGTATCAGATCCTGAAGTCAGAAAAATATTAATTGCTATGGATAACGCTCTGTATAAATAAAATGCTGACTGGCCAGTAGCCAGGCAGGAAGTATAAGTAGGACAAGCAGAGAAAAGAATTGTGGGAGCAGGAAGGCTGAGAGAGAGATGTCAGCCTGCCGTTCAGGGAGCAACATGTAAAGGCAACAGGCAAAGCCACAGAACAGGTGACAACATATAGATTAACAAAAGTTGGCTGAGTTTAAGTGTAAGAGCTAGTCAGTGTAGCTATGTCTGATTAGTGGGCATGAACTAATGGCTGAGCAGTTTAATTAATATAAGCTTCCGAGTGATTATTTTATAAGTGGTTGTGGGGTCCATGGGGCTGGGCAGGACTGAAGAAAACTTTAGCTACAATTAATTGAATTTTTGGCTTTTGAAAATGCTAATTCAGTATGTAAATGAGGTGATTCAGCCTTTTAAAGGCAAGATCAGCTCCAATAGATGAATGGATTAGAAATATAGCTAAAATATTTGGATCCTGTGCTTATGATGCTACTTTGATAGAGGTGATTTCTAAAAAAATTAAGAAAAATCAAAATGTCAGTTGTTTTAAATGTGCTTAGCAAGGTCATCTGAAGAGGGATTGTAGGCAAGGTGTTCCTAGAAACAATGGTTTTTCTAGAGATAATCCAAATAGAAGGCCCCAGCCTTCTGGAGTATGCAGAAAATGTGGCAAAGGCAAGCATTGGACTAACAAATGCAAATCAATAAGTGACAGGCAAGGTAGCCTTTTGCCATCTAGAAATGTGTTAGGGGGCCCTCTATAGGCATCATTCTCAAATTTAGTGCAATCATTCAGTGTCAGCATTGGAGACACTCATCCACAAAGCAATTAAAAGACTTAAGGCCTATTGTTAAAAAACCATACTGCTCTGGATGTAATCAAGGTCAGACTAGCTTTATTAGATTAACAAAAAATTCAGAAGCTATCATAAAGCAAGAATTTGGCTGTGGTGATATTGTGTTCCCCAGTATATTGTGTACCCTAATAAACTTATCTGGAGTCAGAGAACAGAACAGCCACTAGATATATAGGCCAGAAAATGGTGGTACATGCACCTTTAATCCTAACACTCAGATGGATCTCTGTGAGTTCAATGTCACACTGGAAATAGCCAGGCATGGTGACACATGCCTTTAATCCCAGGAAGTGATGGCAGGAAGCAGAAAGGTATATAAGGTGTGAGGACCAGGAACTAGAGTCTGGTTAAGCTTTTAGGCTTTTTGCAGAAGTTCAGCTGAGATTCATTTGGGTGAGGACACAGAGGCTTCCAGTTTGAGGATACAGGATCAGCTGAGAAGTTGGCCAGGTAAGGTCAGCTGTGGTTTGTGTTCTGTCTCTCAGATCTTCCAGTATTCACCCCAATACCTGGCCCTGGGTTTGTTTTTATTAATAAGACCTTTTAAGATTTGTGCTACATTTGGCAAACTTCTAAAAATGATCAAAGGCAAAAGCTAAAAATATGAATAATTGGTATTGTAATTGAAGGTTTAGTAGACAGAAGCGTAGATGAGATAATACTTTCACCAAAATCTTGGCATCCTGATTGGCCTTTTCAGGAGCTAAATATTCAGCTTCTAGAAACTTGAACTTTGTCTCAGATAAAATGAAGTACAAGGTAGGTTGAGTGCATAGGGCCAGAAGGACAGATGAGAAATTAAAGCCATAAGTTGCTAATATTGCAATGAATTTATGGGGACATGATTTTACATCAATGAAAAACAGATTAACATTCTTTTGCTCTCATAAACCAATCATAAAACAAAGAATTCTTCTTAGAGAAATATTAGATGGTATTATCAAGAACAGTCACAGACCAATTAGGTTATACACAAGCAGGGCACAATAGCTTTTGGTCTTTCAAGGGTACCAAAAGCCCTACCTTTAATGTAGTTAACTGACAAACCTGTATGTGTGGATCAATGGTCTTTGACATCACAAAAATGACAGGCATAGGAACAGTTGAAATGGGAACAGATAAGTGTTTAACATATTGAAGAATTGACCAGTCCTTGGAATTCTATATTTGTTATTAAAAAGAAATCTAGAAAATGGAGAATAGTATCAGATCTAAGAGCTATTAATAAGGTGATCAATCCAATGGGCTCCTTACAGCCTGTAATTGCCTTGCCTTCTTTATTACCTAAAGCATGGTCTATTACAGTGAGTGATTTAAAAGACTGCTCTTTTACTATACCTTTACAAGAACAGGATAAAAAAATTTGCCTTCACAGTGCCTACTTATAATAATTCCTAGCCTGTTAAAAGGGCCTATTGGAAAGTTCTTCCATAGGAATGTTAAATAGCAAGTTTGTGTTAATATTTGTACAACAGTCATTAGAAATAATTCATAAACAGTTTTCTCAATCCATAATTTACCATTATATGGATCTTATCTTACTAGCTGATTCAGATGCAGATACCTTAGGGAAAAAAATGTTTGATGAAGTAAAATGAATTTTCTCTTGTTGAGGATTACAAATTGCTCCTGAAAAAAATAAAAAGAGAAGATTCTATGAATTACCTAGGATATAAGATAGCTTTATAGAAAATTCAGCCACAGAAACTATAAATCAGAAGAGATCAATTACAATCTCTTAATGATTTTCAAAAATTGCTGGGAGATATTAACTAGCTATGGCTCACAATTTGATTAACAACTAAAGAGCTAAATAATTTATTTCAAACCTTCAAGGTGATAAGGACTTTGTCCAGGAAGACTATGAGCTGAGGCTGGGAGAGCATTGGCTTTGGTAGAAAAGAAACTACAGGATGCACATGTGGATTGCTTAGATCCAGATCCTGATTGTATCCTGGCCATTCTACTGCTTTCTTCTCATTCTGCTACAGGAATTCTTATGCAGAGAGATAGAATCAGTATTCTCATCACACAGAGTAAAAAATAAAAGACCTATGATTTCTAAATTGATTCTGAAGGGAAAATTGAGACTTCATCAATTAACAGGAATAAACCAAGCAGAAATTGTGATACCTTTTACTGATGCTGAAAATGCCTCATTATGTACAGAAAATAAACAGTGACAAAGAATTTACAGTAATTTATGTGAGAGATTAGCAACAAATATCCCAAAAGTAAGAGACTTGATTTTATAAAAAAGAACTAATTGGATTCCCCTTATATAATAAAGGGGATACAAATTTCTGGTACCCCTTCATTCTATACTGATGCAAATAAATCAGGGAAGGTAAGTTGTAAGTCAGGAAAAATAACTAAAGTGGTTAAAAGCCTTATGATTCAGTTCAAAATAAGAATTATATGCTATTCTCATGGTATTATTAGATTTCCCAGAACCTCTAAATATAGTTACTGACTATTAATATGCAGAAAGAATTGTTTCATATATTTAGAACTCTGAAATTATTCTAGATGATTCAGAATTAACTTTGTTATTCATTCAACTACAACAAATAATAAAATAGAAATCATCTATTATATATATATATATATTATATGTCAGATCCCATACAGCGCTACCAGGCCCTCCAGCACAAGATAATGATGAAATTGATCAGCTATTTGTAGGAAATATGCTAGAATCATCAGAACTTCTTAAGAAGCATTGTGTTAATAACAAAGGCTTGAAGAAAGTTTTTTTTTTTTTTGATCACTTGGCAATAAGACAAGAAACTTTGTGCCCTAACAAAGTTATAACCTGTCAAAAAAGAAACTTCCCAAAGTTAGGGTTGGAACAGGGTTTTGTTTTTGTCTTTCTAGGAGAATAAAAGCATCCAACTAAGGAATCTAAAGACCACTGGACAAATGGGACATTTGAAGAATGATGAATCATCCAGAGAAAATGCCTTAAGAAAAAGAGTAAATTGGCCCAATGGTATAGCATACCTCCAACAGGGTAGAAGTTCATAAATCTTCCCAAATGCTTGTTTTTTGCTGCTCTGTACAAACATAAAAGGCAAATGGTCTTTTTATGATCCCATTTCAATAAAAAATTAAAGCTGGCTTTAGAGTTGGAGCATGGCTCTTTCCTTTTCTAAACCCAAGCAAGTTTGTTAAAGGAAAATCCAAAATCTGTTTCATATCAGAAGAGCCATCTGATATGGGACAGAAGAAAATCAAAATTAAGGTAATATTTTGCTATCACTGATCTCACAATCCTTTGGTTTTGTTCTGATTATTTAAATTTTTCTTACAGTGTAAATATTATCTCATAATTTATAAGATTACATGTGTGTGTATAAACTTCCTATCATATTAATGGTTACATAGAGTTCTAATTAATCTTGAAATAAGCTTCATCTAGTTTCTTGTTTGGGTTTTTATGCTTGAGTCTAAAGTGGGTAACTAGGAGCTAAGTTTGTGTACCCTAGATGTATTTAACAGATTGTAGTTATTTAATCTCTCAGAGATCTGGTGCATATGACACTTAAAGTATCTAAGTTTTCTACATTGAACTGTGACCATTCATGACAGTGACTTTTAAACTCTCTAAAAAGATGATGGGGCCATGCAATGACAAATCCTCCTGAACTGTGATAACACCATTAAGCTGACAAACACTATCCAAAGATCAGCTTCAGACTACAAAGTGCTCAGCCACAATGGTCCAGACTAATATAGACTACTCTAGCCACGACTTCAGATAAGCCCTGTACTTGCCCATCACACAGACTTTATAACAAATGATACAGCTAGCTCTTCCAGGACTTGACCATTATCCCAGTTTTTTCAGGGTCCCCTAAAGGTACCGTCAACCCAGACAACAGGAAGTAGTTTTAAGGACATGACACTCACATTCCTGAGAAGTGGAATATATGAATTTTGGTCTTTTGGTAGATTATTTGTATTGTTCAGGGTTAGCTGCAAGTTGTTATTTGTCATATTAAGGAAGGAAACAAAACAAAGAAGGTTAGATTAGGATTTCTTTCTTTTCTTTTTCTTTCTTTCTCTTTTAAATAGTGTTGGAAAATGGGGATGGGAAATGAACAGAAAGAAAAAGGGGAACATAGGAATGATAGAATAAAAGGTTAGATTATTGAATATACTTTTTGACTAAAATATAACTAGTAGGCTCAAATATTTTACAATGGTCTGGACTTATGTATATTTATACAAACTTAAGGTTATTTTGTTACACCATACTATAAGGTATTGTACATATGCAACTCATTTAAAATTGTAATGTAAGGTTCTAGTCCTTGAAAGCTACTGTTACAAACTGTTTAGGATAATTAGATGTGGATAGAAATAAGCTTTATGTAGCCTCATATATTCCAGATAGATAGATGGCCTTCAAACATTACAGAGATCTACAGAATATGGCATTTAAGATTATTTAATAGCATAAGGATTTTCATGACAGTGAGACACAGCTGCTCCTGGCAGCCACAATCTACTTTAAAAAAGGATGGTGGGCATTGAAGAACCTTCTTATGATGTTTGTTTTCATTTTGCAAAATTAGCCACTGGGCAAGAATCTGCCATTGCCTTGACTGCTGACAGTATGGTGTCCAAATTGGTCAAGCAGGACACAAAAGAAGGTGACTGCTGAACCTTTCCAAGGGTTGTTACCAAATTCAGAAAAGAAACTCACAAAAGAGATGTAAAAAGTATAAGGTTGAGAGACATGAAAGCTAAAGTTGTTTATCTAAGAAAATGTTTTAAGTTGTAAAAAGATGTTTTTAGATTGGTAATACAACTTACGATAGAAATTGGTTTAGGTATAAAACTTTGGATTCACCATGATAGAATAGATAATAAATTATTTTCTCCAAATTTGCCAAATACAAATGGACTGGTCATTTTAATTGTAATTCTTACTTGATAATTATATATATATATATTCACTGTGTTATAGTTAAAACCTTTACTTTTTATTTAGATAATATTTAATATTTTTTAGTTTTATAGTTTTACTGTGTTAAAATTTTCATTTTTATTTAGACAGAAAGGGGGGAAATGCTGCAGGATATTTGATCACACAGTGAAACTCTGAGACTATGTTAATAAAATTAACCTTAGATCATGGGGCAGAGCCAATAATTAGTTGACAAGAATTAACCATAGAGAGTATGGAGGACCCAGGGACATAGAGAGGCACAGGATGGAGTAGGGAGGGACTTAATGGTTTTTTTGATCTGGGACATGTGGAGAGAGATGAGCTTGCTAGGTCTCTGGTTAAAAAAAAAGGGGGGGAGGTCAGCTGGTCATTTCTTCTGTTTATTTGACCTATCAGGTTTTCACCCCAATATATGACTTCTGAGTGGTTATTGGATATATATATATACTAATAACAACTTAGATAAAAAACAACAGGCAGGAAATGAGAGACAAAGTCAAGAGACAGAGACAAGGGAGAAAGGGAAGGAAACAAGAAAGAGGAAGAAGGGGTATTTAGAGGGACAAAGAACTGCCTCTGGATAGAGAGCAGACAAATGTGGCACATAGGCAAATGGCAGCTTATAAAGGTAAAAGGGGAACCCCTGTGTTAGGATTAGGTGTTTAATTTTGATTGGACATGTTAATTAGGGTGGCCAAAGGGGACTTTTGATTGCTGGACTTTAATTCTTTGCTAACTGGACCTTGGTAGTCAGTCTCAGGAGGAGGAAGTGGCCAAATAAGGGAATAAACCTTGGTGGCTAGCTTTAGGAATGTAACCTAATGGTTTTTAGGAAGGCAGAGGGGATGGGGGAGAAGGGCAGGAGCTTCCAGAGCCATATTTGCCATGCTGTGCCTGGATAGAGTCCCTCTGTATAGAATACTCCTCTTAGAGCCATGAAGGGAGCTTTTAAATCAACCCAACAAAATCCCACCTCAGGTCCTTTGTAGCTGTGTGGTCTCTCAAGTATCCTGTCACTGTCCTTTATGCAGAAACATGGTTGTTGTTTTATAAAGGTCATTATAATACTAATTAGCATTCTCAAAATTATTATCTTTTTGGGCATTTGGAAAAACTTGTATTTCTAACTTATAAAAAAGGCCTTGAGGTCACAGGTTCTTCTCATTTTTTCATATTCCAAAGCAATGAACACCACACCTAGAATATTCTGATGAAAACTGATCCAGCTTCAAAGGCTGTCAAGCTTGCGGGGTGACTTAGTAAAAAGACCTGCTTCTGGGAGCCAAAGGGAAGCATTTGAAGACAGAATACACAGTTACAACCCTGTGCCCTCCAGTGATAATTTATTTTACAAAAATGTATTTTATCTTAATTGTCAGAAAACTACAAGATCCTAGTTTTGCCTCTGTCCTCCGGAGTTTAGTCTCACTATTAAAGTCAGAAAGTTCTTTTAAAAATATTAAATTAGATCTTGTTATTCCTACTTTAAAATCTTCCAAGGATTTTCTTGTACTTGGGATGAAAATTCAACATCTTAATGAAAACTCAATGTGACAAGGGTACCTGGTAATTCTGCACTCATCACCCCCACCCCCACTTTGTGCATTGTGTTATGGATAAGATTCTGCAAAGAAGCCTATGACTGGGGTCACCCTGGTTGCAAGTAGGGGCAGAGTTGGTGCCTTCTCCTTCAAATGGCATCATTACAGACCACCACCATCCATACCACTCATACCACATAGTCAAACCTTTGTCCTGCCGCATCACCTCACTTTGCTTTCAGGACTTATTTTCCCTGTGATGTTCATCATCTGCTATTGCACTGTACATATTAATAATTTATCTTAAGTTTGTCCTTGCCTGGAAGCTTTGTAGAAGCAGAGGCTTGCTGAAGTTTGTTAATCAATAGTACCCCAGCTCTGGAGAACCATATTTGAAGTACAGAAGGCATTGGATGTTATTTTCTGAATTAATAAAATACATTCAATAATGGAAAAAGGCTAAACAACAAGAAATGCTCAAACTCATGAATAAAGGGCTTGTGAAATGACTGAGGCCTAAAGCCAGGGCCCCAAGGTGTGTTTGCCATACTTCTCAAGCACTGCTCAGCAAGCTGCTCTTCTCAGATTGTGGGCAATGATGACATTGGAGTTACCCCTTTTTGTAATAGGGAGAAATTGCCAACAGAAATGCTGATCTTCTATGTCCTACTGTGGCATACAATGGGATTGGCAGCAAATATCACACAGAAGATGGAGATAAAGAGTTAAGAACTCCAGATTGGGCCAACCCTGCTTCTTTGGTTTGGAAGGGAGTCTACCTGTCTTTGGTCTGTGATTGCTGTCTCCTATAAGACCCACAGCTACTCACTGACATTATCCAAGTTTCACAAGAAAATCACTCCATCAGCTGAGGTAACCTCTGGATATGAAATGGGCTCCTGCTCTGGATTTTGCAACTTTTTTTTTCTTCTTGGAGAAATAATCACAAATCATAGACCAATGTGCTCCTTGGCCCTAATCTATGCCTTTATGGGAGATTATTTCAAGTTCTAAGAAATAAGGTGCTGATCAGGTCTACATCACTGAGTGCTCTTACCTGCTGGGTATAAGGAGACATGGGATACTTGGATTTGCCCACTAACCCAGCTCTCCTCTCACCACCCTTGTAGACATGACACTTCGGGTGTTGCTTCTCTCATTCTCAAATCTTTATGAGCCCCACAACCCCTTCTTATACCCTGGGTCCAGGATGCTTTATAGGCTAGGCTGCTTCTTGCTATCTTTTTTAAATTAAAATGCCTTGGGTTTGGTTCCCAGGTGCCACAATATTAAAAGAGGAACCAAGAAAACAGAAGTGAAGATGGGAGAGTACAAATTGATGTCAGTGACATCTCATGATGACTCTTGCATTTAGGGATCAGGCATAGTCTTTTTTCCTTTGTGAAAGCTTTCTTTCTTTCTTCTTTTTTTAAAACTCTTCCAAAAATGCTAATGAGACAAGTTTCAAGAAATTGACAGTAATGGAAAATGTGAACGTTTCAATGATAACTAAAAAGAAAGAAATTATTTTACTCATCTTAATCTTGCTGGGGAGGAGAGAAAAAAAATGTGAGCAAAAAATGTAAGACAGCTTGCAGTTGAAGCCTTGGGATTCCCAAACCCTCTTCTTTGTTCTCCCAAATGAACAAGGTTTAAGCTTCTTCCTCTAGAAAGTCAGTCTAAGTCCAGGATGACTTTTCAAACTGAAACCTTAAGGGGCTTTTAAAACTAAGCTTCCAGGAATGTTGCTCCCCATAGGGTAATGATATGATCACGGTGCAAGACAGGAAGGAGGGGGAGCCACATAGCTAGGTTAAGTTCTCAGCTGTGTCACAGCAATGTCAGCTGCAAACACTGGACTCTTGCCTCTCTCCAGGTCATAGGGTACACTTCTTCTCCCATGTGGGCATCCTCTGTATATCACCCGGTGAAGTGATAGCATACACATACCTTCATTGGCAGATAGTTGGTTGTCCCCTGCACCTTAGAAAACCAAATTCTGGCCACTGTGGTTGCATTGCATTGGGAGCTTATCAACTAGAGGAAGGCTCAGTTGTCATCACACTCCTAGAAAATAGCTTGAGTGACATTGCATGCTTTTGAACTCTCTGCCTCTTTGTTCAGTTTTAACACATACTGTGTCTTTTCAGACTGCTTTGATATTGCTATCTGTGAGTTGCCAAACACCTGTTCTGAATCTCTGAATATTCTATACATCTGGATATAATGTTTTCTACTCTGGCACATAAATAAGAAGCAGGAGCAGTGGCTGGCTCTGACTGGAGCAGTTAGTGGCAGCATGTAAGTGGATTCTGGAGACCAAGAAATGGTGAAGGAAAAATCAGGTTAATAGTTTTGAAGGCTAATTGACAGGGAAGATGGGGAGGAGCTATGGAACCAAGCAAGTCCAAATTCAAAAGCAGGTCAGAACAAGAGAATGTGATAGCAGACCATGGAAATCTGCCAGATGTTTGCCACAGCTGACTATGCAGCCCTCTCCAAGGAGGATGGAAGGATGTAAGAGTGGAGGTGTTACCATTTCTAGGATGGTGTCAGTGTTCCTTGTCGCCTGCCTTATACATCCTTGGTGGGGTAGAAACTTCTTCCCCATTTGTCCCTACTCCTCTAGCCGAAGCTCAATCACTATACTTGTTCCTTTGAACACTTAAACACTTTCATGAAGGAAGTGTGGGAATGAGAAAGACACTTGAATAAATTCCATTCAGTTTTATTGATGGCATATTTTTTCATGCTACCTGGGAGCATGAAAAAGTAGGGAGCTGACACAGTGGGTCATGGTAACTTTACTGTAGTGGCTTTACTAGGAACAGAAAATGGATGTTGTGTTATATGTTGTTGAAATCTGTCCTTTTCTCATCCCACAAAAATGATTTAAAAGTGAATTACATGTAGTCCAAAATTTATAGAATTGAAATTATTATTTCAGAATCTCTGCTGTTCCTGTGATCCCCACTGACTCTTCTCAAGCTGCATGCATCCCCCAGGGCACCCTGGACTGCTGTGGTAGTCCAGAGAACTACCTGCTAAGGTTTTGTTTGATGGAAGGAAGGAAGGAAGGAAGGAAGGAAGGAAGGAAGGAAGGAAGGAAGGAAGGAAGGAGAAAGGGGAAAGGAAGGAAGAAAGAAAGAAGCAGTTGGTTAAAGTGCTAAAGAATGTTTGCTTTGTGGACACAGCTCTACAGGATGGTTCTACAAACAGCTCTTTGCAGTTGCTCCATGTGGCCTATTTCAGCAGTGAGTGTCCTTTTGGTTACAGACGACTGTTACCAGTTCTGGTGGAGGTGTCATGGCTTCTAAAGAATGATGAAATTCCACTAAAGAATATTTGGTTTTCAAGATGGTGAAGTTGCACGTTCTGAACATGCATCCTGTTCTCTGTAAGAAGTTACTTGGCTGGGAGACAAACGGAAGCCCCTGGGCTGGAGGAGACTGAAGCCCATTGGACTCCAGTCTTAACACTTCCCAATTTAGATTCTCATGGTATTTATGATGGAAAGAGGCAGAGTAAAAGTAGGGACTAAGGAGTTCCATTCAATGACTGCATGTATGTTTCCTGAAGAATAGTTGCTATATCAGAAAATGTTTGACTGAATTATGAATTCTGAAGAATAAAAAAAAAAAATGTTTGCCTGTTATTCATTGCAAAGTGAGAGTTTTACATTTGTGACACACAGATCTTCATGGAAATTATGAGTTTTGAGTGTCTTTATCTATTCAGAGTATTATATTGCTTTAATTATGGGTGATAGAGTCAAACTGGGTAGGTTGGAATCCTATCTCTGATCTTTACTAGGCAAGTTGCCTGAGTCTTCTGTCCTTTCCATCAACTGAGTAGGGATGGCAGTGGCTCCCACCTCATTGAGTTAGGGTGCTAATGATATAGTTCACAGGAACCCTTTCTAATAGTCCTGGTCAAGCACATAGCATTGCAATTACAACTCTAACCAGATACAGTTCAGGGTTGTTTCTCTAGAGTTTGATGATGCAGGATGTTAATGGTGAACTTCTGTAACATCATCAATTAAGAATTTAACAAATTAGGATGAAAATGTTAGAAATGACACAGTGCCTTAGAGTTTACAGTTTTCTGTATGTTTTCTCCAAATTGATTTCCAGTCATTTTGAGAAGACTCTCATCCTTTTTGTCTTTTGGTAGATGAAGCAATTTGGCTCAGGGAGAGGAGGTGATGGTTCAAGGTTGCACAGGGAGTTAGCAGCAGAACAGAGGCCTGCTCCAGTTCCTACATTAATGCACGCACCATCCACACACAAGAGATAAACATTCTCATAATTAGGCTATTGGCATATTATAAATAGTGTAGCTAATTTATCAGAGAAAAGCCAAGGGATCTCAAAACAACACTGTGGGTCCCTGAAGCATGATCAACTGAGCCTGTACGTGACTACTATTCAATCACTGTTCACGTTTGCTCTCCAGTCACTCATTAGCTGCAGATTCCAAGACATGTTTTGCAGAGCCAAACCGATATAGGCAGCTGCCTGGAGGGCTTCTAGAAATACTTGCTTAGAAGCTACATTAAAAAAAAAAAAACAAAACGTAAATGATTGACAAGACAAACTATAGAGTTAAAGGACTTACTTATGTTGTCAGGGCCTGAGTGTGCAGTCACCAAGTCTTGTGCAGATTCCTTTGGCTCAGCAAAGAACTTGACTTAGGGGGTGATCTGGAAACCCTGTCGTCATCTGAAGGATTTACTCAGTGCTCCCCAAAGCATTCCATATTTCCTCCTTGTTATTTTTCTTTATTAGGCAATTCAAGAGCCATTTTCTAAGCCATCAGTGGTTTGAATGCTAACCACCACTTTTCAGATCAGCTTCAAATTTTTACCTTCCTAGCTAGAGATCATATTTACAGTACCTGCTTCTGCCTCCCCACTGCTTGGAAAACTGCTTTTCTATATGACTTGAGCTGTATTTAGCTTTAACTGTTGTACATTTTCATTTCATGGACATACTTAGTTCTTCCTGCAGAACCATCTTTTTTTCTGCTGTGAGTCAGGAGCATATCCTCTCTTCCTTCTATTCCTCATAGAACCTCAAATTACACCCCACAATGATTAGAAGCACCACATACATGATTAATTCATTATCTATTAAAAGATTAATTGCACATACATAGCAACTATGCACCTGGTTTAAATTAGAAAACCAAGATACCTCATTCAGCAAAAACAAAGTTTAAAAAAATAAAAAGCACCTATACTGAGTAGCATTTTTGTTTTCCCTTTAACTTTTTACTGCTTCTTCTGGTATTCTAAATCTGAATCCCACTTCTTGTTTGAGGACCTCCAGGTAGCCAGGATATGGAGTTGGAAGTTTTCTTGGTCCTGCAGCTACTCAGACCCAAATGAATACACAGAGGCTTATATTAATTAGGAACTGTATGGCCTAATGGCTCAGGCTTCTTCCTAGCTAGCTTTTACATCTTAAATTAACCCATTTCTATAAATGTATATTTTGCCACGTGGATTGTGGCTTATTGGTATCTTTACATCTTGCTTCTCATGGTAGCAGCTTCCAGTGTCTCCATCCAGCAGCATGTAGCCCAGAAACCTCTTTTTTTTGTATTAGCAAAAGCTATGTCCACCACCATGCACCATGCTGCACAGCTTGCAGATGCCACTTTTTACAGTGGCAGGAATCCGACATGTTGCACTCAGGCCCATATGCCATAAACTTACCATACTGTAGCTCAAGTCCACATGCCATGGCATTGAGTGTTCCTATCCCTTCATGGTTGCCATTCTGGGCTACATGCTGCTGGATGGAGACACTGCCAGCCACCATCACGAGAAGCAAGATGTAAAGATACCAATAAGCCACAATCCACGTGGCAAAATATACATTTATAGAAATGGGTTAATTTAAGATGTAAAAGCTAGCTAGGAAGAAGCCTGAGCCATTAGGCCACACAGTTTGTAATTAATATAAGCCTCTGTGTGTTCATTTGGGTCTGAGCAGTTGCGGGACCAGGAAAACTTCCAACTACATTTTGCATACCAACATGTGGCTCTCAAATTTCCATAAAGCCTAAAAGAGTTTAAAAAGGGCTTCTAAACACACAATAACAGAACAAAAATCTCTTCTTTCATATCCCTTCCAGAGCAGTTTCTGATGGGTGTGTTATGATGAGGAAGAATGAGGCCAAGCTGATTGGCAGGAGGGTAGAGTCCTACTGGAAGTCTAATTAGCAAGGAACAGAACTCACACAATGGAAAACCTGGTCCGCATAAAGAGCAATCCATAAAAGATGAGATTTCTTCTGACCAGAATGGGCACAAGGGAAAGCAGGGACATAAGGTGGACTCTTAACAATAAAAGGAAGCAGAGATTGGGCAGTAACTGTTTGTTGTGCTGGGCAGAGGGAAGCTTTGCTTCTCTAAGTCACTAAAACATTGACAGAAAGCCTCTGACAGAACCATGAGCCATACTCCTAAAATGGAGTCTAGCCTTCAAGTCTGCTGGTACTGATTTCTTCTTCTTTTCTTAGATTTTACCTGCTATGTGAATAAGAACTCTTTTCTATGTCTCAGTTCCTGCCTGGCCTGGGCCATTGTGAGTGAGTGAGTGTGTGTGTGTGTGTGTGTGTGTGTGTGTGTGTGTGTGTTCATGTTTATCTACATGTACAATATAATGCCATAGTTTAACTTGCTATTAAGAATATAATCCACCCCAAAACTTACTTAGAGATTATTTATGTGATTCATAATGTATGGGGCTGGCTCAGCAGGCAAACTGCTCCCTGAATAATCATGGAGACGTTGGGCACCTAGAACCCAGATAAAAGCCAAGCATAGGGGCCTGCCTATAATTTCAGCTCTTGGGAATCAGAGACAAGGGCCTCTGAGGCAAGCTTGTTACTTAGAGGAGGTGTAGTTGGCTAACTCTGGGTTCAGCAAGAGACTCTGGTTCAATGAGGTGTATGTTGGTCACTTAGTGGTAGTGACAACAGAGATACTCATGCTTAAAATATCACAGCTTGAGAAATGTAAGCTGTCACATTATAGAGACACCTGATACTTTCTCTGCTTCTCCATTAGTCTGACACACAGCACATGAAACGGGTTGGCTGTGGTGAAAGGGGGATGGCATGAAAAGACACAGGAGGGTAATAGCATACAGTAGACAGAAATGTAGAGAAATGCAGAACACTGAATTTCAGATTTGGAAAAGAAGCGGACTCTGAGACTAGAAGCTAGATAAAATGACATAAGAGGAGACAACACAGTAGGGTATAAGCAAAAGAGAAAAGTAAAACCTCAGTGACATCCATGGGTGTGAAGTCTGGCACTTTGCAAAAACAGAGCTTGAGGTGAGCTATCTATCATCTGCATAGAAGAGACCCTGCACTTCCCACATCATTCCCTGGTGCTATGGTAGGGCCATCTTGAGAGAGGTCTTATAGCCAAATCTTTTAGTCATAGGAAGCAGAATCCTGTGACTCTTTATGCCACCCAGCCCCCCCTCCCCAATCTTATCCCATCTCCAACAGCTAAGGAAACAATTATCCTGAGAATCATCCTGAGAATCACTGTAGGCTCACGAATCTTTTTGTGGTGTGGACATTGGACATTTGTCTGAAAGACAGAAAGTTCAGGCAGTGCTGAAGGTGGAAATTGAGGATATACAAATAGGAATGTCAGCACAAGCTCTGTAAAGAGGTAAAAAGTATCTGGGTGAAGAGGTATGCAGCCAAATTACTTACAAAGGCAGAGTTACTACCATATACCATAGAAGCTGGGGAATAAAAAACTTTCTAAAAGCCAGAAAAGAGCAAATGTATTTCAAACCCCAAGGAAAAGTAACTGACAACTAAAATTATTATATACAGAAAAGTTTTCCTTTAAAATAGATAAACAAAGAACTTCTTGAAAAAGCAAAAATTAAAATCAGAAATGACATAAGAGTGTTCATGCTCTTACTCAATCTAGTCACACGTGTGTACAACCTGCAGCTTGCAGATGTGTGACTGAACATAGATATGAATATGAACTAACCCCAGATCATAAACATAATTAAAATATTATATGGTGTTGAAAAAGTGCTTTTAGTAGCTCAAACTCTCAAGTGTGAGCTTTGTTGATGCCAAGGTGGTATCATACTATCAAAATATTGTATACTCTTGAATAGTGCTTAAAGTCTTAGTTAAAGCAACAAGACAAGAAAAAGAAATACAGGGTATGCAAATGTGAAAGGAAGAAGTAAAATTATCACTGCTGTAAAATGACACAATTCTATACTTAAATGACAATACACTATAGAGGACCTCATCATATGATAGCACTTTTAGTATAAACAAGACACAAAACCAACATACAAACATCAGTGGCTTTTCTACACAACAGTCATGAACTCTGTAGCCAGAGCCTTTTCTCTGTCCCACTTGGTCTCACAACAGCTTATAAAATAATCACTCAGGCTTCATATTAATTACAAACCATTTGGCCTATGATTCAGGCTTACCTAGCTAGTTCTTACATCTTAAATTAACCCAATCTATGTAAGCTAGTAGCTTACTGGTACTTTCACATCTTGTTTCTTGGGCAGCTTGCCGGCTTTTCCCAGACTCTGCCCTCTTCTCCCTGTATCTCTGCTTGGATTTCCTGCCTGGCTATATCCTACCTTGCTATAGGCCAAAGCAGCTTCTTTATTAACCAATGTTAATAAAACATATTCGTGGCATAGAGAAGGACACCCCACAGCAGACAGAACTCACTAAAACAGACATTAGGAAAACAATTCTGTTCATAGCAGCATCAAAAGAAAAATAGAAGGAAACAAAATGAGACAACAAAAATAAAACTTACAACTTGGGAGGCTGAAATAGGAAGGTTGCTGTGAGTCTGTGGGAACCTTTGGTTCTTGGGTGACTATGTCTCTAGAAACAAATGAGCAAATGAAGATGCCATGCTGCTGGAACAAAGGCTGTTTGGGGGAAGGGAAGAATGTTTATTCGCTGTTGGTAGGAATGTAAATTCGTCCAGCTGCTATAGAAACCAGTGTAGATGATCCTCACAAAACTAAAAATAGAACTACTATATAAACCATCTCTTGGGTGTGCAGCCAAAAGACATATTGACATAGCGGCACCTTGTATTTATCCTGGCATAATTTTAAGTTGGCAAGGTATGGAATCAGCCTAAATGCTGAAGGGATGAAAATATCTGTTTTTAAACAGCTAAATATTTAATATTTTTATTTGTAAAAGTCGGCCATTGTAACATTTAGAAGTTAAAGTGGTTGAATTCAAATGAATTTACCATTTAAATATATGTTTGAAAATGTCTGAGTGGACCTTTTGCTTGCGCCTTCCAACTCATCTTTTTGCCTCAGGGTTGTTCTACAACTGGTTCTTGGTCTATAATCAATCATGGCAGGTTGACCCAAGGGGCTCCCAAACCTGTGCGCTACTCTTATAGATAATTCTAGCTCTGGCTTAGGACTATGGTCTTACTGTGTAGGACCTTCCAAATTTGTTTAAATCATTGTCCCTCAAATCATGGTATCTATGGCTGGGGCTTTTCAGAAATGATTAAACACAATAATAGAGTCCTTGTATGTACAATGAATGCCCTTATAAAGGGAACCTCAGGAAGCTAGCTAGTTCCTTCCAGCATAGAAAGGCACACCTTCCCTTTATAAATTTGGCAAGTGCTTTATCAGCTACCACTTTTGCCAATGTCTTGACCTTGGATGTGCTGGCGCCCATGCCTGGGAAATCAACTTCTCTTCCTTGTAAGCCTCTTAGTCTATGGAAGTTTAGAGGGCCCAAAAGTCTCAGGCACCTACCCTGACACATAAACCCAGTCTCAGTCACAGTTATTCTTGGGAATAGGGGTCTCTGGGGCTCAGGGAAGAGAGAGGTGAGTGTCTTGCTGGAAATTCTTCTTTTGCTCTGCAGTGAGAACTTGTTCTTAATATTTAATACACTCCACTTCCAGAGGTACATGTTTAGTTCAATGCAATCATAAAATTGAGGAATGGATTGGGGGTTAGAGCACTTGCTGTTCTTCCAGATGATCAGAGTTCAATTCCCAGCAACCCCATCAGCAACCCACAACTGCCAGTAGCTGCAGATCCAGGGCATCGAAGGCACTCTTCTCTAGTCTTCAGGCATCTCACTCACGTGCACACCTGCCCCCACATGCGGACACACACAATAAAAAATAAAAATAAGAACATAAATCTTTAAACAGCACAGATCAGTCAAAGCACCTATAAACAAAAAGAAGTAGAGTAAGAGGAAAATGATTTTACTCAGAGTACCTAAAAAAGCAAACCATTTAAAAAGTGTGAAGTCTGTGGAGGGTCTCAATCTGAGGTCTCTCTTAATGATTTAACATGGTTACAGGAAAAAGGAAGTCTTCCTGTCAAGTAACTACAGGTTATCCAGCCCAATAAATCAACAGTAACATACACACACACACACACACACACACACACACACACACACAGTCAAAATGTAAGAAGTGCAAGTGTAGGTAGTCATCGTAAATATTTTGTGAAGAAGTTGTGAGAGATGCTTGCTCCATTCTTGCTGCTCCAGCTGGTCCAGCCTCAGCTGCACAGGCACCAAGAATAAGGAACTGCTTACTCAAGACTCCAGTGCCTTGCTGTGGCGGTTTGACTCAAAGTGGCCACCATGCACTCATAAGGAGTGGCACTATTAGGAGGTGTGGCCTTGTTGAAGGAAGTGTGGCACTAGGGGTGGGCTTTGAGGTTTCAAGTGCTCAAGATAGGCCCAGTGACACACTTCCTCTGATAAGGCCACACACATTCCCACAAGTTAAACATTATCTACACAGGAAAAATAGAGAACTACCTTCTGGTATATAGCATGACTTATATACCAAAAGACTTAGCTGACTCTCCCCATTTCACATCAAGACATCCCACCACTACAACATGATTCTTATAGACATTCCAGGAAACTTGGCTACCACCCTGGGTTATCCTCTGCTTGCTGAATTGTGCATCAGGGTCTTTGCTAGTAAATTACATTAAGGAAGAAACTGCAAAATAGATAAAGCTTACTCCTAATGTAATTTCCCTCTTCCCATATATATGAAAGGAATGCATTGCTTTTTCTTTTTCAAAGAGTTTATGGCAAAATACTACAGAATACTAGGGAGAAAAAAACAAAATAAAACAAACAAACAAACAAAACCCCCAATAAACTATACTGCCAAAGTTAGTGGTTCATGGAGTCCTGAAGTGAAAAGCACAGAGCTAGCCAGCTTTTACCCATCAGATATGGCTTGATTTGATTTTACCTTAAGACTTGGTTCTATTGTGCCCTTCCCTCTGTCATGCACTGCTGAAGCTGTGGGGCATTGACTTTCCTGTCTGCCAATCAGACATCTTTGTCTGCTGTTTAGTTGTTTGGGGACCTTCATCGGGGTTGCAAAGTCAATGTGAAGATCTGAACACCTAAGATGTGAAGGGGCTTGAGGAAAGAGGGCTGTAGTCAGTGGAGATGCATAAATAGCATGCATGTGTGTGGCTCGGCCATGTAAGGAGACTCATGCATGCTTGTGAATGGTAAGAACAGAGCAAGAAAACTGCAGTTTCCCCATTTTCTCCTCCCTGGACTTTGGCCTAGTCAGGTTGCCCATGGGGCCACCCAGCACTATCCATTACTATGCCCATTGTACATTCCAAGAACATCAAATTGTGCTTCTATCCAACTACCATTTCTTCTGTGCCCTTAAAAATATCACTCAGTTTTATTCACATGTTAAGTGACATGTGGGAGCTGTGACTCTGAATCATCTCTCATCTCCTGGAAGAAAATATGTGGATTCTTAAATGATGACACCAATAATAATACCTAGCACTTACTGTCTGCTGGGCATTCTACTAAGCATTTTGTCTATGAGATAGGTTTTATTTTTAATCTTCATTTTACAAAGATCAGAAAAGGTGAGTGTCTGGGAGCAACTAGTAATTGCAGAGTAAGATTTCAGCAATCTTGAGATGCTAATGTTCAACACTGGTTCTCATCACACCTGTGTGAACCCTAAGTTCTCCTCTGAAGTTGGTTTTTTCCATCACACCTAGTCTTTACATCAGCCTGGCAACCTCCTGTCTATACCTCTACTACCTAACTATTTAACTTCATTCGTTAATATCTCAGTCAACACAGAGATACTTTTTAAAGTGCCTCAATAGTCAGATTTTTCATCTGTAGAATGGGATTACAATACATTTTATCTTCTGTGAATCTTAGGAGTAAGAAACAAAATATATGTAAATACCTTTGCAGAGTCCTTAGTAGAATTGTTAACAAAAATAACATGGAAATAATGTTAGTCATATTTAGTGAATATGAACAGTGGAACATAAACAACTAAATAGCTTGGCATGAGGAATACCATTAGTAACCTGGAGGCTTGCTGTTAGAGCTGGTAGTCAAGAATATTTAGAACACAGTTTCTTCTCTCTGTTCCTGTAGACTTCTATCACCTGTTCACATAGCTGTGTCCACCCCACCTTTCTGTTTCTAGTTGGCGGTCATCTTGTTTTCTTAGTTCATTTGAATAATAGAGCTAAATCATATTCCTCACCACATCATTCTCTGGCTCATCCTGTGCTCGTCAGCACTATTAGACTTGAAGTAGAGCCCAGAGAAGGGAGGTGAGAGGCTTGTAACAGTTCACAGATGGCCAACTCATCAGAGGAGGGCAGCAAGAGAGGGCAGGAGAGAGTCCAAGTGCAGGGAAGGGAGCTATGAAAGATACTTAGCTGGATGGCCAGGGAGCACAGACACCTGGGTTCTCCAGTTGACAGCCCGCTAATGGTGTCTGCCAAGTCCAGATTCCATGAAATTGAGTGTCTCTCTCCTCAACTCTCATCTTTCTCATCCTATTCAGCGGTGGTGGCAGCGGCAGCAGCACTTCCTCTCCTTGGCCCCTTCTTTTGTGTACCAGTAGGATGCACTCAAAATACTGTCATTTTCTTCTTAATGTTCTCCACCTCAATGGCCTAGCTTGTCTCTCATCTTTCTTCTATTTCTGCATGGTCCAGGAAAGGCTGTAGATAACACTTTGCACGTTTGTGCAAAGTGGGTGTTCAGTAAACATTCACCAGAATGAGATTTATTCCCACCCAGAAAGAATGTCCCATGTGGGCGTGGGAGAGACCACCACAGACAAGATTTAGGTTAAAGCCTTGTGGGTCAGGACTGAGCAAAATAGAGTGCTGTGTTCCACTTGCTCTGGAAAGGGCATCCCGAGCAATGCTCTACCTGACTTTAAATAATGTGTGTTGCTAGAAGAGGTCTAGGATAAGGTAGGTTTTGCCTGAGGAGAGCCTTTGTTTTCACCTTAAAAATAATAGGCAACCTTTTCATGTGAAGAAGAAAAAAATGACATTGCTTCATATAGAATGTTAAGGCTTAACAGATTTTTTAAAAATAGATTTTCTTATTCATATGCATACAGCTGTTCATACAGTCCTAGGTAGCTTAAATGCAAGAAGAACTCAGAATAACAGAGTAAAAATCTGATGCAATGCCTAATTAAAAATGCAAATTCGAAGTTGCTAGAGATCTTCCAGCCAAGGAGAGTAAACACAATTGGGAAGAAAAGGTAGTGTGAAGTCACGTAGAGAATGGAAAGGATCTTGTGTGTTGCAAGAAACAAAAAGTACAAAGGAGTCTGGCTTCAGAGTAAGGGATGTGGGGTGAGCATTTGTGAGAGGGAAGCAGCAGAATCAACGGAGCCATCAAGGGGTATCTAGCAGAACTTTGATTTCATTTCCATGGACTGGACTAGCTACTTAGGGGAAATACACCTGGCAAATATTTACAGAACACCCACTGTGTGCAAGTATTATCTTCAGCCTTTTCTGGGCCATACAGAAATAGAAGAAAGATGAGAGACAGCCTAGGTCAGAGAGGTAGAGAACTCAACCTACCGTGTTGAAGCAAAGAAAATGATGGTATGCTGAATGTGACCTACTAGTACACAAGAGAAGGGACCAGGAAGAGAGAGAGAGAGAGAGAGAGAGAGAGAGAGAGAGAGAGAGAGAGAACATGCTGCTGAATAGGATGAGAAAGATCAGAGTTGAGAGAGAGAGAGATGTGAGTTTTCATGGAATCTGGACATGGCAGATGCAGCATAGCAGGACAAGCCAGCTGGAGAACAAGACTATGGACAAGCCCACTGAAAAATGTAGCTGTGTGACTTTTCCTCTTGGGTCTGCTTGTCTTACCCAAACTTCCAACATCTGGGTCTGCTCCATAGAAGCAGCTAACTGAGGAGAGGAATGTTAAGATTTGCAGAGCATGAAGTTGAGGGAGACTTCTTCCTTGAGTAGACAGGATGGAGGGGCAGCATCTAGCTAGAGCTGTTTGTCCTCTGTCTATCAGCATGAAGATTTAATGCTAAGCACAGAGGTAGTCTGAACAGGGCAGGGGAAGAGGATCATCAGTCTGAGGTTGAAGAACTGACCCACAAGCACTGGACACCAAGCAAGATCTCTTTTTGTTCAAGATTTTCCTGAAAACTAGTTGTGAAGTTCTTTATAAATTACAATGTGTTGCCGGGCATGGTGGTGCATGCCTTCAATCTCAGCACTCGGGAGGCAGAGCCAGGTGGATCTCTGTGAGTTCGAGGCCAGCCTGGGCTACCAACTGAGTTCCAAGAAAGGTGCAAAGCTACACAGAGAAACTCTGTCTTGAAAAACAAAACAAAACAAAACAAAAATTACAATGTGTCATTTATCATTGTCTGTAGTATGATATGACCAGCTTGTAGTTCCCAGCTTCCTTAAGTTTTACAGTCCCCCAAAGGCACTCTTCATATTCATTGGGATCACCAGGAATGCTGCTGAAATATAAGCAATTAGGACCACCCTCAGACATCTTTTTATTCTGCTGAACCAGAGAGGGGCCCAGGGAACAAGATATCTTGAAATCCTTCAGGCGAGGCTGCAGGCACTGGTTAGCCAAATGGGCTTTTCTTTGATCTTTAAAACATGCCCCAGAGTTTTCCTTCTTTGCGCTTTTGTGAATTTCAAGGTTAGAAGCAAAACTCTGTTAGGGCTTTTCTCCTTCTGTATTTGAAAGAAAACAATAAAAAGGGTGGTAGATGTCCAGTTGACCGGCTAGTTTGATCTGCTGACTCCCCAAAGGAGAATCCTCCAGGTTCATGGGCCGATGTGAACGTTGTGCTGACAGATGCCACAAGAGGGCAGCAGAGAGCTAGCAAGCATTTCTCTGCAGGGCAGATAAATCTGTTTGGGCTGGAGAATCCTTGGCAGATGAAGGAGGAGACGCTTCAACCTTTATGGGAAGCAAAGGATGTAGTTGTCTTTACTCCATAAATATCCGAAATCAGAGTCATTATTCAGACTAGAAACTGAGATCAGTGGGGGAATTAAACAGGGAGGGTTTTTTGACAGGAGCAATGGACATATGCTCTAAGATACCTACAACAAACAGCAAGCCCGTTTGTGGGGTGAACATGGGTGTTATACTCATGAGACCCACACCCTGGAGAGTCTTTTACCTAGACTCAAACCCAAATATAGAGGAAAATTCTCTATCCAAAAGCTGAGCAAGTCTTTGCAACCTGGGGAAGCATGTGAACAGGGTACAGAAAGAAGCAGGTGAGAGCCAGGAGAGTCCTGGGAGCCGCTGATATCAATGAACAGTACTGGGGATTTAGCTCAGTGGTAGAGTGTTTGCCTAGCAAGCTTAAGGCCCTGGGTTCAATCATCAACTCCAAAAACAAAAAAAAAACAAAAAACAACGCTAACCATCAGGCAAAGGTCTTAGAAGTCCAAGGCAAACACAGGCATAAGGAAGTCTTTAGCAGATAAGCCTACAGACAGACCCAGAGACAGTCGCACCACACTCAGAGACAGTATTTCAAAGCAAGTTGGCAAAAGTTTGAGAATTCTACACTCCTTTGCTGTTGGTAGTGCTGATTTGATGTTACTTTAGACTGACATTTCCAGAATATTCTCTGGCATCTTGCTACTTTAGGTGTGGGTGCAGACCTACGCCTCTACCTCACTTGGGAGCTTATTACACTGTTGAATCGTGTGTCCTGCCTCAGACCTACAGAATCAGAATTTGCATTCTAACAAGATCCCCAGGTGATTCATATGCATATTATGCATATTAAGGTTTGAAAAATTCTAGGCTAGCATCTAGCCCAGATAGGATCTGATATTACTGGTGTTACAGAAGATTAATAAGGACACCCTTGAATGAGGAAACGAAGGGAGAGAGATGTGTTTGAGTGACATTAAGTGTGTAGGTTACTAACATGTATATTTGATGTGGGGGGGTTGCTGTTGTTATATCCTATTTTGTTTCTTGCAGTTGCATACACAATCAATAAACTAATGTCTTTTTTTCAGAGAGCCATAGGAGGGAAAGCTGTGTTCTGTTTCAGTTTGAAGGAGCATGTGGATCAAACTGGAAGTTACCAAACTAACAAACAAACAGGAAACAAAACAAAACAAAACAAAACAAAAAACCCAAAAAACAGACTCTTGGAAGGTTGTCATTGTTGTGTGCTGATCTGCATCTCTCAAAACGAGATTGGTTGAGATATCTCTATCTATGATATAGATGTATATTTAATGAAATTTTTTCATACACTGTATTCTGATCATGCTTTTTCCCTCCTTCAACTCCTCCTCCTAGATCCTCACCATCTCCCCAGTCATCCAACTTCATCACTCCCTCTCTCTCAAAAAAGAATGTCTTTCAGCCAGGCGGTGGTGGCGCACACCTGTAATCCCAGCACTCAGGAGGAAGAAGCAGGTGGATCTCTGTGAGTTTGAGGGCAGCCTGGTCTACAAAGCAAGTTCCAGGACAGCCTCCAAAGCTACAGAGAAACCCTGTCTAGAAAAAACAAAACAAAACAACACAAAAAAATGTCTTTCATAGATGCATGTGTTTGCATAGATTTGGTCCTCAGCTAGTGGTGCAGTTTGGAAAGTTGTAGAATGTTTAGGAGGTGGAATCTTACTGGAAGAGGTAAGTCACGCAGGGTGGGTTTTGAGGTTTTAAAGCCTGGTACCATTTCCCGTTCACTCTTTGCTTCCTGACTGTGGAAGCAATGTGAGACCAGCTGGCTTCCTGATCCTGTTGCGAGGCCCTCCCTGCCATAATGACTATGTCCTGGCCTATTGCTCTATCTTTGAGGTAAGTGGTTTGGGATCTTACTTCAGACATGCAATGTCAAATATCTCTTTGTCTATAAGAACATCCATGCACATACATGAAGCTGTCCTTACTTCAAAAGTTCAGTTCTATCACGTTTGGCAAAACCATTTTTTCCCATGTAAGACTATGCTCACAGGTTCCAAAGATAAGGATATTATTTAGCCTATCATAAATTTTAAAGTATAATGTTAATTAGCAGATTATAAAATATGCTTTCCCACTGATTTTTAAAAGAATAATTCTGGGGCTGGAGCAATGGTTCAGTGGTTAAGAACCAGTAATGTTCTGCCAGAGAACCTGAGTTCAGTTTTCGTTTGATTCCCAGCACCCACTCCAGGCAGCTCATACCCACCTGTAATTCCAGCTCCAGGGGATTCAGCTCCCCCTTCTGGCCTCTGTGAGCACTACACTTACTTGCACACTTCATATGTCGGTGAAGTGTTGCTAATGGCATAACTGTGGTATATTTTGGATCTTGAAAAGACAACTTCGACATGATCTAGTTGACCCTTGTCTACTTATATAAGGGATTGAATCTCAAAAAACCAAGAGAATACCCAGAGTCACACTTTGGCTTATTATTTAGTCAATGAAAATTTATAAGAGAGTTATCATCTACCAGGGCTACAAAATATAGTAAGGCGAGAAAGAAGGAAATCAAGGATGGTGGCCATGAATTTAAGGGGTAGGTACCCCAGCATTTATACTGGAAACTGTATTTCCTGAATTCAGTGACTAATGTCCTGTAAGTTATAGAGGAGGTTTATAAGCCTAGTGCTGTTAAGCCATTGTTGATAGAGCAGAAAGAACATTGTGTATACATGCAGATTTAAAAAAAAAAAAGAATTTCAGACTCTCTGATTTTCAAGCCAGAAATAAGTTTGCTTACTTCTCTAGAGGAAAGCTCTCCTATGGTTACATGGCAACCCATGGCCAGCCAAACCCTCTGGGGAGCAGCATAGAGGCAGGAAGCCAGCTCCATGTGCTCCCCTGAGTATCCTCTGGGAGATGTATTGGAGTTAATGAATGGGACTGCCAGCAGGTTGAAGGGAATGCTTCTCTCACATGGAGCACCAATTCGCCTGAGCTGGAAGGACTGAATTGTCTGCTCCCTCAAAGGGTTTGAGGCTGAACAAATGATGCCATTAACTCTCTCCATTTGCATCCATATGTATCTTTGACCATATGTCTGACAACCTGATGTTTGCTACTGCATGTCAAACACAGTCAAAATCATTTCTTTGCAGCTCTCAGAATAATATGCTTGGGTACAATATGATCCTGGTGACAAAAGACTGTAAAGCTCTGAGTCATCTTTCTTATGTTAATTAAAGTCATAATCCTGTTGTCTCAAGCTTAAGTGAGGAATATGCATATATTTCAAAATACTTCAGAAATAAAGCAATTCTTTTTCTAAACTCAATGGAAATTAAAAATAAAATCTTTTCACAGTAACAAAAAGACATCCAGTTAGCTTCTCAGAATCATTACAAAGACATGAAAATGCAAGTTATTTACCTTTGTCTGGGGTGGACAATGCAGGCTCCCTGTTTTATTTTGGGGGAATGGAATATCAGTTATTTGGTAATATTGATTACTACCATCACTGGAAGGCCCTTTCCCAGGAAGCAAACTGGCTGGCCTCTTCTCAGCACAGATGAAAACCTTGGTGGCTTGCTGGTGCTGGGTTCTGCGGATGTTGGTTAAATACAGGACTGAAGCATGAGGAGGAGGAGGAGGAGCTGGGCCTCCATCCTGGTGTAAATGCTCGGAATGTCCCTTTTCAGTGAGGCTTTTCTCTAGCCACTTCATCCCGTTCGCTATTTGTCCCACCTACCAGGTGACCTTCAATCAGTACCATAAAGGATGAACATACTCAGTTTCCTACTCTCACTCTACTCTGTTATCTTGTCACAAACTATCCCCACATCTTCTCGGGCTCCTCTGCTTTCGTCTCAATTGCCTGCTTTGTAGGTCAATCCCAGGAGAGTTTGCTAGTTACGCTCTATTCTCCCTGTTATAGAAATCCAAACTCTCCAGAAGTCCTTGTACATTTCCCTAAGTAAGAGACGGCTCAAAAGTTAAAACAACATGGAAAAGAAAATCTCAACATATTGCCAATCCATTGGAACTCAAAGAAAAATCAACCAGAAGATCAAACTCCAGAATATTAATGCTAGCTGTCGCTAGGTGATGATTGAGTGTTATTCTCTCTAGTTTTCAAATGTATTGCTAGCAGAAATATGGAAGCAGGGGGGAAAGGATCTATATTGTCAGTGAGAGTATTGTGTCCTGCCTCTAAATAACTACAGGGCAGAATGTGGAAAGACAAACCCTAGGGCCCTCTTGGTCTTTGCAATGGGTTGGGATCAGATAGGTACAGACAAGTTTCATGGATTAAAGTGAACTTGATTTGGTAAATAAGATGCCCCAAGGCCAGCCCCAATTAAGGTTGCCATGTATTAATGCATACAGATGGCTAAATGGATGCTCCATCACCCTCTAGACTAATTACATTTGATTAAAGGCTTTCTTAAAAGCTACTCTTTCACAGTGAATTTTAAATGACCACTGGCTTCTATTGACTGATGCTGAAGGGTCACCCTATGAATTGATTAGGCAATGCAGCATTGTGCCTTTGGGATTCCAGTTGTGCGGGACCCCTGGAGCCCTGCTCCATAAATCAGTGGGCAGGGATGGTGATTACAATATTCTGTTGCTACTTTTGTGCTACAGGCTCCCTGTGTGAGGTAGTCACCATTTATTCCACACCAATTGGTGAATTCTGCTTGTCTGTTTTTTCTCATATGTGTCTTTCTCAGCCATGAGGACACTTCCTCCCTTGTGTTTATTCTAAAGGATATCATCTTATATTTTTATGCCTATGTAATGAGATGGCAGGAGAGGTGGAGATGACCAAACAAAACAAAACAAAACAAAAACAAAACAAAACAACAACAACAACAAAAAAAAACCAAATGGGCTGAATTATTAGATGAGAATGGATGTCTTCATGGTGTTATAATTGTAGATGGGTTGAATTATTAGAAATGCCAATTAAAATGAGAGTTCAGGATCACATGAAGTCTCTAGCTAATAAATCAGAATTTTGTTTTTGAATTACTTTTAGAAAAACTTATTTCAGAATCTTTTAATGTAAAATGTTTCATATATGTATGTATAGATGCATATATGCACATATCTGTCCTAAATAATTTCAAAAGTAAACATAAGCTTTAGTCTAATAAAGAGGAAATAAAGACAGTCCTCTTGTGGAAAGATAGAGGGAGGGAGGGAAGGAGGGAGGGAGGGAGAGAGAGGAGAGAGAGAGACTGTGGTATGTATTTTAAGTAGATTCGCACAGTATTCCCAAGCTTCCCTCAAATTCCCCACCATTTTACCTTAGCATCCCTGTAGGGGTGGTTGTCTGTGCTTTACCCCTGAAGCACTGCCCCTAGTAGGCAGCAGGTAACTGCTGGGTGCCTTCCCCCTCCAACCCCCTCAAGCCTGCCTCGCCAGCAGGGCGGAGGGGGGACACCTTAAGACCTAAAATGCCTATTTACTCGCTCTCTTGGCTACCTTGTGACCTTGGATGCTGGATGCTGGTGCTGCAGATCAAGGCAGAGTTCTCCAGAGGAGACAGGGGGACACCGCCCCATCCCTCCTGGACCCTGCGACCAACTCCCTTATGCTTATTGTGAGTTAACCCAAAAGAAATCCCTTTTGAATATTAGACAGGCTCCGAGGAATTGCCTCTTTACATCCCAAGTGCTAGATTACTGATGTGCCCTCTCCTGTTCACCTGGTGTGTTAGATCTAGACCTTTAGATCTCGTTGTTCTCATCTGTACAGCCCAGGAAGAGCAGAGCAGTGAAAGCAAGAGGTACAGTGTTCAAGCTCATGGGAACAGGAGTGTGGCTAATGAATCCCGAAGGAAGATGGATTGAAGGGAAGACTGTGCACCCAATGAGTGTGTTTTCAGGAAGAAAACAACTCAAGGTCTCTTCATCAGAAGAAAATTGTCTTAGGTTTAGAAAGACAATCAGCTCCTTGCTTGTTGTTTGGATGTTGTCTTCTCCACAAAGTAGCTACATGACCTTTGAAGCATGCTCTGCATTTTCCAGGGACAGACTAACTTGCAGCAGTCCGCTCCTCAAACACTGTTACTAGAATCAATAAGCTAATAAATGTAAAAAGCTTAGAACCATGCCTGACTCGTTGTATGCAATAAATGCTAGCTCTTATTACTTTTGTGCCCTTTATCTTTAACTGACATTTTGTCCAAACTTTCTTTAGAAAGGTCAGCCGTTGGTATCAGGAATTTTCTCTCAAAGCTGCACTGTGTCACTTCCCTCCCATCTGCCCTGCATTTATTGCTGCTATCCAGGTCTTGCTTCCTATTTTGAAATTTCATCTATGATTTTTCAAATATTCCAAGCATGGTATTTTTCCAAACCACAAACAATCTCTTGCTGTTAGAACAATAATTATGGAAAACGTTTGCCATATTTGAAGCACCATGTTATCTGTGGATGAATATTTTACATGGATTCTTGCATCTATTTCTCACTGCATATACCATATAAAATGCAATTTTGGATCAACGATGGTGTCCTGATACAAAGTAAATATGACAAGACAGAAGTTAAAGATTCAGACAAAATGAGATAATAAAAAAGATAAGAATGAAGCAGATCTAAAGATTAAGGAATTTGAACAGTGTTGACCAAGAGGACACTGAGAAGCAATGTGTAATGGTGTAATGAGCACTTGACAATGAAGAACAGGAAGAAGTGTATTGGTGTTTTGGCAGACACTGTCCACTTAGAAAATGGCTGAGTCAGGGAAAGGTCAGGGGACTGACATTCAAGCTGGCTCTTAACATCTCCCACTACACTTACAACTGGCCACTCAATTATCTGCTACCTTTGCTTTTCTTTAGCCAAATAGGAGCTCTCACCTCAATGCAGGATTGGTAACTCACCAGAAATTTTGTCACAGGCTTATCAATGACTTGATGAGATTTATCATCAAAAGGACAATTCTTTCCAACAGTCAGATTAGCTATGTTCACAAATGGCTTTTTTAGAACTGGTTCTTGCTGATGGGCTTCCCTGTGGTTTATCTGCAAGCTGTCTCTTTTCAATATCAATGGTTTCACATATAGGATGGGAATGAATCTCACATATTTAAGTCTTCATTGGAAATTAGAACATCCTAGGATCAGGATCATCAGGGCAGAGTGTTTCTTGGCTGCTCTACACCTCCACTCCCATGTTTAAGAATTATTCTGTTGTTTGGCTCCAACTGTTTGTGGGGCACCCAGGCAAGGGGATTGGGATCTGTCCCTGGTGCATGGGCAGGCTTCTGGGAATTTGGTGCCTGTGGTGTGACACCTTGCTAAGCCTTGGTAGAGTGGGGAGGGGCTTGGACCTGCCTTGGCTCAGAGCTAGGCTCTGCTGACTCTCCATGGGAGACCTTGATTTGGGTGATGTGGGGATGCAGGGTGGCTTGGGAGAGAGGGCTGGGGTGGGAGGAGGGAGGAGAGGGATCTGTGAGTGGTACAGAGAGTGTGTAGAAAAGTTCCTAATAAAGAAACATGAAAAAAAAAAGAATTTTTCTGTTTATTTCCAAGTGTAGTCTTGTTATTAGTGTCTGAAAGAATTTGTGAACCTGCAGTTAGAATTACTGGCTGGAACTGTGCTGTTCAAACTTTGCCAAGTATCTGAAGAAGCCAGGGTACTAAAAATGACAGCATTCTTCCCAAGGACACAGGCTTCAGGGTTCCACACCCTCATGTGTTTGCCAGGGTCCTCTCACTCTTGACAGTGGGTGATAAAGTGACTGGAGGATCTGTAGAGGAAGCCTGGCAGAGTGAGTGCTCCAGGCTGACAGGCCAGACTGTCCCCAGGCCTAACTCTGAGGGCTGTATTCTTGTGTCCTTCTGTGAAGAGCGTCCTTTTACGGAATCCATCAGCCTTGATCTACTTTCTTAGTGTCCTCTTTCAGTTGGTTTATGCACTTGAAACGTCTTTAATCTTTTCTGTTTATTATCATTTCTACTATATCTTATCTCGTCTGAATTTTTAGTTTGCTCTTTCATCTTGTTGATTTTGTAGCCTGTTATCACCTTTTATCTAAATTGTATGGATTTGCTTTGTCTGTGGCTTTCAGTTTTATTTGTACTTTGTCTTTACTGGCAGAAGAAAAATTGGGTAGCTGAGGGCAGGGGCTGAACTAGCCCAGAACCAACATGGGCATGCTTCTTTATCCTCTTGAACATATCATCAAATATCCTTCAAGTTTTCCACTGTATTGTTGTTCTTTTTTTTTTTTCTTTCCAAAAATGAAATTTCAACTTAGGATGTATTAATTTACTTTTATAATGTCATCTGTGAACTTATTTTTTTCTTACTTTACCCTCTCTCCAGTATAATATTTATTTCTGATACAAGCCTGGGTTTGGAGTCAGAATGGTGCTATCTCCCATGATATAGCTCAAAGTTTAATTGCTTTCCAATTAAAATCTATAGTATGTATTTTTTCTGCTAGATATTGACTAGGACTTTTGCAACCAAGCACAGGTTATTAGCAAGAACCCAGGTGAAATAGTCTCCAATGCCATGTTTGATGGTTCCCTGACTTCTTGAGTGTTCTTTATCCCTCTCCAAGGGTCTCTGCCTCAAGAAAAAATGCACTGCCAATCTCAGTGCACTGTGCTAAGGGGAAAACTCTTCAAGTGTCTCTACTTGAGTTTCTCCTCTCACTCAGGCTCATGATCTCTTCTTTAGTTATTACGGTAATACGTGTGTGTGTGTGTGTGTGTGTGTGTGTGTGTGTGTGTGTGTGTCCATGTCTCTGTGTGTGTCCTTCTGTGTTTGCTGTTACTTATGTATAATGTCAAATGCAGTGTTTGTTGTTGATTACATGTACATGTTTAGGGCTGGCCATGTGGGATTGGCTAACCTATCAGGGGCTTGTCCCTGGAGAAAAATTATTCTTCCTCTCTCAGCAGGAGTTGATTGACTGGAGCACTTATTCATCCAGCTTTTCTTGAAACGCATTCCTCTTCTCAAGTGTCTGAAATGTTCCCTATCATCTGTGGAATCAAATCTCAACTTCTCAGCTCAGGAGTCAAAGATGCTGGGTTGTCCTCAGATCATTCCTACAAAGGCGTCTCTTTCACTAGATGAGCAGCCAAATGAATTGGTCTTCTCTGATGACAGCTCAGATAATCCCATGGCTGTTTCTGTGTCCATATTCTTTGTGGGTCCCTTTAAATGCAGTCCTTCTCCACTTGTAAGTGTCTACAATCCATTGTCTTGAAATTCATCTTGCTACCTTTGACTTTCTGTATGGGAATAACTAACATTTCATATCTTCCCTTTAGAAACCCTATGTGTGGGAACAAAGTTAGGCTTTGGTTTAGATGGGTCAGCATTCAAATGCAAACTCTGTTACTTCATATTTGACCTGAGGTAAGGTATTTAGCTTTTCCTTTCTCTGAAGCACTGGTAATGAGACTCAGGGCTTCTCATATGCAGACAAGTGCCCTATCACTTAGCTACACCTCCAGCCCTTACTTTTGAAACTCAGTTTTGAATCTCTAAGATGAAGATAATGCAGCCTGTTTCAAGGTTAGTGTCAAGGACATACCAGGAAGTCTGTAGCTCTGAACCTAAGAGAAAAAAAAATCCATGAGGCTATGGTTTAGAATCTAAAGAGAAAGAGAAAGGGAGGGATTTCAGTCATGACAATAAAGGATTCTCTCTCTCTCTCTCTCCCTCTCTCCCCCTCCTCTCTCTCTCTCTCTCTCTCTCTCACGCACACACACACACACACACACACACACACACACACACCACGCTCATGTACGCACATATATGCACATGCACACACACAGACAGAGAGACACAGATACAGGGAGGCAGGCAGACACACACACACACACACACACACACACACACACACACACACACACACACAGAGATGTGAGAGAGGGAGAGATACCAAGCTTCAACTCCCAACTCTCACACTTGATACCCATGGATTTTCTTGTGTTTCTGTCTGCATTTCAAGGCATTTTAATACAAGGAACTAGACTGCTTTGTATTGTGTCTGAGAAATGCTGACATTATCCATTATTCTAGTCAGACTGTCAGAGATGGGAGCAATAAAGGCATGAGGCATGTTCCTCAGCAGGCTGAGGACCACAATCCAGGCCAAAACAGGACTGAACTTGAAGACAAGACTTTCATGACTAGTCAGCATAAACTAGAAATGGAGTTTAAACCTATTTATTTATTTATTTATTTATTTATTTATTTATTTATTTATTTATGCGTGAATGTGCTTGTGTGCATGTGTGCATATGTGCGTGAGTGTGTGTGTGTGTGTGTGTGTGTGTGTGTGTGTGTGTGTGTGTAGGTCAGAGGACAACACCTGGGGCTTGGTTTTCTCCCAATACCTTGTGGGATCTGGGATTAGACCCAGGTTGTCAGGCCATGCCTATACACTTTAACTCACTTAATCATCTCATAGCCTCACATTTTAATACAGGCTTAATTATGAGGGTTAAGAGAAAGACAGTGTCTCAGAAAAAGTAAGACATGACATGGCTGAAAGCACAGATGTGGGCTTCTCTTTACAGTACTCTTATCTAGGATTTTGATGGTTTTGACGCTATTATCTTTGAAGTTTGGCTAAGGATCCCAGTGAGACTACCAGGTAGCTCAGAGGTATCTAACGGGATGGTAAATCTATAGATTCCAGGGATTCCGAGGCAGGCTCCCCACTGCAAATAAAGTTAATAGTTTTGTTTGAGACTCTCAGAAATGATCTGAAGGGATGAAGAATGCCCTAACCAAGGTCATATACGTTCATGTAGTAACCCTGGTTCACTGTGACTTCAAAACAAAATAGATGGATTTAAATGGAATAGTATTTCTGTGCCAGCAGCTTTTATAGCAAATGTTTCTTGTGGTGAAGTTCTTATTCCTCAACTGGTGATAGGCTTCACACAGACCTAACATGAGGGGCTTTTTGACCATCTCATGTCCCCCAAATTTTCTTTGCCTTTCAATCCTGCCATAGGACCATCTTGAAAACAAATCAGTTTTCATCATTATCATTTTATAATTACAATTTATTTGTATCTGAGGTACTTTCAAACTATAAATATATCAATAATATTAAGATAACCTGGATAAGGTGGTATATCCTCCCAACACTTGGAGGCTGAGGCATGAGGACGTCAAGTTTGAGGTTAGCTGAAGCTACACAGGGAATCCTTATTTCATAACCAACAACAAAATTCCAGTAAAATGTTATATTAAAGCAGCCTTGGAAGCATGAGAAGTAAGTAAGCAATTTTAACATGTGCAAGGAATTGAGAAAAGGATGCTTCCTGACATGGATAAAGAGGACACTGGTTAACAGTGGGCTGTGAAATAGACACATTTACTATCATAAGGAAATAAGGATAATTTTTATCTGGTTATGCCAGTTTTAGCATGGGAGCTATGTCATCAAAGGGATCCAGCAGCAAGGCGCAAATTGAGGAACAGAGCCCTCCCAGCCAGCACAGCTGCCAGGAGCTGGGAAGGCACAGGGATGATTGGAGTTGCATTTCAAGTAAAGACTATTTTTACCACAAAATCACACCTCTCTCTGATCTGTCCATGTTACTGCCACTTGAGTAAACAAATTGGAAGGGACAACAGCAGACTTTGAAAACCATTTATTCCTTGCTGGACACATTAAAGAAGTGCATATTTCCTTAGTTTTCTCTTGTGGGATGTGGAGAACCAGACAGACTCCCAACTTCCTTAGTGAAAAGAACAGAGGAACAGGGGAGCTGAGAGAAGAGAGACATCGGCACAGTGGCATAATGTTATAGGCAGTGGCTCTGTGGGGAAGTCTGGCACATGGAATGTTGCTTCAATATAATATGTATGCTATATGTGAATATATATATATATGTATGTATATATATATGTATATACTATATTTATGCTATACTATATGTATGTAGAGAGAATGCTACGTAATTTAATGAAAGCTATTTATATACATATGAATATGATGATATAATTTTCATTTTACAGTAATCTTAAATACTTAAAACACTTTACAAAGCAGGTATTATTTTGATTTCAGTGATATAGAAACTGTAGCTCAGGGTAGTTTGCTGTCTTAATTAGGCCAGTTTTAAGACACAGACCAGGAAAGGGTCATTGTTCTGAGATCACTTTGATGGCACTTTGCAGTACATGAAAACATCCAGAAGATTTAAACTCTGTGAATTTTACTGCTAACATATTTTCAGGAATGCTTTTCTTACTTCAAAATTTGTTTAACAACCATCATGTGGGTTGGGTTATTGAACTGATTGTTTCTCAACTGCATATGTTGACTGAAACTATACTATTTTTACTTTTTGTTTTTAATACAAGTCTAGTTCATGTAAAATGTAAAGTCACCAGGCTGCCCTTTGCACTGGATAACAGAAACACCCAAGGGGTCCAGTCCTGTTTTTAGTTGGGCGTCTGAGACAGAGTTTTTAATTGGCTCAAATGTGGTCAAAATATTGACAAGCAATGCAGCAGTTGGCCCTGTGGTAAGCTGTGCTGAATTTTAAGGACTGAGATGGAAAGTCTTGGAGTGTTGCCTCTGGTTATACACTGTGCTAGCTCAGCAGTGCCTCTCTGGTGCTAGATGAAAATACCCATAAATCTGTAGCCAGACAAGTGCTGAAAAGGGACAGGATGGGGCAGACAGGGAAAGACAAGGGAGATGCATGAAGAGTCAGGAGAGCAGCCAAGACTCCTGGGAAGAAACAAGCTGGCCTGTGGGACCTGGGAAGACACTGCAGCTGTGTGTGCCATGTCTGTGCATCTTTGTGTCCTCTGAGTGACAGAGTGGACAGGGGCCTCTGGACTCAATGCCTGCTGTTTTATCTCTGTGTCCCTAGCTTTACGCAAATTGTTTTTGAGTGAGTCACACCCTTCATACACATACCAATGAAGGTAACATATGAGATATACTTCAAAAATTGAATAATTCATTCTTTTTAGGATTGGTGTCATTAATTTTAATGTTTGTCTCTGATAGAACAAACATCCTTCATCTTCATTATACTGAAAGGCAGTTTTTCCAAGCGCTCTCAAAAACACGTATCCATTTATGTTTTCAATTTACTTTGTGCTATTTTTCAAAAAGTCAGGTCAAGACCTAATTTCTAAAGCAATCTTAACAGTGTTTTATTGTTCACCAGTGACTTATATGATTAAGGAATCCATCAGGATTTTCTTTGTTGTTGTTCTTTCTATAGTCTTGGTACCAATATCTCATTCTCTGTGGTTTGCAGTTCAGCATCTTGAATAAAATTTCCTGACAAGGAATGGGTGTTATACTTTAGCAAATGGCAGCTCCATTCCAACAGCGACATAATTTCTTAAAATTTGCGCTTTCTTATTGTGAACTTCAATCATTTAAATACCAACAGCACTCAAACCTTTGCCATATACCATCTCCCTGAGATTTAAGGTGCTGTAGTTTCTTTCAGCCAAAGCAATGGGACCCAAATGCTCAGTCCTTGAAAACATCCCAACAGTTTATCAAATCATAAACGGAGCTGAGAAGTTGATAGAGGAGTTATTAGGTTTACCAAGCAGGTGCTTTGTTAGGACCATTACAGAAGGCACTAGATGGAAGAAAGGAAGATAGAACATGGCAGGGCCATAGATTCATCTGCTTTAGATGCCAAGAAAGAGCAACTCAGTTCAAGACACATGAAATGAAAATCTTTTTAAATCCCTAGTTTATTGGCTCCCACAGGCTTAGCTTCAGGTTTAGGAAAGCAGGTCTTTGAAAGGACAGGAAATGGGCAAAGAAAACAAAGTTCTTCTTAAAATAAATAGCATCATCTAGGGATGCTGGTAACACCAGGACTGGTAGAATAAGACATGACTGTAGCACTTCTCTGGGTAGAGTTCACATCCTAAAGCACTGATTTAGAAAAGCTGAAAATATTTGCCCAGAGAACAGACAGCTGTGGTGGGTGGGTTGAGCAGAACATAAGACCTAGCTAATATATCCAGAGTCTTTCCCAGCTGTCATCTTAGATCATACAATGGAATAACCAAGACGCTTATGAAATATGAAAACTAAAATATTACAAAGTTCCTGTGAATGAAAAATAGACTGTATAATTTTAAATCAACAGTTTAGTATCAGAACTGACATTCATGGGAATAGTTGTTGGTTTGAAATAATTAAATGCTTATGATAGAAAACCCAAGGAGAAAGGCTGAGTGTTAAATCTATCTATCAGCAATTAAAATTTTGTTATGCATTTAAAAATACATTTTAGATGACATAGATTAGGAAGGATGGCCCATAATGTGTAAGATATTGTTGTGGGAATTTGATCCATTCAGCCAATGGCTTTAGGATAACAAGCCCCAAGGCACAGTCTTGTCCTTATCGCCCTTGGGCAGAATGACAGGATAGAAGCAGCTGGATGGGCAGTGGCATCTACCTTGTTCTGCACTCATGAGCCTGTATTTCCATTGCACCCCTTCATAAATTACTAAATAGACTTTTGTGGGTTCACACTTCAAGATATCTTTCAAATAAAAAGTAAATTTGGAAAAATATTTAGCATTTAAGTACAAGTCCAGTTACTTACATAAGGATATTCATTAGAAAATCAGGTAGCTGATGTAACTATTAAAAGTCAAAAAAATATAATTAGTGGAAAAATATAACCGGTGAAATATGAAGCTATAGTAATATTTTATTTGTATTGAAATGTGATTTTATTTGTATGTTAATAAAGTTGCCTTGGGGTCAGAGCAAGCCATAGCAAAAGCTGGGCAGTGGTGGTGCATGCCTTTAATCCCATCACTTGGGAGGCAGAGCGAGGTAGATCTCTGTGTGTTCAAGGATACAGCCAGCATGGCGACACACACCTTTAATCTCAATACCAACCATAGAAGACCTGGAAGTCTGTACAGACAGGCAGTGACGAGGAGGTCATGTGGCTGGGTTTACAACCAATGAGAAAGCAGAACAGAAAGTCTATAAAAAAGAAAAAACACACAGAAGTAGCTCTCTTGTGGAGAGAAAAGACAGAACAGCAGTGAAGGGTAAGGTTTTCAGCTCTCAGCTATTGCTCTGACCTCTTGGCTTTTAACTCTGCAATTGGATCTGTGTTTCTTATTTAACAAGACAGTTACGTCTACATGAAGCAGTAGAAATGTTTCCGTAAATAAATTTTAAAAAGATATTCAGGCACCTATGAGATGGCTCAATGGGTAAAGGTATCTAGTGTACCTACTATGAAGACTGTTAACCAGAGGATCAAGCTCCAGGAACCTTATGGTAGTGGGGAGAAAACTAAGTCCACAGGTTGAACCCTGACCATCATATGCACACTCTACCATGAGTGTGCCTCTCTATTGTGCACAAAATCAATAATAAATAAATAAACATAAAAAACTTTGTAAGTGATTTAGGGTATCCAAATGGCTGGGGAAAAAAAAAAGATGGCCATGTGATTACTTAACTTTTATTCAAAGTGAAGAAAACTTCCTATTATTTCCTGAGAAGAAACATATTTTTTCTTCTTGCGTGTTGGTTTGAGTTATGTTTCTTGACTGCATCTTTCTCAGCAGTGACAGAGTGAGGTATAGGAAAAAAACATTGACTGCATAAACATGGTAAATGCATGTATACAAAAGAAAAAGGACCTCTCCAGTACTCTGCCTATTCCTGTTCTCATGTGGTCATCATTTATCAGGGTCTGTTATTCCTTGGTCTCCTTTTCTATTCTTGATCCAGCTGGGATCTCCTGCTCCCGTAAGCTTTCTGTCCCTCAAAACTTGCCCTTCATTACTCCCACTGTCACCCAGGTTGTTCATGTAGATCTCATCCATTTCTCTGTCATTGGATGATCCCTGGGTCTTTCCTAGGGTCCCGTTTTCTAGATAACCTCCCTGGAGTTATGAGTAGCAGTCTAGTCATCTTTGTTTTACATCTAGTATCCTCCTATGAGTGAGTACATACCATGTTCATCCTTCTGAGTCTGTGTTACCTCACTCAGGATGATTTTTTCTAGATCCATCCATTTGCCTGCAAACCTCATGATGTCATTGTTTTTCTCTGTTGAGTAGTACTCCATTGTGTATATGTACCATATTTTCTTTATCCATTCTTCAGTTGAAGGGCATCTAGGTTGTTTCCAGGTTCTGGCTATTAGAAACAATGCTGATATGAACATAGCTGAGCAAATGCCCTTGTGGTATGATTGAGCATTCCTTGGATATATGCTCCTTGGGGGAGATGGATTCCCAAATTTCTAAGGAAGTGCCATATTGATTTCCAAAGTGGCTGTACAAGCTTGCATTCCTACCAGCAGTAGAGAAGAGTTCCCCTTGCTCTACATCCTCTCCAGCATAAGCTGTCTTCTGTGTTTTTGATCTTAGCCATTCTGACAGGTGTAAGGTGGTATCTCAGAGTCGTTTTGATTTGCATTTCCCAGATAATTTGGGATGTTGAGCAATTCCTTAAATGTCTTTCAGTCATTTGAACTTCCTCTGTGGAGAATTCTCTGTTTAGTTCTATAGCCCATTTCTTAATTGGACTGTTGGGCATTTTGATGTCTAATTTCTTGAGTTCTTTATATATTCTGGATATCAGCCCTCTGTCAGATCTGCGGTTGGTGAAGACCTTTTCTCATTCTGTAGGCTGTCGCTTTGTCTTGTTGACTGTGTCCTTTGCTCTACAAAAGCTTCTAAATTTCAACAGGGCCCATTGATTGATTGTTTCTCTCAGTGTCTGTGCTACTGGTTTTATATTTAGAAAGTGATCTCCAGTGCCAATGCATTCAAGAATACTTCCTACTTTCTCTTCTATCTGGTTCAGAGTAACTGGATTTATGTTGAGGTCTTTGATCCACTCGGACTTAAGTTTTGTGCACAGTGACAGATATGGATCTATTTGCAGCCTTCTACACGTTGACATCCAGTTATGCCAGCACCATTTGTTGAAGATACTTTCTCTTTTACATTGTACATTTTTGGCTTCTTTGTCAAAAATTATATGTTCATAGGTGTGTGGGTTAATGTCAGGGTCTTCAATTCAATTCCATTGGTCCACATGTTGGTTTTTATGCCAGTACCAGGCTGTTTTTATTATGGTAGCTCTATAGTAGAACTTGAGGTTGGGGATTGTGATGCCTCCAGAGGTTGTTTTATTATACAGGATTCTTTAGGCTATCCTGTGTTTTTTGTTTTTCCATATGAAGTTGAATATTATTATTTTCAGATCTGTGAAGAATTGTGTTGGTAATTTGATAGGAATTGTGTTGAATCTGTAGATTGCTTTTGGTAAGATCGCCATTTTTACTATGTTTATCAGGCCTATCCATGAGCATGGGAGATCTTTGCATTTTCTGACATCTTCTTCAATTTCTTTTTTCAGGGATTTAAAGTTCTTGTCATATAGGTCCTTCACATGCTTAGTTAGAGTAAACCCAAGGTATTTTATATCATTTGTGGCTATTGTAAAGGGTGATATATCTCAGATATCCACAATGATGTATCTATCCTCTGTAGACTGCTGGCAATGGTCGAGAGAAAGCCTGATCTCACCTAGTCTGGTGATCAGATGGCCAAACACCCTAACGGTTGTGCTGGAACTCTCATCCAATAACTGATGGAAGTGGATGCAGAGATCTTCAGCCAGGCCCCAGGTGGAGCTCCGGGAGTCCAATTGTTGAGAAAGAGGAGGGACTGTAAGAGTGTGAATTGTTGAGACCAAGATTGGAGAGGCACAGGGACAAATAGTCAAACTAATGGAAGTGCATGAATTATGAACCAAAGGCTGTGGAGCCCCCAGCTGGATCAGGCCCTCTGGATAAGTGAGACAACTGAATAGCTTGAACTGTTTGGAAGGCATCCAGGTTGTGGGACCGGGACCTGTCCTTAGTGCATGAGCTGGCTGTTTGGAACCTTGGGCTTACACAGGGACACTTGCTCAGCCTGGGAGGAGGGGACTGGACCTGCCTGTACTGAATCCACCAGGTTTAAATGAATCCCCAGGGGAGTCTTGGCCCTGGAGGAGATGGGAATGGAGGGGAGGGAAGGTAGGGGTGGGAGAGGGAGGGCGGAGGACAGGGGAACCCATGGCTGATGTGTAAAATTAAAACACAAATATAATAAAAAAAAAATCTAAAAAAAAGAAAGAAAGAGAAAAGGAACCTGCAGCTTCCTCCCATCACTCTCAGCCTCAGTATTGCCTATGACCTCGGGAGAAGTAAGCCTCTTCTGATAAAGTCCTAGACATGTGTCTGAAGTGAGCTCAGTGAGGGCAAATATCTGGGGTACCTGAGGACTTGTGAGCTGTTCAATCAAGTGAGCCCACTGTTCAAGGGTACTGTGTGTACAGCGGTATGCCCACTGCTTCAGTGGCCATTGAGGCCAGGAAACTTCACTTCTATTTCCACATATTGTGCAGAGGGCAAGTGGATAACCAAGAAGACAAGTAGCAATACCAGCACAATTCCTCACTGTCATTGTGGCATCCTCGTATCTTTGTGCTGTTATTGACTCACCTTCTCCCTAGACAAGATACAGTTTTTGTTATGTGTTTGGAGATGTTAGAACTTCTATTAGCAGTCTTGCATTTAATTACTGAGATCTTAGCTACCATTAAATATCTGATAGGATATAGAAAAGAAGGAGGAAGTGGTTACCACATATACAAAGTTGATGCAAAAACAAGGAGTTATTAAATAGCCATTGTTATTTATGTCACTGGTGACATGGTCACAGCTTTATTTTAAAAGATTTCCAGTGTTCCTTCCATGTTCCTTTTATTCTCAACAAGTGCTTCAGCGCATAGTGGTTGCTTTTCTGGCTGGGTGACCTGAGATTTCATTCCATGTAGTAAAGTATAAGCCGTTAACCGTCTACTCATGGATGGATTGTTGTAATTCCCTATTACCTTTTATCATAGAAAATGTGTTATTACCGAGCTGTAGGGTTCATTGTCAAAGGCAACTGTCGAATATTCCCCTTCAAAGACAACATCAATCAGTTGGCTGACAAGGTAACCCCTATCATTGTTTATTGATTCATTGGTGAGAGGAGCCCAAAGTAGCCTCAGAGTAGATTTCAGTTTTAATGAAAATATGTGGTTTCTGTGGAAGCAATCCCTCCTCATGAGCTACAGTCTCTAGGGCACACAGACCTGAGGGATTTAGGTGAAGTTGCTTTGCTTACTCAACTCCAAGGATGAGAAGAATTACTGCACTGTGACCCTCAATTTCTAGAGGAATATTGAAGTGAGTGTTGACATATCACTTTTTAAAAAATTTTTCTTTATTATTATATGTTTTAAATTTTATACATCAGCCATGGGTTCCCCTGTCCTCCCCTCTCCCATTCCCACCCCCACCTTCCCCCTAGCCCCTCCCCTCCATTCCCATGTCCTCCAGGATCAAGGCACCCCAGGGATTCATTTAAAACTGGTGGATTCAGTACAGGCAGGTCCTGTCACCTCCTTCCAGCATGAGCAAAGTGTCCCTGTGTAAGCCCAAGTTTTCAAACAGCCAGCTCATGCACTAAGGACAGATCCTGGTCCCACAGACTGGGAGCCTCCCAAACAGTTCAAGCCATTCAATTGTCTCACTTATCTAGAAGGCCTGATCCAGCTGGGGGCTCCACAGCCTTTGGTTCATAATTCATGTGCTTCCATTCATTTGGTTATTTCTTGCAGACCCTCCTCTTTCTTGACAGTTGAACACCTGGAGCTCCACCTGGAGCCTGGCTGAAGATCTCTGCATCCACTTCCATCAGTTATTGGATGAGAGTTCCCGCATGACTGTTAGGGTGTTTGGCCATCTGATCACCAGACTAGGTGAGATCAGGCTTTCTCTCGACCATTGCCAGCAGTCTACAGAGGATGTATCATTGTGGATTTCTGGGGACTTCTCCAGTACTCTGCCTACTCCCGTTCTCTTGTGGTCTTCATTTATCATGGTCTGTTATTCCTTGTTCTCCCTTTCTGTTCTTGATCCAGCTGGGATCTCCTGCTCCCCTAAGCTTTCTTTCCCTCAAACCTTGCCCTTTATTACTCCCACTGTCACCCAGGTTGTTCATGTAGATCTCATCCATTTCTCTGTCATTGGGTGATCCCTGGGTCTTTCCTAGTGTCCCGTTTTCTAGGTAGCCTCCCTGGAGTTGTGAAGCAGTCTAGGCATCTTTGTTTTACATCTAGTATCCTCCTATGAGTGAGTACATACCATGTTCATCTTTCTGTGTCTGTGTTACCTCACTCAGGATGATTTTTTTCTAGATCCATCCATTTGCCTGCAAACCTCATAATGTCATTGTTTTTCTCTGCTGAGTAGTACTCCATTGTGTATATGTACCATATTTTCTTTATCCATTCTTCAGTTGAAGGGCATCTAGGTTGTTTCCAGGTTCTGGCTATTAGAAACAATGCTGATATGAACATAGCTGAGCAAATGCCCTTGTGGTATGATTGAACATTCCTTGGATATATGCCCAAGAGTGCTATAGCTGGGTCTTGGGGGAGACGGATTCCCAAATTTCTAAGGAAGTGCCATATTGATTTCCAAAGTGCCTGTACAAGCTTGCATTCCCACCAGCAGTGGAGAAGTGTTCCCCTTGCTCTACATCCTCTCCAGCATAAGCTGTCTTCTGTGCTTTTGATCTTAGCCATTCTGACAGGTGTAAGGTGGTATCTCAGAGTCGTTTTGATTTGCATTTCCTGGATAATTAGGGATGTTGAGCAATTCCTTAAATGTCTTTCAGTCATTTGAACTTCCTCTGTGGAGAATTCTCTGTTTAGTTCTATAGCCCATTTCTTAATTGGACTGTTGGGCATTTTGATGTCTAATTTCTTGAGTTTTTTATATATTCTGGATATCAGCCCTCTGTCAGATCTGCGGTTGGTGAAGACCTTTTTCCGTTCTGTAGGCTGTCGCTTTGTCTTGTTGACCGTGTCCTTTGCTCTACAAAACTTCGCAGTTTCAAGAGGTCCCATTGATTGATTGTTTCTCTCAGTGTCTGTGCTACTGGTGTTAAATTTAGAAAGTGATCTCCAGTGCCAATGCATTCTAGAGTACTTCCTACTTTCTCTACTATCAGGTTCAGAGTAGCTGGATTTATGTTGAAGTCTTTGATCCACTTGGACTTAAGCTTTGTGCACAGTGACAGATATGGATCTATTTGCAGCCTTCTACACATTGACATCCAGTTATGCCAGCACCATTTGTTGAAGATGCTTTCTTTTTTCCATTGTACATTTTTGGCTTCTTTGTCAAAAATTATATGTTCATAGGTGTGTGGGTTAATGTCAGGGTCTTCAATTCGATTCCATTGGTCCACATGTCAATTTTTATGTCAGTACCAAGCTGTATAGTAGAGCTTGAGGTCGGAGATTGTGATGCCTCCAGAGGTTGTTTTATTATACATGATTCTTTAGGCTATCCTGTGTTTTTTGTTTTTCCATATGAAGTTGAGTATTATTATTTCCAGATCTGTGAAGATTGTGTTGGTAATTTGATAGGGATTGTGTTGAATCTGTAGATTGCTTTTGGTAAGATCGCCATTTTTACTATGTTAATCCTACCTATCCATGAGCATGGGAGATCTTTGCATTTTCTGACATCTTCTTCAATTTCTTTTTTCAGGGACTTAAAGTTCTTGTCATGTAGGTCCTTCACATGCTTAGTTAGCATAACCCCTAGGTATTTCATTTGTGGCTATTTTAAAGGGTGATGTATCTCTGATTTCCTTCTCAGTCTGTTTGTCTACTGTATATAGGAGGTCTACTGATTTTTTTCATTGATCTTGTATCCTACAATGTTGCTGAAGGATTTTAATAGCTGTGTCAATTCCTTGGTTGAATTTTGGGGGTCACTCATGTATACTAACATGGCATCTGCAGATAGGGAGAGCTTGACTTCTTCCTTTCCAATTTTATCCCCTTAAGCTCTTTATGTTGTCTTATAGCTCTGGCTAGACCTTCAAGTACTATATTGATTAAGTAGGGGGAGAGGGGACAGCCTTGCCTTGTTCCTAGGTTTAGTGGTATTGCTTTGAGTTTCTCTCCATTTAATTTGATGTTGGCTGTTGGCTTGCTGTAGATTGCCTTTATTATGTTTAGATATGTTCCCTGTATTCCTGATCGCTCCAAGAACTTTATCATGAAGGGGTGTTGGATTTTGTCAAATGCCTGTTCTGCATCTATTGAGATGATTATGTGGTTTTTTTTTCTTTGAGTTTGTTTATATGGTGTATTACATTGACAGACTTTCCTATGTTGAACCACCCTTGCATCCCTGGGATTAAGTCTACTGGTTCATGGTGGATAATTGTTTTGATGTGCTCTTGGAGACTGTTTGCCAGAATTTTATTGAGTATTTTTGCATCAGTGTTCATGAGGGAGATCGGTCTGTAGTTCTCTTTCTTAGTTGCATCTTCGTTTGGTTTAGGAATCAGGGTAATTGTAGCCTCATAGAAGGACTTGGATAATATACCTTCTGCTTCTATTGTGTGGAACAATTTAAAGAGTATTTGTATTAAGTCTTCTTTGTAGATCTGGTAGAAATCTGCAGGGAAACCATCAAGTCCAGGGCTTTTTTTGGTTGGGAGACTTTTAATGACTGCTTCTGTTTCCTTAGGGGTTATTGGACTATTTAAATGGTTTATCTGGTCTTGATTTAACTTAGGTATGTGGCACCTATCCAGAAAATTATCAATTTTTTTAGATTTTCCAGTTTTGTGGAGTAGAGGTTTTTGAAGTATGACCTGATGATTCTCTAGATTTCCTCATTGTCTCTTTTTATGTCCCCCTTTTCATTTCTGATTTTGTTAATTTGGATGCTCTCTCTCTGTCTTTTGGTTAGTTTGGATAAGGGTTTGTCTATCTTGTTGATCTTCTCAAAGAACCAGCTCTTTGTTTCATTAATCCTTTGTATTGTTCTCTTTATTTTTATTTTATTGATTTCAGGTCTCAATTTGATAATTTCCTGGCGTCTGTTCCTCCTGGGAGACTTTGTTTCTTCCTGTTCAAGGGCTTTCAGGTGTGCTGTCAAGTCACTAGCATGAGATTTCTCCAGCTTCTTTATGTGGGCATTCAGTGCTATGAATTTCCCTCTTAGCACTGCTTTCATAGTATCCCATAAGTTTGGGTATGTGGTGTATTCATTTTCATTGATCTCTAGGAAGTCTTTAATTTCTTTCTTTATTTCTTCCTTAACACATTGGTGATTCAGTTGAGCATTATTCAGTTTCCACGAGATTGTAGGATTTCTGTAGTTTTTTTCTGTTGTTGAAATCTAACTTTAAACCATGGTGGTCTGATAGAACACAGGAGGTTATTCCAATTGTTTTGTATCTGTTGAGATTTGCTTTGTGGCCAAGTATGTGGTCGATTTTCGAGAAGGTTCCATGGGGTGCTGAGAAGAAGGTATGTTCTTTTTTGTTTGGGTGGAATGTTCTGTAGATATCGATTAAGTCCATTTGAGCCCTAACATCAGTTAAGTCCATTATGTGTCTGTTGAGTTTCAATTTGGCTGATCTTTCCAGAGGTGAAAGTGGGGTGTTGAAGTCTCCCACTGTTAATGTGTGGGGTTTTATATGTGATTTAAGCTTTAGTAATGTTTCTTTTACATATGTGGGTGCCCTTGTGTTTTGGGGCATAAATGTTCAGAATTGAGACTTCATCTTGGTGGATCTTTCCTGCAATGAGTATGTAATGTCCTTCATCATCTCTTTTGATTGATTTTAGTTTGAAGTCTATTTTGCTGGATATAAGGATGCATACACCAGCTTGCTTCTTAGGACCATGTGATTGGAAAGTCTTTTCCCAGCCTTTTATTCTTAGGAGGTGTCTGTCTTTGAATTTGAAGTGTGTTTCTTGTATGCAGCAGAAAGATGGGTCCTGTTTTTGTATCCATTCTGTTAGTCTGTGTCTTTTTATAGGTGAATTAAGTCCATTGATATTAAGGAATATTTATGACCAGTGATTTTTCGTTCCTGTTGTTATTTTTATTTTTTGGTGGTAGTGTGTATGCACTTCTCTTCTTTGGGGTTTACTGTTGTGGTTTTATCTCTTGCCTGTGTTTTCATGGGTGTATCTGCCTTCCTTAGGTTGGAATTTTCCTTCTAGTGCTTTCTGTAGGGCTGGGTTTGTGGATAAGTATTTTTTAAATCTGGTTTTGTCTTGGAAGGTCTTGTTCACTCCATCTATGGTGACTGAAAGTTTTCCTGGGTATATTAGTCTAGGCTGGCATCCATGGTCTCTTGGTGTCTGCATTATATCTGTCCAGGTCCTTCTGGCTTTCAAAGTCTCCATTGAGAAATTGGGTGTTATTCTGATGGGTTTGCCTTTATAAGTCACTTGGCCTTTTTCCTTTGCTGCCCTTAATATTCTTTCTTTATTCTGTACATTTAGTTGTTTAATTATTATGTGTTGAGGGGACTTTTTTTGGGAGTCTAGTCTGTTTGGTGTTCTATAGGCTTCTTGTATCTTCATAGGCATTTCCTTCTTTAAGTTGGGAAAGTTTTCTTCTATGATCTTGTTAAATATATTTTCTGTGCCTTTGAGTTGGTATTCTTCTCCTTCCTCTATCCCTATTATTCGTAGGTTTGGTTTTTTCATGGTGTCCCAAATTTCTTGGACATTTTGGGTCATGACTTTGTTGGTTTTAGTGTTTTCTTTGACTGATGAATCTATTTCTTCTACCATATCTTCAACACCAGAGATCCTCTCTTCCATCTCTTGCATTCTGTTGGTTATACTTGCCTCTGAAGTTCCTGTTTGTTTACTCAGATTTTCTAATTTCCAACATACCTTCTGCTAGTGTCTTCTTCATTTTTTCTATTTCCCTCTTCAGGTCTTGGATTGTCTCCCTAGCTTTTTCATGATGTTTTTCAGGGACTTATTTTTTTTCTTCTGCTTTAATTGTCCTTTCCTCTAGTTTTTTTATAGTGTTGTTTCCATTTTTTGTTTGTCTCTTCCTCTACTTTATTTTTGATTTCTTCTATATAAGGCTCTAGCCTCTTCATGATGTTACTTATAAGGTTGTTTTCTTCTTCTTCTTCCATTCCGTGATGTTCAGGTCTAGCTGTTGGAGAAAGGCTAGGTTCTGGTGATGCTGTATTGCTCTTTATTTTGTTGTATGTACTTCTGCCTTGACATCTGCCCATCTCCTCTTGGGTTCGTTCTTGCTCTTATCAGTGTACTTGGTCCAGGGAGAGTTGACAGATTTAGGGAGCCTCTCTCTGGTCCAGATGGAACCTCTGGACCAGATGTGAGTGCTGGTCCAGATGAGAGTGCTGGCCAGATAGGAGCTGGGGGGCTGGACTGTGAGTCTCAGGAAGTCCCTGGGGTCTCTTTATTTTGTCCAGATGGGAGCTCCTCTTGTCCAGATGGGAGTTCCTCTGATCTCTGGTCCTGATGGGAGTTCCAGGGCAGGATGGAAGCTTGGGGCTGGTCTCTGATTCTTAGGAAGTGGCTGGGATCTCCAGCAGATGTTTGTGGGGGCAGGGTGTGGAGACTGTAGTGTCTGCCTGCAGTCTTGGAAAAGGGGAGCCTTCCTGTAGGGCCTGCCGATTGGCAGGAAACTGGGGCCAAGTTGGTCAGGTCTTCCTGTGGTGGCCTGTGTCCAGTGGTGGGACCCAGGCACATTTGCCTCTTTGACTATCAACATATCACTTAATATGTACATTTTTAACATTATGAAGCTATTTCGTATATATTGAAGTGAATTGACTTTACTGTACATTTTGATGAAATTTTCTAGACGCATACACCTCCTTACATTCAAATATATATATATATTTCCACTTTTCATTTCCTGAGATATTCTCTCATGCCTCTTTCCTGCCAACTCCTTTGACCCTTGACCCAGAACACCAATCAACTTTATGTCGACATAGATTACAGCTGCACATTCTATAATTTGTTAGAAATAGATCATAGATTATTTATTGTCTTGTATCTGGCCTTTCCCACTGAGGATCATTTATCAAAGCTAATCGTCCATGGTCTTTGTGCTATATCCAAAGTCCATTTTCATGTCAGTATTTTTCTGTGGTCATATACACAGTATTGTCTTTTTTTTTACTTCATTGTCTTATTTTAATGTGCACATTTCATCTCAATATAGGAAAAGTTCTCATTTCCTAACAGTAAATATTTAGGGTTGGGGATTCTGAGTCATAAGTTCATTTAATTTTATAAGAAACTCTTGAAAGTAGTGTGTTAATTTGCATTCCTGCAAAAGTCAAGAGCATCTCTATTGTTCTCCCTCTCTCCCAGACTTGTTAGTGCAGCGTCCTCATTTTACCCACCACAGTGGGTAAACAGTGTATGATCCCTGAGGTTCGATTTTGCATTTCTAGTCACTGACCATATACTATGTCTCCGTGTGCTTGTCATTTGAGCACTTTCTTTTGAAGTACCTGTTAAATTTGCTTGCTTTCTTTTTAAAATTAAAATACTTTTTATTTATTCTTCTTTTGTTTAATACACCCTGACCACAGTTTCCACTCTTCCAAAGTCAACCCCTGACTATCATTTCCTGTAAATTCACTCCTCCTCCATTTCCATTCAGGAAAGAGCCAGTCTTCAGGGATATCAACGGAACATGGCATAGCACAATACAATAAGACCAGGAACAAAACCTCATATCAAGGTTAGACGAGTTTTCTTTCTTACTGAGGTAAAAAGCTTCATTCATTTTACATACCAGCCCATTATCATATATATGGACTATGACACTTACTCCACTTTTTGGATTTCTTAATCTTAAAAGAATGATATGCAAAAGAGCAGTAGTTTTAAATCTAGATTAAGTTTATCAAATTTATTATCTATTACTTTATTCCTTGTCTAATTTTATCTAAATTTATATATTGTAATATTGTAAGGAATATCCCCCTCCACTTCCCCAAAGTGTTAGGACTTCTGTTTTGTATGGTCTTTCTTTTAGAAAACTTTTATGCCCACTGTGAGGCTGAAATTTGCATTTGTTTTATTTTTCCTAAAAAGGTGCTCATTATAACTGTTGTACATCTTGCTGCTGGGGGAAATGCACAAAAGGGACTTAAAGCAGGAAGGGTCTGTCTTGGTACTCAGTTGGAGGGGAGACAGTCCCTTGTGGCCAGGGAGGTGAGGCAGCAGGAGTATGAAGTGGTTCCTCATGAGGCCTCTAGAGTCAGAAAGCAGAGGGGGAATGCTGCTACTCACTTCATTCTCTTCTGTATGTAAAACCAAGACCCCAGCCCAGGAGATGGTGCCACTCATGTTCATAGTGAATCTTCCATCTTTATTGAAGCCTTCTGGAAACACCCATTCATAGCCAGAGGTGTTTCAGTTGGACATCACATCTGGTTGTGGTCTAGCATCATTTGTTGAAAAATTTTTCCTCTTATTGCATGGTCTATTACTAACAACTAGCCACAACATGCTTATCTCTACTGTAAGTATCTTCTATTTTAGTTCTGAACTTAGTGCATCTGTGAATTTAAAGTCCATCTCTTCTAGGCAAAATGAAGTTAAGGCCAGTCCAATAATACTCATTTCTTAATTTGAATATTTAATGTGACAAAATAAAAATAACATATAACATAAAATTTTAAAATTCAAAAAAGTCTGTAAAATAAGCTGTAAGCTATTGTTCAGAAAATACAACTATGGAAATAAGTAGAAAAATATATAGCATGTTCATGTAATAAAATTCAGTAGAAATCAGGTGCGTGTGTGTGTGTGTGTGTGCATGTGCGTGTGTGTGTGTGTGTGTGTGTGTACGTGAGTGTTAATATGAGTGTGTGTGAGCAAACAATTTCAAAATGGAAATTTTTTTACCTCATTGTTTTAGTGAGGGTTACTATTGCTGTGATGAAACACCATGAACAAAAACAAGTTGTGGAAGAAAGGGTTCATTTGGCTTCCATTTCCATATCACTGTTCATCATCAAAGGAAGTCAGGACAGGAACTTGATTAGGGCAGGAACTTGAAGGCAGGAGCTGCTGTGGAAGCCATGGAAGTGTGCTACTTACTGGCTTGCTCCATATGGTTTGCTCTTCATGCTTTCTTATAGAACCCAGGACCACCAGCCCAGGGATGGCCTCATAGTCTTTAAACTTCCTTCTAAAATTTCACAAGCCAGGGCTCCATTGTCTAGATTGCCCCCAATATTTTTGTCTTCCAACTATCTACAGAACAGCCCTCTGAACTCTCAACACTCAATGGATTTTCTAGCCCAATGTTTAAAAATCTGAAACAACTTGATCAGGTCTGTCACAGAAATACTCACCTACCCTGATTCCAAATTCTGTCATAGTTAAGGTTAGTATTGCAGAGAAAAAGCACCATAACAAAAAACAACTTGGGCAGGAAAGGGTTTATTTGATTATGCTCTCATAGGAACAATATCCCACTGTTACATGGCAGGTATGTAATGGCTTAGAAATCTGGACACTAGTTTTTCAGATTTGTAGGCCCATGTTATTTCCAGTGCATGGCATCACATTTCAGCATCTCCCTCTTATTTCTAATATTGCCTGTTTATATCTTGTTGAGTGTAATATGGAGCTGAATCAGTTGGTTTGGGCCGAATACATTGGCCTTGGCCAAATTCCTTCCAAAGGCCATATGCTTTCAGCTAAGTAGGAGTAATGACAATCTCAAGTCTACATTATACTCTAAGCTTTTTATATGAGCCTTTGGCAGGATCCCAGCCCCTATGGAGTCATTGATGAAGAAATTAAGAATCACACCAGCTAACATGAGAAATTAGGTAATATGTGTAACTTGAGCACATAATGTTAAGCCTGCTTCCATACAGAACAGTGTCAGCCTTCTGAGCAGGTTTGGCTAATAGATTAAAATGGTTGGATGAGCTGAGGAAATGGCCTCCAACCGTGAAACTAATATGGAGGGATGTAAGCGAAACAGTAGCACAAGTGACAGCTCTAAAAGTGAGAAGGAAAACAGAAGAAAACGGAACCTCACAACCAAACATAGGAGTGGATGAGCTGAGCCAATATGAGAATGAGGAGACATTCCAGGTAATGGTTCATATCTCTAATACCAAATTAATTCTGAAAGGTAGAAGGAAGGATTTAATTGCATGGAGAGAAGCATGTGCTTTCTATAGAAATAAGGTGACAGTCCTTCATTTTCTACCCTTGAAGTGGTATCTGACTAATTCATAACAACTTCTGCAAGATTTGAGCACAAGGAACTGCTTCCAGCTGTCCCTGAGTTCTGAATGTACGATCTGTAGAGAACAATCCATTTTAAGATGTCTATAAAATGAGGACTGCATTGAGCTACTCTGAGATATACAGTGGTAAAACTATTATAAAGGCCTCAGGCAGTCTAATCTCAATGCATTGCAGAAAAGCGTTTTTAAGACTTTACTATTTGCTCACGTGCTACTACTGTTCAGGTGTGAGTGCCCCTAGAAGGCAGGTGTCCCCCATATGTTAGCTCATCATTCTAGCTGCTTCAGCCTTGGGTCAATCCTGCATTAGCAGGAGATTGCAGAAGCATGGTGGGAGGAGGGGCTAGGCATGGAGGCGTCAGTGCAGATCCCTCTAATGGGTATGCCGTCACTCTGACTACTGCTGCACTCAGGCAGTTCTCATAGTTGTGCTTGGATGCATATGAGGACGCTGTCCTATGTGCCTGTGAGCTCTGCTAGCTCCTGCCGTACAGACATACAGGAGGAATTCTGGGTCACTGGTGAAGGGATTGATATGAATGTGCTTCTTCTCCTTAACGCGTGAAGAATTCCTGACACCTACAGCAAAGGAGAAAAATACGTACCTAAAAGGAGACTTCTTGCAAACTCTGATCTCTAAGTGAGAAAACATGAATGTGAATTTTGCCTTCATTTCTATAAAGACCTCTGTAAACTTCCGTGCACACAGAAAGCATGACTGTTAGCCCTTAACTATCTGAGAGTATAAGGGAGGAGGTGGGCAAGCCTAAAGAATGCAGTAAAAGCTGATCAATCTGATAGCCTATGGACTGGAAAGCTTTATTACTTCCCTGCCCATACAGGACAATAATGATGATAATCTCAAGACTCTGCAAACCCTAAAGTGCTTTATGAATCATTAACAGATGATTAAATTATTTCCAGTATAGTTTAGGTTTGAGGCTATTATTGAATTTTAAGGCCAGACAATTGGCTATTCATGCATGATATACATTATATATTGTTAGTAACTTGAACTGTGATGAGCAGCCATACACCATTCTCTGATTATTTGTAAATAAAATTAGACTAACAGATAAACATTTGCTTTCAGAAACATCTGCACAAGCATCACTCACTTATGCATATTGAGCAACCACCATGACATATACTGGTAGGGAGAGGGAGTGGGGGAGGCCTCTCAGTAAAAGAGATTGTGTCTGTGTCTGTGTGTGTGTGTGTGTGTGTGTGTGTGTGTGTGTGTGTGTGAGAGAGAGAGAGAGAGAGAGAGAGAGAGACAGACAGACAGACAGACAGACAGACAGACAGACTGAGACTGGAGAGGGCTACACAATGGAATGCATGAAGAAAATGAAAACCCAGAAATAGATTGTTTTAAAACTTACCATGACAAGCTATTTTTATAGTTCAAAATACAAATTTGGGTCTCTTTAGGTTCTCAAAAGGCTTGGAAGTACATGCATTGAATCTATTTGCAAGGCAGGGTGAGGTAAGAAACTCCAGAATTGTTGCACCATACAGAGGTGGATGCCCAAGATCTGACCCTATACAGAGGCATCTTAAAGATGCTGCAAGGATGAGAAACTGGGTGGCTTTCAGTCTTTTGTCTAAGCCATTCTCCTTTCACTATGCTAGTGAGCCTATCCATTGCAATGCTGGCAGTTATCCAATGCTTGTGACTCCCATAGAGTATCAGAAAAGGTACATCAATTAGTGATAAAGACTGTACTCTTGAGATTGCCTAAGTATGAATGTCAATGTGTGACTCTAACCAAATGTGACTTTAGCTGTCAAATCTGAAAATCGAAAGAACTATGTAAACTAAACCAATGGTGATATTATACATATTAATTGAACTAATGCTTTAATGTGGCTGGAGACCTTCTCTCCAGCCCCTGCCAAGCCCTGTTAAACAGCCCACTTATAAAATAAACACACAGACACTTATATTATTTAAACTGTTTGGCCATTAGCTCAGGCCTACCATTGTCTAGCTCTTACTCTTAGCCCATTTCTATTAATCTATACTTTGCCATGTGGCTCATGGCTTACTGGTACCTTACATCTTCCTTGTCATGGTGGCGGCTGGCAATGTCTCTGCCTCAGCCTTCCTGTTCCCAGAATTCTCTCCTCTCTTGTCCCGCCTATACTTCCTGCCTGACTACTGGCCAATCAGCATTTTATTTATGCAGAGCAATATCCACAGCACTTCCCCTTTTCTTTTTTTAAAAAAGGAAGGTTTTAACTTTTACATAGTAAAATTATATATAACAAAACAATTATCAATCAAGAATTACAGTTATAATATCTAGTCTATTTGTTTTGGCAAAATTAAACAAAATATTCTAACTATCCTATATTCATGAATCTAAGATTTTATATCTAACTTATCTTTTATCATAACTAAGGAAAATTATACCTATCTAGTCTTCAACTACATCAAAGACCTCAGAAGGATATAATATTACCTGAGAAATGGGAAAAGGATGCAAGCAACTTTCGGGAATCTTGCAAGAGTAGACAGAGACAGCTGGCAGCCTGGACAGTCATCCAAAGTTCCTCTGTAAAGTTGGGGCATCTGTCTTAAGCCCTCAGGGCTAGAGTCTCTTGGTCACTTTTCTCAGTGTCCTGTAGAATGTCTGGCAGTTTCCTCTTTTGTCAAGCAAAGTTTAGTGGTCACCTTTCTATGGGTCCTGCATGTCCAGTTGATCAAGCAGTCCAGGCAAGAACAGTTTCTTGCCCAAATGGCTATTTTTGCCAAGGTGAAGATAAACTCCATATGAAGTGTCTTCAGTGCCCATCCTCCTCTCTGAAGTAAATCAGTGCTGCCAGGAGCAGACATGTCTCACTGTCCAGAAAGTCTAAATTTTTAAAAATATTTTAAATGACATATTCTGTAGGTCTTTGAAGTGTTTGAAGATTACCTATCTATCTGAAATATATCTATGTATACCTAGAAGACTTAACTAACATGGCTACGAGTATGATTATCATAGATGACTAATTATTAATCTATTTTTTAATTATTCATTACAATTTTAAATGAGCTGTACAAACATAATACCTTAAGAGTAGAAATATACACACAGTATAACAAAATTAACTTTAAGTTTGTATCAATAGACTAAAATCTAGACCAATGTAAAACATTTTAAACAAGTTGTTGCTCTTTAAAAGTAGGTTCAGCAATTTACCCTTTTATCCTATCATATCTATATCATATCCCCTTTTTTCTTTAGAAAGAGATCACATTTATAATCAACCTACTTTAAATAAAAATGCTGGTTTTTTTGTGTCCCACACCAGAGGGCTCTTCTGACTTGGGACACAAGAATCTCTTAACTTTTTTTTTTTTTTAATCAATATGCCTGGGTTTAGAGATGGAGTGAGCCAATTCCATCTCCAAAGCCAGTTTGATAGATTTGGGAATTTGGGTGTAGTTTCTTTTACTACTTCCTGCTGGAGGAGGGTGCTGTATCTTATGGGGACACAAAGAAAATTTTAGGATTATGGAGTAGTCCGTGAGGGTATATCTTCTAAACCAGTTTTGGATGTTGGATCATCTGGGCCATGGTGTCATCAGAGACCTTTCAGGGAGTCTTGGCTCATCAAACCTGATGTATCCGAATCTGGAAAATATCCATAGCCTCTTGCTTTCTATGGAAAAAAAAAAAAAAAAAAGGAGAGCCTCCTTTCTAAAGCAACATATCCTTAGATCCAAATTTTGAAGTTAAGGTATTTTTAAAATATCCATATTGGTTTATAATTAAATATCTCTCTTCAGTTAAAAATCCCAAAGACAACACAATCCAGATTCTCTGTGTAATTATCCATCTTTATGTGGCTTATTTTTATATTACCTTTACTGTCTCTTTAAAGACTTTATTTTTAAAAACTATCTATTTTTTATAACTGTATACATTTCTTTTTTTCTCTTTTTCAAGCCTATGTATATTTTTACACACATTGTAAAGCATTAAAGTCTTGTTCCATCTGAATCTGTCTAATCATGACTCTATTATATTAAACTGCGGCATTCTAAGACTGAAATTGCGCTGTGGCTGCTGGCTCCGCCCACCTCAGCTTTTCAACATGAGTGTGGTACAGTTTACTGAGCCATATGTATTATCAACTATCAGAAGCAGTTCTATCAAAGCAGTATATAGCCCAGAAACCTCTTTTTTTTTTTTTTTTTTTTTGTACTAGCAAAGGTTAAATCCACCATGCAGAATAATCTGCTGCTTGCAGACACCTCATTTCCGCCACAAGGCTGGTCAAACACACATGCCAGGAACCTGCCAACTTAAGAGAGACAACTAGAAAGCTATTTTTAACACCACTTTGAATTGATTATTAAATATTCTCAGGTTTAAGGTGGAAACTTGAGCCGTTGGGCACCATTTGTAGCTGGAGACCTTCTCTCCAGCCCCTGCCAAGCCCTGTTAAATAGCCCACTTATAAAATAAACACACAGACACTTATATTATTTAAACTGTTTGGCCATTAGCTCAGGCCTACCATTGTCTAGCTCTTACTCTTAGTCCATTTCTATTAATCTATACTTTGCCATGTGGCTTGTACCTTACATCTTCCTTGTCATGGTGGCGGCTGGCAGTGTCTCTGCCTCAGCCTTCCTGTTCCCAGAATTCTCTCCTCTCTTGTCCCACCTATACTTCCTGCCTGGCTACTGGCCAATCAGCATTTTATTTATGCAGAGCAATATCCATAGCACTTTAAGGCATTTATAATACTACCTGAATGCACTAGGTACTTAATAAATCATACTTGCTTCATATCAACTAAGATTTTTTTTTTCCTCGAGAAGAATATAGGTGAATCTATCTGTATTTTGGCCATCCTCATTTAAGAAGGAAGAGAGCACTCAGACTCACATGCCTGAGGACATGGCCTGAATCTCTCAGAAGCTATATTTTCTTTTGGTTCTCCTGTTGACTATATTTCCAGTATGCTCTGCAGTGTGTGTCCTCATTCTTCTTCACATATTACGTGGCAGATTTATTCGCATGTGAATATTTTTTTTGAATGATCACTCAATAAAGGCTATGTAGGAATTTGATTTTTGAGTATGGCATGAAGGTCATGAACTCCAGCAGAATGCAATTGTGAACTGAAGAGGAAAATGTAACATGAAAGTCAGGCTTAGTTGTTGACATTAGTTGAGAGTTGCTTTCCTTTATTCACAAAGCACAAAGCTTAGAGAAAGCAGATTGTCCTACAGTGATCCTTTATTACTTTTGAACATCCTCTAACCTCACCTATTTTGCCCTCCCCACCTTACACCAAAACAGAACAACATTGTATCAAAAAAAAAAAAAATACAGCTAGCTCTCTCTCATGAAGCAATCTGAACATCCCTTGGCTTTTATCCCATTGAAAAGGAGAGGTGACATACTCTGGAAAGATGCCTGAATGAGGCAGTCACTTTATTTTATAGGAGAAGAAGGGAGGTAGGCAATGATAGATGTGATAAAAAAAAATGTCTGAAAGAAGAGAATATCCAGGTAACAGAAGTGAACAGTAATGAGGGTTCAAGGCAGTGGAAGTCATAGAAAGGGATCAACATTACTTGCATAATCACTAAACAAAAATGTCAACAAGCCAAGGCTGGCAAAGTTACAATCGAAGTATGTGATTGATGTCATAAAAGCAGTCTAACCTAGCCTATCATGACTATTAGCACTTATTTTAAGGGTAGATAGAATAAAATATGAAAGAGAAGAGCTGCAATTGAACGAGACTATAGAGACTATATATGGAAATATAACAGGATTTTAGTCAAAATAATTCCTAAATGCAGCTTCTTTCTAATGGTCAATTGTCTAACTATCTGGATTTTTATTTAATGTTTCATTTTTTTAATCTGCTCTGTTATTCAACTTCTAAAAACACAGGATTTTCCTTTTTAAAGACTAATTTTCTCTTTTTATAAAGTGAATGCTAATGGGAACTGGTGCTGTACACACATGGAAATACACTATAACTGAAATAGAGAAGCAGGAAGTATATTCCCTGCTATCTGACATAGAGCTCGCTGCAGAGCAGACACAGGTGTACGGCACTGTTCCTAGGCAGCTGTGAATAAGCATCTAGTCAGCCTAGACAGGAACTGATGACAGAGACAGACCAAAGAACAGACAGCACTGAAGTCCAACATTGTGAAATAATGTGTTTTATTTTGGTTACTTACAGGAGTGTGAGTGATGGATTACCTCCAGGAATAGGGGTGAGCAGAAATGACTCAAAGGCAGCTGCATCACCAAGGACCCACCACCGTATGGTGGAAGCTGGGCCTGGAGCACATTATGTGGGCTCCAGGCAGTTCCATAGGTTAGAGAATGTTCTTTCCAGGTGACCAGGCTAATTCTCTTCTGGGCAGCTTTGCTTATCTGAGTCTTGTAGGAAGCTTGGTTGGTCTCTCTTTGCTTCCTCTGGGGTGCTGGGCTAGTCTGAGAACTTTCTGTCAGTAGTGTTTACTGTGTAAATACGCGGGGAGGAAGGAGGCTAGTGAATCTGGTCAGTTTCAGAGACTTCCTGAAGCTCTTTTGATTTGTTTACTTCCTGTCCTAAAGGAGGTTCTGGCATTATTTCCTTGTAGAACTTTGTGTTGTTTCACCTCCCTGCAAACAATTCATCTTGAGAAGTTTTCCCTCTGAGATGAAAGGACTTTATGGAAAGGTTTAATCACTGAGGAAACTGCACAAAAATAGGACCAATGGGACATAAAAGCAGAGGGTTAGAGCATGTTCAGTGGCCTCCAAGGGCCTCAGTTCAAGAGTGTATATGCTTTGTTGTCTTCTTGTCTGTTATATGATGGATGGCAACTCAAGTCTGATTCTTCTTTTGATCTTCATTTTCTAAATTAAAATATAATTACATCATTTCCCCCTTCATTTTTCCTTCCTCCAAACCTCCTTGCTCCCTCTCAAATTCATGGTTTCTTTTTCTTTCATTGCTATTGCTACATGTATCTATAAACGCATAAATGTGTACATAGAATCTACTGAATCTGTTCTTATTTATTCTTAATATAACAGGGTTTTGATAAATTTCTCAGTAAAAAGGAAACTTAAGACAAAATATCCCAAACAAGCAAGTAATATATGTGGTGAAATTTGGTAAAATTTCTTAGATAACTTAAAAGAACTTAAAGTTCAGAAATTCGAAGAAGTTTTTATTACCTAGAAATCTCTTCTCCCTCAGAATTCTCTAGAATCTGTTAATGTACGAGGGCACATGTGTCATCTTTGTCGTCCTTCTTTTCTTGTTCAGAATTCCAAAAAAAGCTCATACATGAAGAAAACTGCAGGTATGTGCTTATGTGCTACACTCCTGTCGAGAATGCTCACTGTGAAGGAAGCGGAAGCTAGGCAGGTGAAGGTTTTTGTTTTTCCAATGTCACAAAGTCCAAAAAAATGCTTTATATGTGAAAATAAAGTTCAGAAGCTTGAAATTGCCCATCTAATCCATCAGCAAATGTCTGTCGACCTACCACTGGCACATCTAGACACTAGACATTACCATGGGCAGTAGTCTCCACTTACCACCAATCGCCTTATGAAGGAGCCATTGCAATAGCTCTAAATGGGAACATTATAAACTTAAAAGATGAGTAACGCACAGTAGAGTAATTGGGAAACCAAAATAGGAGCGAAGCGAACTTAACTGGGAACACCAGCAGTGGCCCCCCAGAGAAGACTGCATTTAAGAAGGGCTCCAGGGAAAACAGCCCAGGACAGAAACGGCAGGATGGAAAGAAATCTAGCAGATTGGGGGAAAATTATACACTTGATTAAAGGTTGATATCTGAAACCTAATGAGTAACTCAACTTCATACCAAGAAAACAAATGACAAAATTAAAAAGGGGCAAATCATCAGAACAGCCATTGCTCCTAAGAAGACAGGAAAGACCACCACACACAAGAATGCTCCACGCTGCTAATTGTCAGGGGGATGCCAATGAAAACCATCAGGAGACATCATCTCCCAAGGGCTAGAATGGAGAGTCTCCAAAGCACATGTGTCATGTGGAGAGAAAAGAGTTCCGGGGCACTGGTAGTAGGAGTGTTAATTAGTGACAGTGCTGAAAACATACTTCAACATGGAACTACCATGGATCCAGCAATCCCAAATCTAAGAATAGAGCCAAAGATTATGAATCAGTCTGTGCATGCTGGCGCATACCTGCAATCTCAATCCTTGGAGGCAGGAGGGGCACCACCTCGTCAGTCAGCCAGTCTTTGCAGAGGTGTCTAAGCTAGACAGGGCTACTGACTATCTCACAAAAACAAACCGAAACAAATAAAAAAGGAAAGATAAAGGAAGAGAAAAATTACTCCATGTTTTGGAGAAATGTGTTCACTTTTATAATTAATGTCCTCTTCACGACAGCCACATGAATGTGAGTGTGTGTGTGTGTGTGTGTGTGTGTGTGTGTGTGTGTAAGATAGCATGTGGACATTGACTAGTGAGTATATATGTTTATGTGTGTATGTATACACACATATGTATATACACTTATATATACATTTATTCTGAAAAAAAGAAAGTTCTGTCTTTTGTAGGACTGAAGGGCATTATGCTGAGTGAAATAAGACAAACATTAATGACAAATATTGTTTTGTCTCCCTTACACCTGTAACCTAAAATGTTCCTTCTATACAAACAGAGAGTTCTCACTAGAACTAGAGCTTGTTTTGAATGGAGGAGGGATGCCAGTTGTTGCTTCCCTGTCTGGGGTAAGTAGACACTTGTTCACATTTCCTCAGGGAGACTGTCACAGTATTCTAGCAGACTTGCCTCTGGGCATAAATGACATTATTGCGACAGGAAGACCCACACTAACTATAGCTGCCATCATTCCTTGGGTTGTGGGATTGGACTGAGTGGAAAGGGGAAAGTAAACTGAACACTAGTATTCATCACTCTTGGCTTTCTGACTCTGGATATAAACATAGCCAGCTATCTCAGCCCCTTCTGTTATAAATTCCCTCCTGTGGCTGAATGTGCCTCCAAACACTGAGCTGAAATACACCTTTCCTTCCTTCAGCTGATTTTTTCCAGGGCATTTTATTACGGCATCAGGAAAAAAGAACTAATCCTGAGTACTCAGTTACTCTTCATTGGGTTTTTACAGATTGGAAAACTGAGGGCAGGAGCTATGGCTCGGAAGTTACATGCACTAGGTACTCATTTAGAGGACCAGCTTCGCTTCTCAGCATCCCCATGGTGGCTCACAACCACCTGTCACCCCACTGCACCCTTTTCTGAACCCCATGACTATGAGGCATGTAGGTAGTGTAGATACTCACATAGACACATAAAATAATTAAATTATTTGTTAAAAGACCAAAATTAAATATCTGTTTCCAAGGGAATGTTTATGGAAACCCACGAAAGAATTTCTTGGGTCTAACTTTAACGATGTTAGAAATCAACATAAAGAAATTTGGCCTGTGTCCAAATCAGGAGACAGACTCCTTTTAAAATCCCATATAATTTCTGCTATGAGTCTGTTTCTCTCCAGAATCAACCTGAGATACCTTCAGTCAGTGGGTAGGGCTTCTCAGGAGAGAGATTAAATTGTAATCAGGAGCTTTTGTGGGCGGTCTTGCTCAGGAGAGGAGAGGAAAAGGCCTGCACATCTCACTGCTTCTTCTTTAAGATTCAGCATGGAGCCTGAAGTGAGCGAGGTGGGAGGGAGATGGTGCAGTGCTGAGGATGCTATCTTGATGGTGTCCACATAAAAAAGAGCCTCAGAAGGGCGAGAAAACATTTCTCAAACTACAAATGAAATTCCTCAGGCAGGGGTCACCCTCAGAGGTGGGTCTTCATCCTGCCTTCCTGCTTTTCCATCTCATGCAAACCCAGGTATTCAGCAAGAACATGACACCCACATATTTTACCTCCAGCCTCAGGTGAGGGCTTACTGCAGACATGATGTGGACATTTTTTTCTTAGTGTCTTTCACAAGGACAGCCAGTCATTTGAGGTCATGAGTTCCTCATTCCCCTCCCATCCCCCAAGACCAATCCTTTCAGGATGAGTTCCTTAAAGCAAAGACAGCTTTGTTGCAACTTTTTTTTTTTCTTTTATGAAACACTGTAAGGGAAGGAACATTATTGCTGAGTTTTGGACCTAAATAAACGCTACATTTTTGAATGGAAATTGATGACAATTCTATTTTGAGCTGAGAATTCATTTCCGGGCCCTACAAAAGTGACACTTTTGGATTCACTTCATATGGAACCAAAGGAATTGTCCTTAGTATTTGCAAGCTGTTTCTTTGTATTCACAGCCTGATGAAAATGACTTGGAAGCCAGGAAATGTGAGAATTCCCCTCTCTATCATTGACTCTGTGCAAGACTTGGGAAATCATTTTAAATTTTCAGAGCTTGCTTTCTCCACCTGTGAAGTAGGGTGAGTGAGTGTGCTAATTTGCTGCTCACACTTTAAGCAATCTCTCCCTAGGGAGACGTCTCTGACAAAGTGTGTAGAAAATTTGGTAAACGTCTTATGTAATCTCAAGTTTCAGAGGAATTTAAACACTTTAAGGAATATTTATAGGTGTTTGTTAAAAAAAATAATTAAGTTGTCTTTTTCCACTTTTACACTTTTAAATCAGTCCGTGGTAAGAACAATTGGCTCTGGCATGTGATAGTAACCATGAAGTTACTTTAGCAGTAAGTAATGCGGTTTCTTCTCAGAGCCAATGTGTCCGTATTTCTGAAATACTGTCACCTAGGGTTAGTTTCTGGGTTAGTTCCAGGTTATGATCCTCCATTTTTTCTAAATGGTTTTCTGTTTCAGAAGGTCACATGATAACCAGACAAATACAAACACAGGATTTCTACTAGGAGTAGACAGTTCTGCAGTACAATAACAGATACAGGCCTCCCAGTGAGATTGTTTAGTAAGCAAACATGTTTGTGACCAACTGAACTCAGTTCAGTTCTCAGAACCCACATAAAGAATGAGAGAACCGACTCTTGCAAGTTGTCTTCTGACCTTTACATATGCACCTTGGCATATTTACACATAGAAAAAAATCTGATAAAATATCTACATTCAAAGGTACTTTAGGATCTCCATTTTATTTTTTAAATTTCAGAAAAGAGCTATTCCCCATGTTCTTTAAATAGAAAGCTAATCATTTCAGTCATCTAAAAGCCCCCATGTTTGTACAATTGTAAAGAACACATCTGTCACAAAGACAAGATGCGCTCTGCTCTCTGGTCATGGAGTGAAAACATTTCAGATTGCTAGCCAGATCCTCAAGAACAGGAGGGACAATTTACATGCATTGTGTGGCTCTGCCTCTTCCAAGTAACCCTTTATTATAAAGATGCCCAGTGTGTGAAAGAAAAACCTGTGGTTATTTCTGCAATAGTACAATAGCAATTACCGATTGAATCCAAAGAGGTTTCTTTCTGTTCACTCTCATTTCATGATAATCAGATTTGGACATGTGACTGATTATGCTATTCTGCAAACCCTTTAGCTGTGTTACTAGGTGGGAATTGTGGCTAACCTTGGCTTTACCTAAACTATGGTAGCAAACTGCTTCAAGAGATTTCACCCCTCCCAAAGTGACTCACAGAGAAGTTGACAGCCATTTTAAATACAAAGACAACCCAGTGGGTTCACCCCTGGAGGTGCTCTTGGAGTTTGAGTTTAATAGAAAAACTTTGCAGGTGTCATGATGGCCTACTATGTGTTAGAATTACTGTTTTAGTTTCTTAAATGCCTTCCTGAATTAAGATGAATGTCCCTGGGCCTGGGTGTAGCTCAGTCTTTGTGTGAAGCTCTGGGTTCAATCCTTAGCTCTGAAAACAAACAGACACTAGAATTGATGTCTCCATATGATTGTACTTTATACTGTATTTTCAGCACTGGTATTTTAAATCTGAACTTCAGGCTCCTTGTGGACACATTTCCTACTTATGATGTGTGAAGCTGGTGCATTGCCTCTTGACTTCTGTTTAGTCCAAGATACCAACACTGTGTTTGTGTGTTTAGTTTTTCTATTTATAACCTTACCCAGAATAATTTGTCATTAAGGCCAGCAACCAAGTGTTTAGACCACTTAGTAGTTCATATTGTATATATGAGTATAGAATATCATTCAGCAGGAAGATTTAGAATATGTACGTAAGCACAGATGAAGGCTCAGAGACTCTAAGAAGGGAATGTGGTATAGACATAGAAGTGGATAGGGTAGAAGGGAAAAATACCATCCCCCCAAAACAGTCAATTAGCAAAACCAAAATAAAAAGGGAAGTTTAAACGCCAGGCATGGTGACATGCATCTGCCATTTCATTATGAAGGAAGCTGAAGGAGACAGACTGCAGATTCAAGGTCAGACTGGATTGTACAACAAGATCCTGAAGACAACAAGAAATGAGGCTGCAGCAATCACTGGGTAGGAGAAGCTCTTTCTGTGACAGCAGAAGGGCCTGAGCTGGATCCCCAGCACCCATGTCAAAACCAGATGTGGTGGTGTGTGTAATCTAGTGCTGGGAGCCAGAGAAAGGAGGACATTGAGTCTCACTGGCCAGCCAGGCTAACCAATTCAGTAAAAGACTCTTTCTCAAAAATAAAGTGAAACACAATTGAAGAAGATATTTGAAGTTGACTATTGGCCCCCAACTGTGTGCACATATGGGAACACACACATACACACATGTACATGTACAGTTACACATGCACTTTCATGCACATATGCCACACACAAGTATGTACACGACATACAGAAGTAAATTTTTAAAAGGTGGAGAACAACCTCTTAGCCTCAAACCAACCTCTAGCCTCTATATATGCACTCATGGGCATGTACATATCACATATGCATGTGTGTGTGGGCACACACATGCACACACACACACACACACACACACACACACAAACACACACACACAGCAGAAAATAAAGTTAGTTTTTATTCCTGTAACCTCTCACATGTGTTTATGTTACTATAGTTTGAACAAAAAATTTAACAATTAAAAATTGAATTTCTTATGAAAAATAGCTATCACCTTTTATGGTAGGGATCACTTCAAAATCCTAATTCAGAGTACACAGGAAATGATAAACCAAAACTTCAAAAAGCATCCCTTAAAAATCCTGTGGGGTTGAACAGTTCCTACTCCCTGCATCCTGCACATGGTAGGTATCACTTTAGGCAGTAACTAAAGACTATCTAAGTCTGAGCCATCCTTCATGCCTTCAAAGCGGGATGCTTACATAATAACCTTACCCTGTTTTGACTCTGCCAGCCACTATTAGTCCTGTTGCAGAAAGTGGGGTCAATAACAGATTGAGTTAAGGAAACTGGAAACAGATTTTTGGTAGGTTAAATCAAGTAGCATTTGGCCAAACCTCCCAGCAAATGGACTTCCTGGAGCTTGCTCAGGTCAACAGGCAGTAGTCCTAGGGAGGTTCTTCTTTTCTTTCCTTCTCAAAGATGAGTCTTCAATGTTACTCCCTTACCCTGTGACTAAGGGAAAGCACTTATCACATTGAATTACTGAAAACGAAAATTGACATTGGCCAATGGAAATTATGATTAAAATTGCAAAAAGCTTCTGTGTAAATAGTGCCAGTCTTTCAAGGGACCAATCCGGAGAGGCCAGACACATCATGATTTAGATTTGATGAGTAATTTTCCTAGGCCATGTGGCACCAAGAATATCATCCAAAGCAGACCTTCCTCTGAGGTCCACTTAGGCCTAATGGTTGAATCATGGCTCATAAGTTTATCTGTGATCCCAGTCCCAGCAGACAGTTTATTAGCAGATTCTGCAGGCTGTGGGGCTGTCATCTGTGGTTACAGCGATTGTCTGTTTTAAATACCACAGCTGTTGGTGTTTTTATTTATTTATTCATGATTTCATTCCTGCCTCGCCCACATTTCTGATGCTCAAAGGCAGGCTATTTTCCTTTTCTCTTTGAATTGTGAAAGGCCGCTGTGACAGCCTCTTGCCTGGGCTGTGGAGTGTCACACAGGGTCCCATGGTGTTGAACAAAAAGCCATGTCTTCCTTAGTCAGGCAGAGCTCTTTATGAGAGCAGCCCCTGCTGTTGGGCTCTTTCTCGGGCAGTGAGTGGCAGCCGTGAATGAGATCCTATCAGGGCTCTGTGCCAGTAAGACCCTTCTTCATGTGTTTCTTGGGCATGAGAGTAGAAGCCCTATGAGAAATGCAAATGCTCAGGCCTCGACTCTGCTCCCCAGCAAGGCAGCACTGTGAATAGACATAGGAAGCACTGTCGTGGGCAGCTTCTAAATTCAGCTGAGGAGAGAGTTTGCTCACAATGCATAGCATCTTCATTGAGTTGGAGGGGGATAAGATTGCACTGAGCAGATGACATTATTTCATTTGTCTTCAGAAGGCATGGTGACTCAGGGCAGATATAGGATATAAAAATAAAATCCAAGGCTGAGGCAAACATTCCTCGTCTCCTGACATCCGATTCAGTTCCATCATGGGCCTTGTGGTTTTGTAATTTCAGCATAATCTGGAATTAGATGGGGGCTGTTGCTGCTGCTAGAGAGCTGATTTAGGAAACCTGGACATGTCCTGACTACCAAAATCCTGCTCTTCTCACCCGAGGAAATATACCCTGCTTCCAATATTCCCTGAGTGAATAAAACAGTGCCCTTCCTGAAAGGATGGGAGAGGGGCGATGTCTTATACTTTACACTTTAAGCTCATGTCCTGTACTTGAGGTCACATGGTGAAAACTCAAACTCACTTTGAAAAATAAATAGCTAATCTCAGTTATTTCCTATGAGAGGGATTGGAGCCATGGCAAAGAAAGGGGAAATGTACAAGAAAATGATGGCTCAGGAAATAAAGGTGCTTGCTGCACAAGCCTGGTCATGTGAGCTCAATCCCTAGAGCCTATGTAAAGGTGGAAGGAGAGGAACTGACTCCCACAAAGTTGTCCCCTGACCTCCACAGTTGTACCATTGAATGCATCCCTACTCCCATCAATGAAAAAGAGAAATTAGTTGTATCTCACTTGTTTCTTAGTTTCTCCAGAATTGATCTACCAGCTGCTTATACTGGTCAGAGAAAGCCGTACTCTGTGGAGACACCAGTCCCTGTCCTTGCTATCAACACCTTTTGTCTCCTCTACTTTTCAGTGAGCACATTGGTTAAGTAACAGAGAGAGCCAAGATGCTATAGTTAATGGGGCTACTGAGACTGTGGAGGATTGTCATTTCACTGACACTTTGCTAATATCTTTCTCAAGACAACAGAATGATAGCATTATAAATAGTGACCAAGCCACATGCCTTTCCTAGACACAGATCCTGAAATTAGGTTTAAATCAGATGACAATATACAGGTGAGGTGCCCTTCACAACATCTGTGATAAACCAGTTCAACATCAGCATCACTTTTTTTCATATATATTAGTAATTGCCTTGCAGATTCTGTCCCCTTTCAAAGTTCTAGGAGATTATAGGCTGCATGTTGTTGTGGTAACCTAAAGCCAAAACAGTCTCATTGTTGCCACCATAGAAATGTAACACACACACACACACACACACACACACATATGTATACACACACACATGTGTGTATACATACATACACAAGCACCACTCACACAGATATACATATATACTCACACAGGCACACATGCATATACATACACAAAGACAGATACATACACACACACATACAAACATATATAAACATACAGATAAACACACATACATGTGGTTGATGTATTATGCACCCCAATAAACTTATCTGGGGGTCAGAGAACAGAACAGCCACTATTTTAAACATTGGTTTAGGCAGTGGTAGCACACACCTTTAATCCTAGCATTCTGGAGGCAGAGATCCATCCAGATATCTATGAGTTCAAAGCCACACTAGAAATAACCAGGCATGGTGACATACACCTTTAATCTCAGGAAGTAATGGCAGGAAGCAGAAAGGTATATAAGGCATGAAGACCAGGAACCACAGGCTTTTAAAGCTTTTAGCAGCAATTCAGCTGAGGTAAATTTGGATGAGGCTTCCAGTTTGAGGAAACATCAGCTGAGGAATTGGCTAGGTGAGATTGGCTGTGGCTTGTTCTGTTTCTCTGATCTTTCAGTGTTCACCCCAATATCTCCGGGTTTGTTTTTGTTAAAAGACCCTTTAAGATTCATGTTACACATACATAAATACAAATGTACACATACACAGACACTCATGTATACACTGATCCATATACACACATGGACACATGGAAAAACATATATAATAATACTCATATACACATACCACATGTATTCACACAGGTATATATATATATATATATATATATATATATATATATATATATATATACTAATGTACATTACACTCAGAGATGCTCGTGTACACACAAACACATAGCATTTATGCAATAAACAGGGACACACACTTATACACACATCATAAATGTAACAGAAATGTACTCAGAAATGCTTATTAAGCTTTTGACACTCAATGCTGCTTGCCTACCAATGAATTATGGACAATGTTTATACATTCAAACTATTTGTTGAATCTATTATCTAATTTTGCTGGCTTCACTGTAATATGTTCAGTCTCTAATTTTAATCATGGAGACATCATGGCAGCCATTCCTTAAAGATCTCTGCATTCACTGCAAACAACACAAAGCCTCGTATCTGTAAGGCAGCCAAAATAAGCTCTGAAAATTGAGGCTGAACAAACAACTCAATGTTCTTCTGGGACTCTGCATTTGCTAGAGGAAAGCTCTCTGGAAAGGTTCACCAGGATCCTTGTAGCCTGGCTGTCCCTGCTGCATTCACGGCTTTGCTGTAGTGACCTTGATCTCTGCATTGACCTTAGGACATGCCAGGCAAAGTTCCACCTTAGGGACAACAGCCCATTTCCCTGCTTACAATTCTTTGCAGTCAGATTCTACTTGGCCTAAATCATTTGTTATTTTAAGTTATGGTCAAATTACTCTTCACACAACCACATTGCTTAACGTTGGAGCCCTTCCCTCTTTCGACCTCTCTTCTTCCAACTCTGCCCTTCTTTTCAGTCTCATGGCAGACCACTGTAATCTACTCTAATTAGAATGTAAATTCTATGAGAACAAACATTCAGTCCCTTACTAATTTCACAACTTATGGGTACTGCTCAGAAATCCTTGCTAAATAAGCAAATGCTTGTTGTGTTCCTCAAAGTGCCAAGGCATGCATACTTTCTTACAGTTTATGGAAAGAAATATGCAATTAACAGGAAGAGAAAACCAGCACATAAACAAACATGGAAAGACCCACCAAAAGACAATAGAGTAGAATTTAGTAATTATTTTGTATATGGTATTTTGTGACCTGCTTTGCAATGTTATATTTCTGCCATTAAACAGGCACAATAATGCAGCTCACTATGTGTAACACTAATTTCTAAACAGTCTTATTAAATAAAAAACTCAGGGGAGCCACATATTGGGGTGAATTATGAAAGGTCAGAGAGACAGAATAAGCCACAACCAACCTCACCACACCAACTTCTCAGCCAATCCTGTTTCCTCAAACTGGAAGCCTCTGAGTCCTCATCTGAATGGAACTCAGCTGAACTGCTGCTAAAAGGCAAAAAAAAAAAAAAACAAAACAAAACAAAACAAAACAAAAAAACCCCAACCCTTTAGTTCCTGGTCCTCATACCCTATACACCTTCCTGCTTCCTTCCATCACTTTCTGGGATTAAAGGCATGTGTCTTTCCCAAGCAAAGACATGAGATCTCAAGTGCTGGGATTAAAGGTGTGTGCCACCATACCTGGCTCTGTTCCAATGTGGCCTTGAACTCACAGAGATCCAGATAAATCTCTGCCTCCCAAATGATAGGATTAAAAGTGTATGTGCCATCATTTTCTGGCCTCTATGTCAAATCTAGTGCCTGTTCTCTGTTCTCTAACCCTCCGATAAGTTTATTAGGATACACAATATATCAACCACAACTATGTCATGTGTATTGTTTGTTATCTCTTAGGCACATCTGAATTTCCTATGTCCCACATCCACTGGACGATGGGCCACTGTTTGATGGTGTGATAGTTTCCAGGGGATATTCCTCTATATTGTCCTCTTCTATGTCTCATTATAACCTTCAAAATTCAGGTCTATGTTTCCCTGTTTTGACCCTGGGCAATAAAGTCTAAGGTAGATTTTGTAAATTCAGGTAGAGGTTCTGAAAGATTTGGATGTGGCTACTGTCGATGCCAGCTTGCACCCTCCCGTTCACTTTTCCTTCCTTCAATTTCAGTGCAGCACTTGGGGCCATTCTTTCAGAGTAAGGTCACACCCTGCAATCGTTTCTAAGAGTGGAAAAAGCTGACCTTGTCTCAGGCTTCCCTGTGCCCCACCATGCCTGCTCCATGCCCACCCCAAACTCTTCACGGAACTTTGGTTTCCTTAATGTGCAGTTTGCTGCCCTGAGGACATTGCACCATTTCCTTCAATTCATGGATATTTATCCTTTAGGAATTATGTAGCAGGCCATGCCCACACATCTGCTAGAAATGTAAAGATGAAATTGGTCACCTAGAAGTGGTGCCAGTGTCAATCTTTAGCCACAGTGAAATGTCCTGTGGGGTGTCTGTGCATATTCACAGATATGTTTCATTTCAAATAAACATTCACTTTAGAAAAGAGTTGATTTAATTGAAAGAATGACTCATAGGCTTAAAAGTTGTCCTAAACTATTTCCCCAATATTAATCTTGCTTTTTAATCCTGACATTAAACCTAGGTTCTCCAGCCTGGTAAACATATTCTCTCTGGACTATATCCCCCAGGCTAACATTTTACATTATTAGGGTGCATATTACTACTAACTAAATTTCATGTAACTTATATTCAGTTCTGTCTCTCTTCACCATGCCCCTCTTCCCTTGTTCCAGGATCCCATGGATACCTTAGTTGTCATGTCTCCTCTGGCTCAACTTGCCTGGGACATCCTTGTTTTGAATAACTGACAACTTTGGAAAAACTGCTCAGAAACTTTAGTGAGTACCTATCTGGTTTTTCTATGTTTAAGTGATGATTAGACTGAGGTTCTGGGTTTGGGCAAGACGACCCAGGAGGTAAAGTGCTCTTGGCATCATATGTCAAATGCATGGCTATTATCCTGCCTTCTTGCTGGTGTTTACCTTCACTGCCTCAAAGGGTTTTGGTGTGCAGTTGCTTTGAGGCCAGGTTAGCCAGGAACCACACAAGTAGAACCTGATGCTGTCTTTTTATTTGTACTCAGTCAATGAGGAACTGGGAAGGTCCTGGTATGTTGGGGAACATGTTGCTTATTGTCCTGGTGTACCAGGGAACACACAGCTTATTGTAACTGCTCCATGTGTGACTGCTTATTAGAACATCATTGAAAAATCCACTTCTGCTGTGCTTTGTGTCTCCAAGTCCTTTGGGGCTTTATTTTCTACATTTAGGAGTGAACCATCAAGTGTTGCTCATATTTGTGATTTCAGGGCTGACTACTTGGTATTAGATTGACAATTGACAATCATCCTTGGGGAGATTGATGCTCCCTCTCTAGGCATTGTTAATTGCCTGTAGTTCTCCAGGCAATTAGTGGTGGGGTCTTGTGAGCTTTCCACTATCCACATGAGTATGTCAACTGTTGTCATTGTTCATATATTGTTGAGATGACCACACTATTGAGATTTTGAGGGTGAAGTTTCCCTGTCATACATAGAAGACACACTCTTGTAGCAGACTGGCTCTTATACAATATTTCTTCCTCCTTTCCATGATGTTCTCTGAGCCTTAGGTGGAGGGTTTGTGTTGTAAATGTATCAGTTGGGGCTGGGAACCCTGTGGTGAGTTGTTCTCTACATTTTGACTAGTTGTGGCTCTATGATGGTCTCTTGCTACAAAAGGACACTTCTTTAATGAAGGGTGAAAAAGCACACTTCTTAGCAGGTGTAAGAATAAATGTTTAGAATGCAATTATAATTTATTCTGTTTTAGGGAAGTGGGAGGATAAGGTTTTCCTTTAGGTTTCATGACCTTCCCAGCTAGCAGTAGGCTAGGTTTTTAGTACCAGGCATGAATTCCCTCCTGCTGGGTGGACCTTAGGTCTAATTAGAGAGCTGTTGGTTTATTAACAAACCTTATTTTGGAACACACAGACAGAACTTGATATGAGCTGAAGTGATTCTTTTTTTTTTTTTTTTCAGGCAGTTTCTGAATCATGTGATTGAATGCCCTAGACTGCAAGGGAATGTAATTAATAACACACTCCCTCCCTTTCAAATCAACCTCTGAGAGGAAGGCTTTGGAACTCCTAGAGATTTTTTGAATATAGTTTGTATTTCTCTGATCTTAACTTCCTTTCCAGGGTGATTCATTTTAAGCACATAATTGAACCAAGAATTAGAGAATTTGGGTGCTACCCAGAGAGAATGAGAGAATAAGAATTATGTGATCAGAAGGCTGAATAGGAAGAACTGTCCTCATTAGATCTTTTGAGTATGTGGGAGGTTGAAGAGACCTAATGAAAATTCCTGCCTGTATATGTAAAACTATGGGACAGCTAACTATGTATGGCTGACTTCAGCTTTTACTAATGAAAAGGCACATTTAAGTGAGTGCATCTTGATTCAGTCATTAAGAGGATGTAATCCTCAATAAGATACTTGCGATTTGTTATCAGCTCTAGGATGGACCATAGACAAGAGAGTAAAGCCACATAGATTGCTAGCAAAGGACCCTGAAATGGGTAGAACCACAGAATTGCCAATGTGTAGACAGGAAGGGATCTCTACTGTTCAGCCATGAAATTTTAGTTGGCACCATAGACAACAATGAGGATGTCATCTATCCATGCTAAACAAATTTCCTGATGCTGAGCCCCATACCACCTTACTTAATTCTTTATAATTGCTTTGGGAATTATAAACATTGTACTTCCTGTTATTCTGTGCTGGTGCCCAAGTAATTTGCTCCTCATTATTGTACACTAACAGGAGTGATTGGAGACCCTTCACTGAGCTTCTGAAGATGGCATCCATAAACTCAGCACAGTGCCTTCAGCTTATGGAATATACACACAAACAATTTGTGTCTGCTGTTACACTAAGTTAGATGTAAAGGTTCTTCCTCTGCCATAATATGTTGCTTTTTTGATGTGTGGAGAGTACTTTGGGCTCCTTTGGGTCACTGGATCAAAGATCTACTATTTGGAAAATTAATGTCTTGAATGGGTACTATGCTATAATTTCAAGGTGTTAGGCTACAGAGAAATGGAAATTGTAATAATAGTATTTATTACTTAGTCTTCCCTCCAAATCTAGAATGTTCTAATATATTGATAAATAATGGTAATGAAAATACCTGCTTTCTTTCCCCCAGAGAACTACATAGGCATTTCTGTCAGGGCAGGTTTTCTTACTGCAGATTCCAACCAAAACTTCTCCATTCCTGTACCATTCTTAGGTCTCGCTTCCATTTCGTTCCTCTTTCAATGTTTTTGTGTAAGTTATTTCCTGGATTGTTCTTTTGAAGCATCAGAGTGCAATACTTTGTGCTTTCACTCGCCAAAGAGCACTTGCCTGCCTCCCTCCTGTGTTTGGGTTCCCTCTCTCTCTCTCTCTCTCTCTCTCTCTGGGACTCTATTTTATCAGCTGTGAAATCAACATAAATAAAGTACTGGTACTGAAACATTAGATGAAGTAACACAGCAGATCTACCATGATTAGCATATAGTGAAACTAAGCATTTCTAGGAAAAACAGCCAAGTTTTAAAATGAAATCACCCTTTTCAACTCTGCCACACTATTTTTTCCTTTAATAAATAATTACTAAGCATGTACTGTGTTGCAAACTTTGTGCATGATGAAATACAACAGATTATCTGGAATAAAGAAAAATAATGATAAATGGAAAGGTGTGACTCCCTGCATCCATTGAGTTTACAGTGATAATCAAGATACACCATTGATTTAATAAAAGCTTTTTCAAAGAAAAGACACATTCTGGTTTTAGGTACATGAAAACATGTATCTTGCAAAAATGCTGTGTAATGATTGTCCCACTCTAAATTGTAAGAATGCTTAATTTCTGAATGTTTAATTTCATGTTGGATTTTTTTCTTTGGCTTTCACTGTTCTTGTCTGTAGAGACTGTTTCTCATCAGTTGTCTCATGGGCTGCATTCAGCCTTGAAGTCCCCTTGCTTCAACTCTAGCATTGCTTATGTGGTAGACTGCCTGACATTGAAGTGAGAAGAGGTAAGGTCTAGTGACCAAGTCAGTTTCATATAGTTGCGTAATCACCAGACCATACGTTCAATCAGATCCTAGGAGTTACCAGGTTAGTTCTGAGGATCATTTTTGGGCACTTGGCAAACATGAACAGACATGGAACTGACCACTCCTCCCCCTTTTGCTACCTTCTTTCTGTCCCCTCTCTCAGGATGGTAAGCTTCTCCAAAGCTTCTATTTGTATCTCTCATTGTTTTCACAAAATGATTACTTCATTTCTTCTAAATATTTTCCTACCATGGTGATTAAATTCAGAATTGAAAGAATGTTAGGGTTGTCCTAAGGGAAGGTGAGAAGTGATAAGGCCATGAATTTGTATTTACATCTTATGGATTTCCTTCATGATTTCAGGATTGTCATGCTGCTCTCAGCTCATGCTGGGCACCCTGTTGATTAAGCAGGCTGGGACAACTGCATGTTCTCCTTGATCACCTCTCCATAAGGTTGACAAGTGGGTCTACTTAGCTCCTCCAATACAGACATTGAGGCTAATTCTGAGCTTCAGCAGAGCTAACAGCAAGCCTATAAAGCTACTTGTAATTTTACTTTACTTCTGGTTCCCTCTGTATTTGAGCCACACTTCCCTGTAAACACTTGCTTAGTAACTCCAGGACCACTGGTTGAGTTCTGCAAAGTCAGTTCCCTAAGAATTTGCAGGACATTTATGGCTAACATCTTAGCCATGGTACTCAAGTAGCAAGTATGCAAAATGTAAGAATGAGTGTTGATATTGTAATTAGCCTCATAGCATGGGGGCTGGAGAGATGGCTTAGAGGTCAAGAACATTGGCTGTTCTTTCAGAAGACCCAGGGATCAATTTCCAACACCCACATGGTAGCTCACAACCACTTGTAAACTCCCATTTCAAGGGATCCAATACCCTTTTCTCGCTTCCCTGGACACTGCATGCACATGATGCACATATATAATGCAGGCAAGCACTCATACACATAAAATAAAAATAAGTAAATCCTTAAAAAAAGAGAGAGAGGAAACAGCCTTAGCTTGCTCAGACTTGAAATTAGTAGTATGGTATCTTGAAACTTCACTTGTGCTTACTAATATTTATTATGGAAATTTAAAAAAATTGGGAGACCAGCATAATGATTTTATTTATTTTATTAGAGTACTGCATGTTGGGGGGAACTGAGCTGGTAGGTCTGGCACAAGATACATTAGAGATTTCTTACTTCTTCATACTCATTACATACACCTTACATGTAAGAAGAGGAAAAGGTGCAAAGTACAGAGTAATTTAGGACAATGATTTCTGTGGATCTAAATTGTGATTTGATTGTTCCGTTACCTGAGGCTACATAATCATTGATCTATATCTTTTGATAACATCATTTTAGAGTCTCTGGGACTATCTGAGTTTAGAATGGTATACTGTGATGGCAATTTTCAGAAGCCTGCCTAGTGCTGGATTCTATGATTGACTGGCTATGCTTTTGAGACTATTGTCTGTGTCAATTTCAATAACTGTTTTATTTTAAACCTGAAGTCCTTTTAAAAGTCCAGAGGACATATGAGAAAGGATGTGTGACTTAGATTCAGAGTCAAGATTTATTCAGAAACAAAACCTTTTATGTGGATTTATGAAATACATCTGAAGCTTAGGATTATTTTCAACTATAAAAACTGTGGAGTAGCTCTGTTTCTCCTGTTAAATATTTGAGACACTAAGCAATTTGTATCAAAGAAAAGTAGATTTGAGGATAGTCAAGTGCTAAATGTGGAGGAGGTGCCAACTCTTCTGCAGTGGCTTCCCTGACTTGCTGCCCAGTGTTCCAGTGCTTATTCAGGGTTCAGAAGAGGCTTAATGGAGCTCTGCACATCTCACTGCTAGATATTTCCCGAATTCCTCTTGGCCACAGGAGTCGTAGTTCATCACCCCTCTGATTGTGCCGCTATATAATATGCAGCACACCCAGCCACAGCATCTGTGGTATTTTGGAGAACAATTGCTATTTACTCCAAGTTTTGGGTTTGCCAAGCAAATAAATACAATTTCTTTCTTCCCACAGGATATCTCTGCAATTTAGATAAAGTTCCAACAGTTAATAGTGATACTTCCACAACGATTTAATGGTCCAAATAAATGGGAATGATTATAGTCGTAGTTATACTGAGACTATTATAGGAATGCAAACTTTACTCCATTTATGATTTTTACAAGTAGAACAATAAAAATTGCATGCTCAAATGAAAAATTGTAATCAAGAACCAATCAGTGATGAATAACAATACTGATTGTTCGACAAGGCTAGAAAAAAAACAAAGCAAAACTCCACTAAGTATAATCGAACATCCTTTCTGGTATTATCAATGTTAATAATCACTGCTTAAGATAATTCTGGTTTTACTTCTCATATTTGGTGAGATAATTAATTCTCAAAAAGGATTCTTAGAGTTAAAAGCCACATTGTGAAAGCAAAGCCTTAACACTTCAAGGCTTCCTCATGATTTTCTTATTCTTAATCATCTCACTGTGCAAGTTAATATTCAACTAGTTTTTGTGTCTTCTTATTTCTGGGAGAGGGGGTGGTCTGTGCAGATAACCTAGCTCTTACCCACTTGTTGTGGTAAAGTGTAAACTGGAAGCCAGGGTACTCTATAGTGACACTCTCTGTACTTTGAACACTTGTCAGTCTCCGTAATAACTGATGCTTACTGCAAAAAGAAGCTTTTATGAGGATTGAGATCTGCAATCTATTGCTATAAAGATAAATGGGAAGGCAACTTAACACTATGTCTGTTTGGCAAAATAATAGTGGTAGGTCCTCCACTAGGGCTTCTGACCTCCCCAACCATGGTTTCAGAGAACCCAGTAGAAGAGGTGACAGAAAGTTTATTAGAGCCAGAAGTTGGGAGGACTGCTTGTGAGTCAGGGTCTTCTAGACATGAAGAGGTGGTGTTGTACAGGGTTTGGAAGAAAGGAATTGATGTCAAATTGCCTTGGCTTAGGCTCCAAGTCCGTCATTTTTGAGTTGTATAACCTCAGAAAAGTTGTTGTCTGTTTCTTGTAAACTAGTGATCACCAAAGCTTATCAAATTGTGTCATAGTAATCCATTAAGTGATACAGACAAAAGACTTGTAATATATACCTGCTGGCTAGTCAACACCAGTAAATATTAGCTTTTTGTATTACTCCTCAGTGTTCTACAGTAAACACAGAGCCATTGTCTTAGATGGGTAGATGATTAGATCAACAAGCTGGAGATCCAAGGTGTAGTTTGAAATAGGAAGGTCAGGAGGATTGAGAAACAGGAAGCACAGATTTTAGTCTAAATTCATTGAAAATTCAACACCCTAATTAGAAAGGACCCAAGAAGAAGAATTATCTCCTTCTTCTTGGGAGCTTAGCATTGTTGTTGTATTTTGCCCTTCAGATGGTTGATGACTTCCCACACTTATGGGGGAATATTCTGTGTCCATTTTATCAATTTCAATGTTAATTTCATCTAAAACTGCCTGTACAAACACTTAAGACCAAATTCAGTCAAATAGCTTAGCATTCTATGGCTCAGTCAAATGATAGATGAGATTACCCATATTCTTTCTAAATTTGTTACATGTATTATACATGATCTGATATCTTATTACATATACATATGTAATGGATAAAATTTATTATGCACCTACTTTATTATAACATGAACTATTTGGCATCCAAAATCAACTAATACATGCATGATCAATTTATATTTTTGTTTATAAAAAGTGTCATATTCAAACTCCAAGAAAACAGTAATATTTTGAAGCTGTTCTTTCTGCATTAAGTTCAATCTCCATGACTAATGGCTGTGTACTACTGGAAATTAACTAATTTATCTATGCAATGAGGAAAATAACAGCTATCACATTAGATTGTTGTGAGGATTAGAGAAAATAACACCTACCTGGTTGTTGTCATCTAATACATTTTATAGTATTTTAGAATGCAATAATAATCATATTAAAATAATTCTGTCATGATTGTTTTGAATTCAGGGTCTAATTCCTTCTTCTAATGAAATGTGTCTGCTACTTTCCTACTCATTTTTAAAGATTTACTTTTATTTTTAAATATTGTGTTACAAATAAGAGAGAGAAGATTGCTTAATACTTAATGACATATTAATGCAAATGAAAGCCAAATGTTATCATGGCATGTAGTAGGAACACTCAATTTTCCAGTAATTTGAATAAAAAAAAAGAGCAATGTATGCATAAGTGAATCACCCTTAGACATGCATTGAATAAGGCATAACACACTCAACAGACTGTGTATTTGTGTGGGAATGTGCACATGAGTGAGTGGAAGTGCTTGTGGAGCCCAGAAGAGGGCATCACGGTCCCTTGAGCTGGAGTTACAGGTTGTCGTCAAAAACCACCTGATATGGGTGCTGGTGACTGAACTCTGGTTTTCTGCATGAGCAGTATGCACTTTAATGGTTGAGCCACCTCTCCAGCCCTAACTTTACAGCTTTATTAACTGGATTCATACACTATATGGTCTTCAATATAGCCTACAATGAAATTCTGAGAGTAAGTGATTGTCACTCTTCATGGTTTTAAATATTCTTGACTACGCTGTTTTAATCATCACTATCATCTTTATCATCATAACTATCATCACCATCCCTAATACCACCACCAGCATGATCATTATTACCATCCCTAATTACCACTATCACCATTATCATTATTACAGGCAATATATTGTAAATTCTATTTGTTAAATGGGTACATGGATCAGAAATGAAATCATATTTTCTGCATATTCAAAAAGAGTAAAATAACATATCAACCAATATACTGAACATCTGAGTTTGATTTTATTTAATTCATATTAATATTACTGTGTATTAATTACCTAAGACTAATAAGAGAAAGAAGACTGCTTAATACTTAATGAGGTATTAATGCAAAATAAGTCTTCTCATGGTTTACATGTATACATTTTTTTTCTATGAGTTCAAATAAAGAAGAGTAATGTATAAGTGAATCATTCCAAGGTATACACTAGATAAGGATAAGACATACAACAGGCAGACACAGTAACTAATATCACCCATTGTTTTGAATGGAGATACATTTTCACCAAATACAGAATCCATCACATTCTCATTAACTTTTGCTGATTTGAATTACATAAGTTGAATATTTGAATTTATTTTGTGAATCAATTTTGTAAGTTTAACATAAGATAATAAGCATAAAATATATTAAGATAGAGTTTACATATATAAATATTTAAGAACCATACTAATAAAATAACTTTGTACTAGGATTTCACAAGAATTATTTTCTTTCCTAAAAAGATAATGTCTTACTCAAAGGTGTATGAGTACCCAATGATCCAAGTACTTATTCAGTAGAACTTCTTCTGAGAAGGAACAGCTTGTTAGTGTGTGGATTTGGGTATATGTGCCATTAGAAACATCGCATCAATACGCCAAAGCCCAATACATCAAAGTTAATCTCTAAGGCAGGCTGCAGTCTAGCTGGTACACACTGCTGCTGTGAGTGGTGAACTCTATTTTTAGTACTAATTTATTTGGCATGCAGATGGAGATCTTTCATGGGAACAACAATATGACTCATGTCCTGAGCTGCCCAACTTTTCTGAGAGCTACCATGTGAGGGTGCCCATTTTCCGGCCCAAGACAGTTGGTAATTGCCTGTTCCCCTTTCTCCCTTCTACACTGGTGAGAACTCTTTTGAATAAATAATGAGTAGCCTTTTTTTTCTTACCCACACAACTAAGTCTCATAATTAGAATTTGCTACTTCTTTTAATACATTCAATTATCTGCTGATTCAAGCATCTTTAGGTCAGATGCATTAGAAAACAGCTAATTACGCCCTTTCCCATGGGTAAGAAAATCTTTAAATTTAATTAAAAGACCTTAACTCAACTCCTTCACATTAGGGTCTACTTCCCAATGGATTTTTCACAGGGTGACTTAAAGAGCCAAACTCAATATTAAAATTAGCAACAGTTACTATGTGTTTCTTATTTAAAATAGAAACATTATGGTTAATGAGTACTTCTGCTCCTGTTTTGTTTTCTCTCACTCATACCCTTCTATTCATTTTTTTTCAAAATTACTTTCTGAGATTATAATATAGTCCCATTATTTCCCCTTCCCTTTTCTCCCTCCAAGCTTTCCCGTACAACTGCCCTTTCTCTCTTTCACATTCATGGCTTCTTTCTCTCATTCTTAAAAGCACAAATCAATGAGAAAGCTCGCTTTCCAGTTTTAAATGTGTTTGCTTTTTATATTTCATTTCAATAAATATTCTAATAAAGTATCTGAGCTATCCCTTTTTCAGACTCACCTGTCTCTTTGATACACTAATATGGTCAAAGGTGGCAGAAAGAAGAGACAATCAAGGAAAGAGACAGACATTAAATTCTACCTCTGGATCATGTAGGTTCAAACACACAGGGTGTTCTCGCTCTCATGAGAAAAAGTCACAAAAATAATTTTCTATTTCCCCCTTCTAAATTCGAATATTAGAATAAAGCTAGCTTTCATGACTTAATATCTTCCAGGAAAGCATGAAAGCCAAGGCAAATCATGTATTTTTTCTTTTGTTTTAGGAGTTTCATTCTTAATATTTATTTTTTAGAATAATTTCTTTTCTTAAAAACTGGACTTGCGAAAATAGAGAAATCTGGACCTTGAAAGAAAAGAAACTACACGGAAAGAAACAGCTTTGTTCCTCTTAGGCGAGTTCCCACCTCTCACCCACTCTCTCCGTGTGCCACTCCATCCTTTCCCCATACCCCAACTCTCTTCATTTCCTTCTCTTCTTCACTTCTTTTATGCTTCTCATACTTATTTTTCTTGTTTGGTTAAGTACATTGAGAAGATGATCGGTTACATCTACAACATACCAACTCCTCAAGACATCTGTGTGAAGCCAAGCCTACCCAATGTCCTCTTGCTAACTTAAATCAGTCATTGGGGAATAATAAACAACACCAGTTGTTCTTACTGCTTACTCAAGCAGGCCACTAGGACCATTTTGAACAGAGAAATGACATTAGGAAAGTGATCTTTAGGAAGATGTTTCTGTTACTATTGGGCAGCACCTGTGATAACCTGTACAGCAACTATGGAGACAACTATAACTGTGGTAACATGTAAGGAAATGGATTAATCAATGATAGACTGGGTATCTAAAATGATGTCAGTGAACTGTTTTAGGTTTTCATCATGGATTAATGACAAGAATGGAAGTCACGAGTAGATGCTGATGAGTGATTTGGGTAGAAGATAATTTCAACTTTGGGTCTATTGCCATTCATGTTATTAAGTTATTTCTAGGTGGAAATGAACAAATATGGGGGCATTTTTGGAAAGCTAATTAAATTGAGCAGTTAAATATATATATGCCACATTAAGAGCCCCCTCAAGTCTTGCAATTAATTTCTGAAGTGGGTTTACCTGCTTTTTGTCATCAGAAAATAATAACCTCAAAATGTGCTGACCTTTAAATCCTTGTCTATTTTCTTGGTCATGTGGATGAATATTGGCACCCAGAAGATTTACGAAAACTTCAAGATTTGATTAGATAAAGTTTGAGGATGCATGTTTGGAGGGTAAAACCCAAGAGCAATAAATGATAAATGTTACAGCAAAGACACAAGAGAGGGGAGTGTGTCAAAGTGTACTTCAACAGTGGGTGGGCTATTGTGACCAGACAGAGCAAACATAATGGTGACAGATGAGGGTCCTTTGGGATAGACAGAGAAATGTCTAGTGATTCATTGTTGCTTCGTTTTTACTTTTTACCTATCACCTTTTGAGATAAATAATTGTGTGTGATAATACAGCTACCCTGTGTATGCTCCAATAGCCTCTGTAGAGTTCAAATAGGATACATACTCTTCCTCACTCCAACCTGGTAGAAGACTTTTTGAGTCAATTAAAATAGGAATCTTGCTCTCATGATAACATATACAAAGCAAAAATTATGCTGATCAAGGAGTTAGTTACATTTCATTGTTTTCTGTGTGTGTGCTTGGGGGTGAGGAACAGAGACAGGACAGACAGACAGGCAGATAGACAGACAGACAGACACACACACACATCACACACACACACACACACACACACACACACAGAGAGAGAGAGAGAGAGAGAGAGAGAGAGAGAGAGAGAGAGAGAGAGAGAGAGACTTGCAATGGGTGTCCAAAAAGGATTGATTTCCTAAATAGGATGAGACTGTCATATTGTTCAATAGGAAGTTAGAAATCCTAGAAGTGCAACCTTAGAGGTGAAGGCACTGCTATAGTTAGAAAGAGAAAGCCCTGTGATGCAGGCCAGCTTGCTGAGGGTCCAGCAACGGAAGACCTGATCTCTACTATTGCAGGTGAATTCTATAATCACAAAGACACAGAAGGGAACCCTACTGTGTTTCTGGGATTTAGTCAAAACCATTATTTTTTTATGGAAAATAGGGAGGAATTCTAAGAACCAGGAAAAAAGCTGGGGTATTTTGTCAATAGCTAAGAGTTTTGGACTTAAAGTCCAAGAATTATATATAGGACCTAACAATCTAGGTTATGTAGAGTTTCTTTTCTAAAAATGTGAATAGAGAACCTAGAACCTAAGGAACATAAATGTGTAGGGCAAACTGGTGGTCTGATTACTTATTTCTCCTAGAGTGTGGTTTGAATCCAGAGATTTGCTCACATTCTGCAGCTCATCAGAATTAAAAAGAAAAGAGACAGGAACTATATCCCAAGAGTGTAGTCATTTAAGAGAAAGAATATTTGCTCCTAAGGTGTTTTCAAAGGTTTGGATGTGACCTGCATCATAAAGGGAAGAATGGTCAGTGATCCAGAAGACCCAGAGCCTGGTTCACTCACCACAGAGTACAATGGAGTTGGTGCTATTCTCAGAGTTAAGCCTGGCTCAGGAAGCCCATGTTGCAAGGGAAATATGAGATTGAAGAATTCAGACATATATGAGTTTGCTGCTTCTGTCTCTTAAAGAGCAGGAGCCAAGGAAGGAGCCACATTTCTCACTGTTCCTTTCTGAATCCTTGTGGCTGAGCCCACCATCTGGAACTAATTCTCTCTCTCTCTCTCTCTCTCTCTCTTCAATAATTGTAGAATAATTTAATAATTTAATGCTAGATATTTTGAGTGAGGTATATTGGGGGAACCCTTTTAAGATGATGAACAGCTATGGAAGATAGCCTCGATGACACCACACAATTCCCAATGTTTGAGGCTAACTACTATTCTTCACTCAGCTGTCAGAGCTCAGTGTCCTTTGGCTTACCACAAGGTCAAGGAGTTTCAAATTCAGCATCAGTATTCTGACCTAAAATCTTTTCTAATACTTAACCATCATGTCTTCAGAAAGCCACTGTCCTTCTCAAAAGTTTTTATGAATGTAGTGAGATAAAATGAGAAATGAGCAATCTAAACTGTTCAGATTTCATCAGCCAGTTTGTGCATCCCTTTACTAATTACTTTTTGTGGTGTTGATCTGTACATACATTCATTCTTCATTCTCTAGCTGGGAGTTAGGTGAGACCAGAGCAGGGAGTGGATGGTGTCAACTTGTTTTCCCAGGTATTTGGCATGTTTTCTCATTCTTTTCAATGAATTCTAAGAATTTTGTCATATTTCAAGTTAATTTATGATTCAAAAGATTTTGCAATTGGTTCTACTTTATCGAGTTAAGTTTATTCATTTTTAAATTCATGGAAATTTGTAGCAATCTAACAGTTTTCCAGCCTATACAACATGAAAGAGAAACAAAGATGAAATAAACATATTCCTCCACTAAGATTCCAAGGACATGTTTTTACTTAGAGGTTATATAGCAAATGACATATTGAATGTATTTGTGTGAGCTAAATATTAAGACAGAAGTGATAAACTACCTAAAAATGTATAGAATAAGTTACCACACCAGAAAATGTAATAGTTGAGTTGGGTATAGAAAACCACTATTTTATTAGGTAGAGAAGGGGTATAAGGCATTACAAAGAATATCAAGTGGGTTTGAGATAATGTAATAGATTCAAATAAAATGGCAAGGATCTCAGTGAAGATGTGTGCAATTACATATGCAGAGAAGAATGGTAGAAGTGAATGTTTGAAAAGAAGTCCAGTTCCAGATGAAGAAGGTTCTTAGTTTTCATGCTAAAAGTTAAACAGTAGTGACTTTTTTCTTAATTAGTATTTGGTTTCTTTGTAGTTTTTACTATCAAGTGTGTACATGATACAAAACATCAACAGCATTTTAATTCATCTCATTAGAAGGAGAACAAACATTCATCTTGGCTGTAGTAACTTCCAGAAAGAAATTCTCTCATTCCCTAATAGGATTAATTTTGTTCATACTTTCCAATGGAAATGAGTTTTTCACATTTTATCTCTTAAGTTTTCTGGGAAGAAAAGATAGATTTGATCATGAATTTTAAAATGATGAATTTTGTTTTTATATAGCACACTCTGGCAGAAAATATCAAGATGAATTGAGGGCAAGGTACATTTCTCTTTTCCTCTTTTGCAGTATTTTAATATAGCCATAATTTTATCATCATTTTACACCACCATTCCACGCTGGCTTCTGATTTTTGACCTGGTCATTTTCTCATTTTATCTGCCCTGACTCTGTAGAGATAACCTTTCCCCAATCCTTAATTTCCAGATCCAGGAGTTTCCTCTTCAGGCTCTATAGCAAATGCTGACTCATCCATAAAATGTGTCTGATCAGAGACTCCAAACAAAAGGTTTAAGACAAAACATTAGGATATGATGTATTGAGAGTTCTCAGCAAGACCAAGTCAGACAGCAGAGAAGCATTACAACACAAGAAAAGAGGACAGGATAAGTCCCAGCACCGTCTTGGTCCTGGGCAGCAGCACTCTGAAGAGCAAATTCCTTCTCTAATTTGTCTTACCACTGTGCCACAAAGCTGAGCTTTCAGACTGTCTCGTGGCCCTACCATTGGCTCTTGCTTTCTCCCAGGAGGGAGATTTTGGCAGTGCCTATTAGTGGATGCACCAATTTCTCTGTGTCTGCAGGCAAAGTGGTTCAAGTATCACTTGGCTCAAGGCCAGTCCTGTGAAGATGGTTGCAGATGGAGTCCAGAAGGAGCAGAGAACAGACTAGCTGTGGATCTAGACACAGATGATGTATATTCAATAGGATCTGGACGATTCAACTACCATATCTAACACAATACAGTGTTCTTCTGGTCCTGCCACAGAGATGTGCTTTCTAAAATTCCCTGGTGGGCTTAGCAGGTGAAGGCACTTGCCACCAACTACCTACCTGAGTGTGGTCCTAGCACCCACATATTGGAAGAAGATAACTTTCTTTTGTGAATTGTCCTTTGGCCACACATGCTTTATGCAACACACACACACACACACACACACACACACACACACACACACACACACTGTAATAAGCTTAAAATTCTCTGTGGCAGTCAGGGTATGAGTCATATTTCGTTTATGTATCTGTTATGAATTACTCTTCCCAGTAATGTGCTGGAAACTGGCTCAAGAAGCACATCTGAGAATGTGTAGGAGAAATGGAGAACTGTCCAGGAGGCCACTGTGGACCTTTACCTTCTTCCATTTTGTTGTGGACAGACAGTAACTGAAGTAAGAGAGTTTCCTGAAGAATGATGCTGGGAAACTGGTTAACTAAATCTCTCTGTATGTCCAAAGTGATACCATTTATTGTTTTGGGGAATTTGAATCTGAACTTAATACATACATACATAGATTTCCTCCCGTGTGTACATCATTTTATTTTTTTCTGAAGGAAAATGAAAATTTGGAAAATAGCATGCTGTTTATCTATAAAATTTTTCCTAAAAAATATTAAAACAAAGACAATGGCTTGGTTCTGTGACCTGAGGAGTGAATAGCTGATCAGAAACATCCAGGTGTTAGCTGTTTGATGTCTTCTAATTTTTTCATCCTGATGCTCTATGCTATAGAGATTAGAAGTACTGGCCTCTTAGTCCTTGTTCAAACATTTTTGGTTGGATTACTGAAGGGGAGCTCCTGGGACCATCTGATATCCTATGTTAAATCTGCTTATCAATCATCAAATTTAAAAGAAGAGGAAGTCTTGCACACCTGTGATGCTTCATAACTTTTGGTTTCAGTGCTTCCTTCTTTTGTTATGAACATGCACTCTTTTGTAAATTTATGTGTTTAACCTAAGGAACTAGAGTATCAGAAACAAGCCAAAAGTTTTAAAAATACTCTCCTGGGCAGTACAATAGAACCAACCCTGTTGGCAGAGATGTAGGTGATCTAGCCCCGAGGTTGTGAGCACAAGAGAGCACAATTATTCCTCTGTTTTGTGGTTGCAAGGCTGGCCTAGAGATGATCTTCCCTTCGATGGCCATCCATGACTGAAGCAGGTGAGAAAGTTGGCTCTGAGGTCATAAGAGCAGGAGAGCTGTCCCTGCACCTGACCTGGGTAGCACAATAGAGCTAATCCCCTTGACAGAGGTGTGGGTGTGGGTTAGCCAGCTATGAAGTTGTGAGTGTAGAAGAGCCGTTCCCACTACTTGTCTATCATGCAGACAAGTATGGGTGGGGGAGAGATGCCCCACTTACCCTTCTCCCTTTACTGCCTATGACAGATGAGCTTGTTGACCCTCCCCCTTATCAATCGAAGCACCCAGGAAGGCAAGCCTTGCTCCTCACCTAGGTACCACAGTAGAGCTGACTCTGCTGGAAGAGGTGTAGGGAGTAACCTTGAGGGTGTGAGAATGGGGGTAGCTGGCCATATCCCTCTCATATGCCATTTGTTGATGAGGGCTAGGAAAAGATGCCTTCCACCTTGCTCCTGCCACCTGTGATGGGTGAGGGAGCTGACTCTCCCCCTTACCAGCTGCAGCACTCAGGAGAGTGGACCCTGTACCTTGCTTGGGCAGCACAGCAGAGCTGACACTCTTGATGGAGGTGTAGGTGAGCCAGCCCTGCTGATTTGACATGAGACTGTTCTCCCCATTACTCATCTGTCATGTGACAGCATGGGCAGGGGAGAGATACCCCCTTCTCCAGCATCTATCCATACCTGAGGCAGGTGGAAGAGCTGGCCCTGAGGTCATAAGATCAGGAGAGCTGTCCCTACCCCACATCAGCTGCAGCAATCTGGAGAGTGGCCCCTACACCTCACCTGGGCAGCACAGTTGAGCTGGCCCTGAAGGTGTAAGTGTAGGAGAGCTGACCCTGAGGATGTGAAAGTGGGAGAACTGGCCCCTGCCTCTTGCTCATCACGGCAAGGGGTGAACTAGCCAGGGCAATGCTGGAGAGCTCCCCCTGCTATTGAAGACAGAGGAAAGTTGACAGGCTGACCCACCCTGCAACTACCCAGGCCCAGAACCAGGGTTATGTGTTGGCCCACCCCAACTTCCACCTGGTCTGTGATCTGCAGGAGCACAGCGTGGGTGGGGTCGGGGCAGGGGATAGGGCTCTGCAGTAGTAGTTGTGACCCTGAACACAATGATCAGAGTGGAAAATTCAAGCCTCATTTGTAGTACCTAATGCTTTGAAATCAGCCTTGAGTCTCCTCTAATGTCCAAAATTCTGTGTTATCTGGGGGAAAAATACAGCCTTCTATTGTATAGGTATTTTAGTAATAATGGAAGAGGCCCTGGAAAGAATTTACAATAGGTATAAATGAATACTTTTGTTCCGGCCTAATCAATTGTATTTAGATATATTTGTGGCAATATCACAGATTCTTCAAGCAGAGAAAAGAAGTTGAAAGGACCCTTACTCCATCACACATATACCACTCCACTGCAATCCATGGAGCAGTATTTAAAAGGAAGTTGTGTGCACCTCTACTACCTTACAGTGAGTCACAGGGTTAAGAATGAAGGCTCTGTACTCAATGCTCCAGAATTAACTCTGATCAAGTTACTTAACCTTTCTGAACTCCAGTTTCTTTGTGAGTACCATGAAAAAAATACATCTCCAGCAAGTGAAGTTATTGTGGGTACAAAGACTGAGCTAATAAAGAGACCAACAAAGTGTGGTTGTAAGAAAATGACTCGATGATCTATTTTTTTGCTATCATGCTGACCTCTAAATATCAGAGAATCATAGCATAGGAGGATAGTGGGCTACTTTTGATACTTTCCTTAGTTGTCTTCCTCATGAGTTTGACATTCTTATTTCTTCCCAAGACTCAGGGTAACAGCAAGCCATGTTTAAGTGCATGTTATGATTATGGGGTTAATAGAAACTCTATTCTCTGTGCCATCAAATCATTACATTTATGTATGGATTTAACACTGCTAAATCCTGAATGATGGCTAATGTCTACAGCAGAGAAGAACCATTAGTAAATTTGTAAGTTTGAATACCACTTAGCTTTATTGACAGAAATAATCAGTGAGAGTGTAAGTAATTGATTCAAATTAATGCAATGGATGTCAGATGTATTGGGGCTATCTCGGCCAAACAGCCAGGCATGTGCACTACCCAACTCTGCTACTTACTGGGAACCAGGAAGCATGATGGACATAAAAAGAGGGTAGTGATTTCTTTTTCATTGCTTCTCTGTTTTCCAGAGTCAGTTTTGTAAATAACTAGCTTTGGGATATTATTAATGGCTCTTATGTGAAAATGGGCTCTATGGTTAATGAGATTCATGAAATACAGTTTCTTTTTTTACAATGCTAAGCAGAATTACTTACTGAAAAACTGCTTAGACACTATTTAATTATTTATAGTTGAAATCCAAAGGGCTAGAACAGTGCTGTCCAATAGAAATGTTGCCTGACTCATATGTCCATTAAGATTTTCCCAGAAGTCACACTAGTGGACACATTTACTTTAATGATGATGTGTCTTAAAATATCAAAATATAATAATTTAAATTTATAATCACTATAAAAATTGAGACACTTTACATTTTCTTCCGCAATGTATCCAAAGTCCAGTGTATATTGTAAGCTTGCAGCATCTCAGTTTCAACTGTGGATGTTTCATGTGCTTGGTTCTAGGAAGTAAGAGTGGCTGTCACATATCAGGGCAAAGGTAGACTGCATTATTCTTCCAACTGTATTGCTTTTCTTGGAGATGAAAGAATGGATTATATTCTGTATAGTTTGTGAAGTGATGATTAACTAGAAATAGGGAGGAGTGGATACTACTTGGAGTAAGAGTGTGATGGGCCATTGAACTGTCTCCAGGCAGAGTCTTGCTACTCTGACACAAGGGGCCCTAAGCAGTTCCCTCTAAATTTAGTCATTATCACAATTGAAAGGAAAACAAGAAATGAAAGGATTCAGTTCTCCGAGTTCTCTCTCCTGAATCATTCCTCAGCATTCTATGAAGTGTAATAGATGAGCCTTGTTGGAAAGGTATTTTGTGCTTTTCATCTTCAACTTATCTTAGTTTTAACTCTTAGGGATGTCTTTGCTTTCATCATGGAGGGGTGCAGCCCCAGCTGTTTCCCCCACACCCTACAGTACCTCCACGACTGTCTTGACCCTGGAGAAAGTAAGTTCAGTGTTTACCTCTCCAAACAGCTGAAGCACTCTTGGGGTTTCAAGACCACAGATTCATTGGCAAAGACTGAAACAGGTTTACACACTATATAGGTTTCTAATGCAAACATTTCTCTGTTGCAAACTTTGAAATTTAGCAAGGCAAAATCCTTTTCACAACATTTGCTCAAGGGGCTTAGGCTTAAAGTTGAAGAGGGGAGAAAGAGAGAGAGGTGAGCAGAAATGTAATATGTATTATTGTACTGCTATGGATAACAACATTGATAGCACTAGATTTAATTATTCTTTCATCTAGCCTTATTTCACTCTTGAAGATCAATATGCTTGTTCTCATCTTAAGCAGCAATGATTGCTACAATCTAAACACAAATTTAATCATGTGCTGCCATCCCAGTGTTTATAGACTCTGTCAAAGACATAGCCTATTATAATTATTTTCTCAATCATTCACCATGAAAGAAACACTCCAGGCAACAATAAAACCCAACTTAATCACTAGAAACAATATCAATTCAACAAATGGATCTTATTAGATGGCCATTTAGAAAAAAAAAGTAAAGCTCATTTTCCAATATTTTAATTTTCTGCTAAATTTCAAATTGTGTTTACATACAGAAATTGAGCTATTGGCATATTTTATATGAATATTTAAGTGAAAAAGTGCCATGAAGACTGTTATTAAAACTGATTTCCAATGCAGCATATGCAAATTTCTGTCAAAAATCAAGATTAGTTTATTAATTTAATTTCTAAAAATACAACTGTGTATTACTGCTAGAAATGAGTACAGAACACAAATATGATTAAAAGTAAATATATTAAAATGTTAAGAGATAAGCAATTGTTAGAAAATTGACAGTTTGGGTACCTACCAAAAGTCCTTTAATTCTATGAGTTTTGAGATGAAACTAAGATAAACTACTAACTAAGAAATTGTTAAGGGAAAAATCCCACAAGTGCTCTCCTCACAGTGTGACTTTGCGGTACAAATAGTGGCAAACTCAGATGTGTTTGTATCTGTCACAAAACAGGGGCTTGAGAGATGACTCAGGAGTTAACAGGACTTGCTGCCCTTGCAGAAGATACAGGTTTGGTTTCCAGCACACATGGTCACTTGCAACAATTCATAACTCCTGTTAAGGGCACTGGGCATGTACATAGTACATCTTTGTAAATTCAGACAAAATTCTCAGACACATAAAATAAAACAAATAAATTATAAAAAGAAAACAGCAGTTATCCAATCTTACATTAAAAATCACATTCAGTAATATTGTTTTTGATGGGAATTGGTAGTATGTTTTGTGTGTACATGTGTGTTTGTGTGTGTCTACTTGTTTGCTTTTTTATGTAGGGGTGAAGTTATGTTTGTATGAAGGTGAGTTCAATTATGTCTTTTTATTTATAAATAAAATGAATATTGTATATATAGATCTTGAGGAAAAATAAACCTGTTTGGTAAGAAGAGAAACCGATAATGTAATATCAAGAATACTGTTTCTAAAATAATCTTAAAATTCCTATAAATTCATGATAAAGTTAGGTACAATTGAGTTCTTTTCTAAAGAAGTGATGAAAAGATCCCATATTAAAATGACCTGAGAAGGAGCTTTAAAGAAAGTAGGATGCTGACCCTCTGCTATGTGCACAGGCACAGATGCTCTCCCCTCCTGTAGCTGCCTCAGCAGTCAGTTAACAGGCTCCTGTGCAGTAAGAAGCTTTTTAATTTATGAGACATCACTTGCCAATTGTGGGTCTTAATCTTCTGAGCTTCCAGGCTGTTATTCAGAACATTACCTGGGATATATCCGAAGGATACTCCCTGATGTTTCCTCTAGAAATTTCAGAGTTTCAAGTCTGACATTGGGGTCTTTGACCTATTTGGACTTAATTTTTTGTGCAGAGTGAAAGAGAAGGATGTTGAGTTATTCCTCCATGTAACGATATCCAGTTTTGCCTGCACTGTTTGTTGAAGATGTTGTCTTTTCAAAATCTGTATCTCTGGCACCGTCATCAAAAAGAGGCAGCTGTAGGTGCAGGAGCTTACACCCGGGTCCTCAGTTCTGCTCAGTTGATCAGCATGTCTGTTTCTGTACCAGTATCACATTTTTAAAATTATTATAGCTCTGTCATACAGCTTGAAATCAGGAGTGATGATATCCCCAGAATTGCATGCATGCATCCATCCATCCATCCACTTATTTCTTTATTTATTGGTTCTAATGGTTATTTTATGCTTCCATATGAATTTTCAGATTTTTATTTCAGTTCCTGTGAAGATTTTCTTGGGAATTTTGATTGGAATTGCATTGCATCTCTAGATTGAATTAAGTGAAGTGGTCATTTTCACTAAGTTGATCATGCCAATTCACGAGCATGGGAAGTTTTTCCATCTTCTGTTGTCTTCTTCAGTTTCTTTCCTCAGTATTTAAAGGAAGTCATCTTTCACTTCCTTGGTTAGGTTTACTTCACTTTTGTTTGTTTGGGAGGCTATGAGGGAATAAGTTATTGGCTACTGCTGATCCTAAAGCATTCAGTACCACAAACATACACTTATCAAGCAACATGCTATTTTCAACATTCATGACTGTCTTGTTGTAAGGGTCACTTTTGAAATCCAAGGCAAGTAAGGCTTGATGTTACATTGTTCCCTTAAATACAGGCTGGGTACATGGCAGAACATTATTTTTAAGTCTTGAGTGACCTAAAGTTGTATTATTAATTCAGCTGTGACAAAAGTTCCAGTACTTTTGAATGTAAGAGATATTTTTATAAAATTATATACATACATACACATATAAATACAACAAAAATATTAAAGAAGAGATTGTAAATCTGGGAGTGGGAGTATGAGAGACATTGAAGGAGAGAGGGAGGAACAGGTGTAATGTCCCTGTAGTGAATGATGTTCTCAAAAAATATTAAATCAAAACAATTAAATCTTGGAAATTGCAGAACATACCCTCCCCCACAAAAAAGGAAAAAAAAATATGAAAGCATTCTGTAGTGGGTATCTATTCCAGCTTTGATCTGGAAGTTCCAACCCCCATTGAGGCTTCCATAACTGTCATGCCTACAAGGCAGGGCTGAGAGAGGACCCTGAAGACCCAAGATCCAGATGCGCCAGCTCTCTTGGTTCCTTGACCCTGGACACTGGAGGTAGACCAAGCAGAGTTCTCCAGAGAACACCGCCAGACTGCGCCACACCTTTTCCAGACCCTGTAACCTATCCTTTCACTTGTAAGTTACCCCACAAAATAAATCTCCCTTTTAACTACGTGGAGTTGCCTTAATATTTTAACCAATAGCATTCTGTTTAACAAAGCCAATTGTGAGTCCGAAGAACCATTCAACTATCCTTAGGTTCTATCTTCTAGGTCCTATGTCCTTAAATTATTATGCCTCTCTGAGAGTATAACACACACACACACACACACACACACACACACACACACACACACACCATACATACATTGACACACTCACACATACTCATTCACTGAGACACACACACACTCACACATGTACACATACACATGCTCATTCACTGACACACATAGACACAGAATACAGTTGAAAATATTCAGAGAACTGATACAAATAGATTCTATAGTGACTGAACTAAATTTTTCCACTGACCAAAGTGAGATTTTTTTGAGAGTGATTATGAAACAAGATTTATCACTAATAATTGATGTCCTTGCTCTTACTGATTTTTCCATCTTTTTTTGTCTTTGAAAACATTTTAGTGTTGAAAGAACATTCTGAATCCCCTGAACATTTCTTGCAGGTGTGGCAGTTATATATTACTGTGTCTTGAGAGGGATGTCTTCAAGATTCATTCATTATGTGCTCGTGCCACTTTGTGAATTTTAAATCATTTTAATCTCTGGAATTGTGTCTATCATTTCATTCCAGAGAATAAGAAAAAAGTTTGATTCTAGGATGAGCAAGAAACCATTTCTTCAGTTTGAAAGTCTACAAATGTATAACATAAAAAAATAGATCCACCTATAAATTTCTGTTCATGGATGATGCACACAGGTTTTAAATAGAGATTGTGACTCTAACCCAATACTACATAAGGTAGAAATACCTTTCCCTTTATTTTTCCCTTTTTCACCCTATTAAAAACATACCTGGATATATTTGATAATAGATAGCCCCAGATTCAGTAGAAACTACTAGCCAATACTTCATATTAGATATTCTGATAGTCATATTACAATTGAGTATTGTAAATACTCAAGCTTTCCCCACTATTTTGCTATACATAGAAAAAAATAGTGGCTGTCAAGATGGCTCAGTGAGTAACATTTATGCCAGTGCTGATGACCAACACTTACTTCCCAAGATCCAAATGATGAAAAGGGAAAACTGCCTACACACACACACACACACACACACACACACACACACACACACACACAAACACACACACACACTACAACACTACAACCCACAATATATGTGCTACCAATGAGGGTTATGTATGGTGGAATGCTTCATATTTATTTAACATTCCATTTTGATGAGGGAAGGATCTGGTTCCATGAGGAGAGTTCTAGCCCCATGCCTGATTTCCAACTCCCAGTGAGATAGTGGAGTAGATTCATGGCCGCATGACTTTATCAAACATTCCATTACAACTGATTACACACAAATAACCTCAGAAGTATAGATTGCAGGTGTGTAGGTCACTGGACAATTTGTGAGAGTTGATTCTCTGCTTTCAATCATATGGGTCCTGGGTATTCAACTCAGGTCATCAGGCTTTGTGGCAAATGCTTTTATCCATGGAGCTATCTCTTTGGCCCTTTTGTTTGTTTATTTGTTTATCTATCTATCAATCATCTATCTATCTATTTTTCTGATATCCTTTGATTTTTTATCTTTTTTTTTTTTTTTGCCAGAGCTGAGGACTGAACCCGGGGCCTTGTGCTTGCTAGACGCATGCTCTACCACTGAGCTAAATCCCCAACCTTTATCTTTTTTTAAATTTTTCTTTATTAAGAAAATTTCTACTCACTCCACATGCTGTCCACAGACCCCCCTCCTCCCTCCTCCCACCCCCAGCCCTCTTTCCCAAGCTACCTCACATCCCCACATCCCCCAAATTGAGGTCTCCCATAGGGAGTCAGCAGAGCCCAGGTGTGCAAAGTGTCACACCACAGGCACAGGATTTTAGAAGCCTGCCCATAGACCAGGGACAGAGCCCAATAGCCCTGCCTGGGTGCCCCCAAACGGTTTGAGCCAAACAACCGTCTTCTGTATCCAGAGGGCCTAGTCCAGTCCCATGGGGCTCCACAGCCACCAGTATTTGGCTCTATTAACATCACTTGCTGTCTAAGAAAATATTGAGCGCTAATCAGTCTCTCTCAAACTCCAACCATTTTTCTTAAATTATTTGTTTTTCAAAAAGTGACACAAACACAAAAATAAGACTATACAATAAAAAATGTTTTCCTCCTGGCTCAGAGCCCAGGACCTTCTTCCAGGGGAATGTTTTCTCACCAACTTCTTCCAGCTTCGTGTTCTCATTAAAGAAATGTCCAGTTCATACTCATACATATGCAAGAATAGTCTGTACCTTGATTTCACCAAGCAGAGTGTCTTAGAGACTGCCTCTACTAAGGTCCACACAGATACCTCATTCTTTTATCTTGGCACATAAAGCTCTGCTCTAGGCAAACCCAACATTTATTTCAACTGTCTCATGTTGAAAATTCAGGTTCTCAGTACTGCTTTCTTTGAGACTTACCAAACAATTTTGCAAACAGATTAGAGTGCATATGTGAAGTGATACCAGTACAACAATTTCATGAAAGGAAACTTACTGGATCAATACTTCCTTCATTCATACTATGAAGAACTGTTCTGTGAATTTAGTGCAATGAAGGAGTTAGTACATAGTCCAACAAGGGAACCTTAGGCATCATTAGGGAGGCTTATGGTTCTCAACACCTTCAAGCAGAGCAAGGTCCAGCAGCATCAGGGTGATACTGAAATGGAGATACAGGTGCCGGCTGTTAGCAGAACACATACTTTGTGGCTGGATTTTAGGACAATAACAAAGGAGACAGAGGGAGTGTGCAACTACATGACTTTCTCCCCCTCAAACAGTAAACGCAGATACAACAGGAAATGGTCTTCCTAAACCCAGCTTTCAGGTTCTAATTATTGGTATTATTCACATAATCGCATTACTATTTGTCAGCTCAAGGATCCATTTCATTCATCACAGAAAAATCAGTGTTGCTGATGTCATTGTCACTTGATTACTCTGGTGCGTTTTATGAAACAAAAGCAAAAGAAGATAATTCCTTAGGCTTATTTATTACTGAATTCAGAACATTAAATGACCTGCTTTGATGGGTAAAAACCAGTAGACTGGAAACTAGCTTATGCTTTCCCATAACCACAGTCGCAGCCTTTGGCACTGGAGCTGATGTATTGATTTTGTTGTGTTGTTCACACCAGAACAGGGCTTCACAAATCCCACTTTTTAATTGTTTTTTTTTTCCTATCTCTTTAGTAGGAAAAATGCTTCTTCCCTACTGAGTGCTTCATGTTTCCACATTGAAGAAAGGCTGCAGGCTTACTCTGGCTTTCCAGTTTCACATGTTAGATTGCTTTCCTTGCATCTCCTTAGCGTTCAACAACTGAGAGGTTCTGGAAGCCAGGACAATCTGCATCCTCCTCCTGGAGCAATCATGCAAGGCAAAGAAACCATTGAAATTAATTACTTACGTTTCTCCCCTCTCTCATTTCATGAAAAAAAAAAAAAAAAAAAAAAAAAAAAAAAACTCAAATGATACTTCTATGGTCTTCCATGTTGAAGTTCTCCAGTTACTCCACAGTGAGCCTAGGCAGAGGCTGAGCAACCTCCTGGCCACCCCAACATGATGTGCAAACAGTATGCCCACTTCCCTCCGTACTTGAAGGGCTCAACAGACCATCGTAAGTTTATGAGCCTGTTAACCAGTTGCTTCTGTTATGATGCTGTTAAAGATATCTTGTGAATGTGATTGTGTTAACTAATTGAGTATTCCACAGTAAAAACCAGTGAAAGCAGGGAGATGGAGCAGACAGAACCTGGAGGAAGCAGCGTTGATGTCTGGGAGGCAGTCTGAGCTGTAGTGATCTCTTTCCTTCTTCCCACCGAATCTGAACTTCTCTCAAATCCTCTGACACATTTCTGTGTCCTCCATTCCCCTCTCACAACCATGACAAAACCCAAAGAATGTCTGTCACCTAAGCCAATGTTACTCATTCAAATAGAAAGTGATTCAGAGTTCCGAAGCTTAGGCCTTCTCAGAAAAGTGCGTGCTGATGTCTTTCCAGCTGAAACAGTATACATATGTTTTGTAGGCCTGACTCTAATACATCCTACCTATTCCATGCCATGGTGCTGGGGAAACACCATGGCCTTGACCTTCCCTTGTGTTTTGTTTTTCCTTTGTGAGGCGGTGGACCAGGGGACAGGAATGTTATTCTTTTCAGAACCTGAGTTCCCACCAACTCTACTCAACACAATGCCTAGTGCCCTCACCTCTAGATTTCTCCTCTGTGTTTTCAATTTTTCAGGCCCTTTGACAACTCTGCCTGCACATGACTAGCAGGTCCATCTACACTGATTCGTCCAAAAAATGTGTGGAATGAGTAGTCTCCACACCCCTCTTCCATATTATTCTCACCCTCTACTTGCTCACTCATCAGCCCTTTCTACCTACCGTGTCTCCACCTCTTTGTTTCTCTATAAGACCAACAGGCTAGTTCTACTATTTTATTCCCCCACACTTAATAGTTTAGAATCTAGCTCCACAGCCCACTTTATTTTGATTGTGTTCATCTAAGACACTAATGATTTTTTGCATTATGAGCAATAGAGACTCCCTGTTGACCCCTAGCAGTGTTCATCATAACCAACCCAAGGACATCTGACATTCTACCTTGTATTCTGGAATACAGACTTCCTCTTAAGTTTTCTTCCTGCTTCTGTGGTAAGTTTCCCATTGTTCATTGTTGTCTCTTTTTCCTATCATTAAAATCCTGATATTCTTCAGGATATATCCTTGCTTTTTATTGTGACACTCTTTGTTGAAGGTCCAGTTATCATTCATATAATGATAACTCCAAGATTTATATTTCCAGATTTTAATTTTCTCACACACAACCAATACACATTTAACTGCCTGGTGGAAGCCATCCTCAGCGTAATCCCAAATTCAGCATCACAAATCTGCCTTTTTTTCTATCAATCATCAAATTTGATTAAGCTACATCTGTACATGAGGACACCACACACACACACACACACATGCACGCGCGCACGCGCACACACAGTTTTGTGTTTGCTCCTTGTGTATGGTAATGATCTGATGAGTAAGGCTAGTCTAGGTGACTTTCTTGACTCTTCTGCCCCACTGCCTAGTTTAGATAGTTATGAATGCCCGAGATCTACCTTCTGGGTCCTTTCACATTCCTCAGCCCACATTGGTGCCATGCAACCCTGGTTGTGCAGACCTCATTGCCTGTATGATTTCTCCTTTGTTTTCACATGGCTGCTAGAGAAATTTCTATAAAATTTATATCTAAACGTTCTCAGCTTAAAATAAATCAGCTGCTTCTGTGATTCTCTGACTGTAGCACAAACTCAGGAAGTCTGAGACTCAGAATACTTGGCCTTATCATCCAGCCCCCCTTTTTAGCACTTCCCAGTTGTGTTTCTTGCTCACTAGTGTCTTGCTGCTTTCACACTGCATGGAAACTCTTTCCATTTGCCAGCTCATCTCCCAACATTTACAGGTCATTGTTTCTGCTAGGACCTTTTCCTGACCACGCAGTGAGTGATGAGTTTGTTATCTTTTCTAATGTCATAGTATGCTGGCCTTCCTTTTTCCAAGCTATTACTTTTGGGGGCTGGTGAATTCACCTGCTTCATTCTTATAGTGCTGTCAGCCTCTAAAGCAGAAGCTGTATGCCTTGTCTTGTGTTTATAACTGAACTACCTGATACAGTGCTTGGCATAGAACAGGTTTTCCATAACAACTTGCTGAATAAATGACTCCTAACTCTAAGCCTCAGCCCTGTCCTATTTCCTGTAATTCAGCTGCATGCTGAGCTTTCCTAATTGTTTCTAGCTAGTACCTTCATTTCAACACTGCAAACTAAGCTCAACTTCCTCCAAGTCTCCAGACTTTCTTGTCTCTCCATGGCAACACTATTGTTCCAATCCCTGGGGCTCCAAACCCTGGCATCCTCTCTGACTCTTCTCCTTCCTCTACTAGGCGTATCCAATGAACTGTCAAATTTGTGGATTCTGCTTTCACAAGCAGAATCATTTCCTTCTTTATTACTCCTCCTGCCATAACCCAAAAGTAGAAGATTTGTTATATTTTAACTAGATGATGAAAATAGCAACTCTCATGAGTTGGTTGCCAATATCATCCTAATATAGCCCATTATTAATCTTTGAAATGTACAGTTTTAATTATATAATTTCCTTCTTAAGAACCTTCAAAGACTCCCTATTCTCTATTTAGTAAAAAACATTATAATCTAACAGTTAAGGACTTCATTTATATATTGTCCTAATCTAGCTGTTTGTGGTTAACTCTTACTGTTTTTGAGAATGTGATGCTTCAGCCCAGCAGCACTATGTTCAAGTATTAACTATGTCCATGGTGCTGGCAGCTAATGGGCTGGCCCTCTGCCACCTCCTTCTTATGTGGAAATCCCTCTCATGTGTCTAGATCATCCCAACTTTGCCAAAGGAAATATGGTCTCTCCTACTTTGTTGTTCTCACAGAGTTCTCAGCAGTATCACGTGACTGGTCAGCTTTGGTTTTTGTTGTGATCATGTGACCTTTCCTTTTGATAAGTTTATTGATGTGACGAGTGATAGATGGCTTATTCACTTCTTTGTTATCAATCCATCTTGGCACTAATCATCAACTTGTCTTAAAATTAGTAGAAAACTGCCCAAGTGTCAAGAGATGGAGACAGGGAACAAGGTATACTAGCTAGAATCACAAATGCACATCATGTGGCTGAATGATATGAAGTAGAGCTAAGATGCTGGGTGTACACACACACACACACATACACACACACACACACCCCTCATGGTGTGCACCGACTCAGATACTCAATGTCTAACTGCAGACACACAGAGGCCCTTGGCTCTGCGTTCCTGCCTTCTTTGCATGTGCTTTCTCAGGAAACGGACACTAACACAGCAATCATGGTTTCTCTTTGACATTGCCATAGCATTTCAGATACATATTTATTCCACTTTACATTCACAGCTCTGGCATGACTAAAACCAGAGGTGCTGCAGGGTTAGTAGCTTGTTCTTCTTCCTGTGTAAGGCTCTTGCCCAGAACTCTACACTCAGTGAAGAGGCTGCTCCCAGCTGTCAGCTGTGACTTTGTTTCTCAGGGGTTCAGACAACCACTGGGCAGCTTTGGAAAGTTCTGCCCTTTCCAGGTAGGACTCATATTCACATTTTTAGATTAAGCTGCCAGCCCCTCTGGGTCTGCAGAATGATAGGGGTTGGTCTTGGTCTGAACAAAAGGAACTTCATGCCTGACTTGTTCCCCTGAGAGAACAAACACAGCCATGTTTACTCTCACCAGGGCACATTTGAAAGCTGAAAAAGGACCGGGCATATTCATCCCTTTCCTGTTTAGAGTAATGGGCAGCCCAGCTGGAGTGGTTACTGGACTCACAAAGAAACAGGCAAAATTTTGGCAAGTCACTGGGAGGCTTAGCAACAAAATTCACTTCCCCATCTTCTTTCCCATCCCTTCAGAATGAAGCTTGCCTCCAAACAGCATGAAACCCCTGGGAACTTCTTGCACCCTTTCAACAAATCAGCTGGATGAAGGGCAATGACTCAGTCTCCTTTGCCCTCCAAAGTCAGTGCCAGCTCCAGCTAGGCAGCAGTGCTAATGTCATAAAAGGAACTATTTACCCCAGGTCCCCTCCCAGACTCCAGTCAGTCTCAATGATGCTTCCAGTAGCATCAAAGAGGGTGTGTGTACTGTGTTTCATTGTTCTTCAGCAAATACCTTTTTGATGGCCTGTGTGTGGAAATGTGCCCACTTACAAATGGCTATCTCTTGCCAAGAAGAAAAGCTCAATGCAAATGAAAGAACTCTCCGTCTTCCTTCCCTTTTAGTAATTTTTGTTTTAGTGGTGGTGCAGGGAGTAAATGAAGATCAGCTCTTCCCAGTTATATACTGGTTCTGCTGACTCTTAACCAATCAAAATCTGTTAATTAAATTGGAAAGTGCCACTTTACATGTGGCTCAGAAGAAAAATTCATAAATAAGAACACACACACTACACACTCAATACACATACACTACACACACAGTAAGTACATACACACCACACCACATACAAAACATACACAACATGCACACAACACACACACAATACACACACAGCACATACATAATACACACACAATATATACACAAGATACACAACACACAAACATAATACACATACAATACACATACAAAATGTATACAACACTCATATGATAAACAGACAGCATGCACATAATACATACACATCACACACAATACACACACACACACACACACACACACACACACACACACACACACACTGATTTGTCCATTTGAAAAATTATGTCTGTGAGTTCTACGTTGGTCTGTCACTTTTTCTGACTTGGCTCAGAGCAGCGAGGCTGCAGGCAAATTGAGACCCAGAGACACATTGTTGCCAGATGAATGAGAGAAGCCACCTAGCTGTGTTGCTTCTTTTTTTTTCCTCCAAAGAAGAGGGCCTGTGACTCTGCTCAGAGAGAATGAATCACAAGGTCAAAGGTCAGAGGTTATTAGTCTATAAAGTTTTATGACCTATAGCAGGTAATTACTGCTCTAGAATACAGAAGCTGGGGAGAGAGGAAGAGAGAGAGAGAGAGAGAGAGGGAGAGAGAGAGAGAGAGAGAGACAGAGAGAGAGAGACAGAGAGAGAGAACCCTGGTCTTGCTCATTTCTTCTCTCAGTTTTACTCCTTGCTGCTGTGTTCAATCTGCAAACACTGCTTCCTCAGCATTTCCATTATTCACTCTTCACTATCTCATTCATTTTTACCACCATTTTCCCTGCCTCTTGTTTACCCTAGTCATGTTATTACTGGTTTATTTTATTCAGCCAGCTCTCGTTCCTCTGCAGAAACTATTAGTGAAGACTGGCTTATTGAGAAAAGCCTTCTTCCTTGAAGAAATGCTGAATTAAATTGTAGAGATCAATCCTTCATGTTCTCATAAGTTTTTATATTAAGGTTATAGTTTCATTCCTTTTATTTTTGTTTCTACATTTTAATTTGGCTCTTACAGGAACACAGAGCGAAGAGGAGCAGTATCTTCTCCACATTCATTTTTCTCTATTTTATTCAAAATTTTAAAAATTATATGGATTTTGTTTAAACCCTTTTCTATGTTTCTCAACAAATGTAAGAATAAAATGAACTCCAGTATAGGCATCTGAGTTATTTAGAATACGTATTTCTGAATTTGAATGGAAAGATGTCCATTTTGGTTTTTAAGCACCACAAAGATGAAATAGAGCAGTTAACTTATTAGACTTCCAACATATTCTGAAATGCACAAATGAACAGTACAGAATACAACTAAAGGGTTAGAAGAAGACATTGAAGAATGTATTTGGGGTGAGTCATTGTTCCTCCAAACCCATCAAACAGAACTCTCATTGCTCTGACATATCAAGAATGTGGAGTACTGGATGTGGCTCTGTGCCTGTGTAGAGCTGTGTCTCATCCGCCACTGTTCTGGCACAGGTGGGAGTTCATCCTGTGTGTCAGTGAGACAGTTGTCTGAAGGGAATTGTGAAGGACAGAGATGACAAAGCTCTGAGTGACTTTCACTAGTAGCTGTCCTGTATCACATTCAAGCCTGCTGCATTCTGCCCCAGGGTTTCATGTGAGCCATGCTTTCCTGCACAGCTCTGTCCAAGCAGAACATAACCTTTGTCACCCACTCTTTACCTCCTTGATCCTTCTAGTGTTCCGTTTAGAAGGCCTCCCTCAGGAGTTGGGTGAAAAGCTAGAACTCATACAATGTGTCAAACATGGTGGAGTTGCCTGTTGGTCTGTTCTGTGCCTATTGCTACATGCAAAACTTCTTAATGGTGAAGATGGTTATCTCAATTGTCTCTATTCCAGGGTCTACCCTGGAGCTGGAGCAAAATGGACCCTCAATGAAAGTAACTGATTTGTAACCTAGCAGCAATAGTGAGTGGACATGGAGATAGAAAAGTAAAGACCAGAGGAGATGCACTTAAAAAACATAAGGACATGAAGCATACTTCTTTGGAATCTCTGCTCTTTTATTTTAATGTTTTAAAATGAAACTTAAGTACATCACTTCCCTCTCTTCCTTTGCCCCATCCCAGCTATCCTCCCTCAAACGCCTCTCATGCCCCACCCCTCAAGCTGATAGTCCTCTTTCTTTGTTATTATGGTGAATCACAATCTTACCAAAAGGTTGCACCAGTTTTGATTCTAGTCTCTTCCTGTATGAAGCATCTGCTTGGATGTCTGCTGTTCTAGAGAATGAAGGTAAAGAATAAGGTTGTCTGAGGAAGACTATTCAGTTTGTATACCAGTGACCAGAAGGCATGTATGCATTGTCCTGACTGGAAAGGTAGATGGTTTAGTAAATTGTCCCTCCCCACCACCTGGAATATGCTCTGTACTCTCCTCCAGCACCTCCCTTCTTCTGTGATCATGTCTATGTTCTCACTGACACTCTAAAAACATCTTCTTAAATACTACTTCATTTTTCCACACACTGTGCCTCCTTCTCCCCCACTTCTCTTCTATTCATCTGGTATAACCGGGATCGTCAAGGATCAATTCAATTTCTTTTTGGCATGTATAGTAATCTAAGACTTTTAATGTAATCTAAGCCCATCGCCTTCTCAACAGCTGAGACATGGCTACCTATACTCCCCAGCTAGCATGAAATCAACTGTTCAAACGGCCATTTCATTGTCTCTTTGGATATTTTCACACCAGAGGAAATTTTCCTATATAAGCTTGTTTTGTCTTACTGTTTCTTGCAAGCACACTTCTCTGCTGTGGCTACTGTCACAAATATTGTTACTGATTTTTACCTTTCTCAGCCAAATTATCTTAGCCTTTTAGACACTTCAATGCCTATAACAGATGCTCTACAGTATTATTTGGTGACTAGACACAGTTTTCAGAAATTGTTGATGGGAGTGGGTGGAAACAGAGTATTATACATTATAAAGCTTTCTTTCATATGCAGCATACTTGATAGCATGAGCACTCGGACAAACGGGCAGATGAATGCAGCTAATATTCTCATTTCTGTCTCAGCTAGAGGAGCAGAATGACAGCTAAAATGCACAAGCTGCTGGTAACTCAAACCCTCCTTATGCCAGACGGTGCCAGAGGGAAGCTATGGTTTTCTTGATGAGAGCTATCACCTTTAACTTTAAAAAATCATTATTTGTTTGTGTGTGTGTGTGTGTGTGTGTGTGTGTGTGTGTGTGTGCACGCACACACACATGCCTTTATATGTGCATGCTACAGTGTACATATGCTCAGAGGACAATGTTGTGGAACAGATTCTCTCCTTCCACCTTGTATGGGCTCCAGGGATAGAAATGAAATCACTAGGCTTAAGCAACAAACGCCTTTATCTGCTGAACTATCACCCTCGCACAGCCTTTGATTGTTGCTAGCCCATCATAGTTTCCTCTCTTTCCCTCTCTCCTCAGCATCCATAGACACAGTAGGGTCTTCTCACTCACTTCACAGCTGCAGTATGTGGTTTGCTATTTCCAGGTATTATATGTTCTTCTCATTGGTCTCTTGGAAAGGAGACTGTACTTTTGGTTTGCTAATATTTTCAAGACTACTGGTAGCCATGCATGCTACCATAAAGCCCTGTAGTAGCACCCTCTACACTAAAATATCTTTTATTATTGCTTGTTTGTCCAACACACATAGCAGGCACACCCAATTGTTAGGTTGTCTTATGTATCTCTGATGCAAGCTGTGTGCAGAAAATACATTCACTAAACATTTCTTTTTTTATGAGGAAATTGTTTTTATTCATTTCACATACCAATCACAGATCTCCTTTTCTTCCCTCCTCCCACTCTCCCCAGCCTTCTTCCTCAACCCACCCATCCCCTCCTCTGATAAGTTAAGGCCTCCCAAGGAGAGTCAGCAAAGCCTGGTACATTCAGATGAGGCAGGTCCAAGCCCCTCCCCACTGCATCAAGGCTGTGCAAGGTGTCCCACCATAGATAATGGTCTAGAAAAAGCCAGCTCATGTACCACAGATGGATTCTGATCCCACTGCCAGGGACCCCTTAAACAGACCAAGCTACACAACTGTCTTACTTATGTAGAGGGCCTAGTCCAGTCCCAAGTATGCTCCACAGCATCATGAAATTTGCAGGCAAATCGATGGAAGTAGAAAATATCATCCTGAGTGAAGTAACTCAGACTCAGAAAGACAGACATGGTATGTGCTCACTCATAAGTGGATACTAGATGTAAAGCAAAGGATAACCAGACTACAAACCTACAGTTCCAGAAAAGCTAGCTAACAAGGAAAACCCTAAGAGGGATACATGTAGGACCCTAAGGAGGACACAGGGAAATAGACAAGATCTCCTGAGTAAATTGGGGGTAAGGGGGGGCAATAGAAAGTAGGGGATGGGGGATGAGAACATGAGGGAACAAATGGGATGGTTGAGTTGAAACAGGGACAGAGTGGGAGAGCAGTGAAACAGATATCTTGATAGAGGGAGATATCATGGGTATAGGGAGAAACCTGGTTAGGGAAGTTCCCAGGAATCCACAAAGATGATCCCAGCTTAGACTACTAGCAATAGCAGAGAGGGTGCCTAAGCTGGCCTACCCTGGTAATCAGACTGGTGAATACCCTAACTGTCATCATGGAGCCTTCATCCAGTAACATTCTTGAGCATATGCCCAATTAAGACCACCATGTTCAAATCTACTTAGTCACTAAAAGTAAGTCTTTATATTTCTTAAAGTTGCACGGGGTAAAGACTACACTTTTTATGAGTGGAAATGTCTGCTATGTTTGGTGCACATGAAATATTTTCTCATTTAATCATTTCAAGTAAGTAATGAGCTGTTGTTTTATTTGCTCCCATTTGTTGATCGTTAATCTTTCCGACACACACCATGCCCTTTCTCTTTTTTATTAACATATAATAATTATACAGAACAATGGGTTTCATTATGCTAGTTTCATACTTGAATATAATGTACGTTAATCATAACCCTTGTTATTGTTTGAAAGTGAGGCTCAGGTATTTGACTACTTGGAACAACCAGTTTGGGGAAACTGGAAACATTGAGACATTTGTTCTAGAAGATAGAGCAGGTCACTGGCCTGGAGGCAGGAACTGAATGGAAGGATTAAAGGTTACACCCACTTCCAGTTTCTGTCTGCATCTCCTCTTTCTGATCAGCCAAAGTACAAGGGGGTAGCAGCTTCCTGGTCCTACCACCACTACCTCAGCCTCTCCTGGCCCTGCAGCTGGCTGCCTGTCATGACAGACTGAACTCCTTCCAAAATTATGAGCCAGCACATACCCTTCCTCCCTTGAGCTGCTTTAGGGTATTTGTCACAACCGTCGGATAGCTAACTGGCTCTTCCCTCCATCGTCTTCTCTCCATCTCCTCTGTCCTGCCGTTTTGCTCCATTTCCTGTTCTTTGTTAGTTCCCCTTTGTCCTGTCATCTCCCCTTCTCTAAATATCAATTGCACACATGAAAAAAAAGTGATATTTGTCTTCCTGAATCTGGCTAATTTTGCTTAATATGATGAATTTCACCCATGTCCCCACAAAGAGCATAATTTTAGTTTTTCCTTGTGGTTGAATAGTGTTCCATTGTATGAATAGACCCAGGTTTCTTTATTTGCCTGGGTTGATTCCATGATTTGGCTAGTATGAGTAATTCTGCAAAAACATGGCATGCATCACTGTTGCATATCCATATGCATATTCTGATTCCAATGTATCTGGGTTTGTGCCCAGGACCATTATATCTGGATTATATGAAAGCTCTATTTTAAGCTTTCTGGGAACCTCTGTGCTGATTTTTATAGTGTCAACATTAATTCACTTTCCCACCAACAGTCTAGAAATTTCTTTTCTGTTCCCGCCCATCGTCTATTTCTTATTCTACTGCATCTGTTCAACTTTCTGCCCTTCACCCCACCAGCATTTGTCATTTGTGTTATTGGCAGCCATTCTGCTGTCAATCTTGATTCAGGTTTTAAAACTTTTCATTTATGCTCTGTTGCACGTGCCTTTTGCATGTGTGTGGATGCAAGTGTGCCAAGGCTTCTGCGTGTCAATCGAGCATGGCTAGCAGGAGTTGGTTCTCTCCTTTTGGTATGTGGGTCCAGTGGTTTGAACTCAGGTCATTAGACTTGGCAACCAGTGACTGAATCTGCTGTACCATCCTCCTAATCCTCAATGAAGTTTGATTCAACTTTCTTTCATGACTAAGGATATTAAACAGTTTTATGTGTGTTTATTGGACATTTGCACTTCTTTTGAAAGCTGTCAGTTCCATTCAAGTGTGCATTTTATTGATCAGACTATTTGTTCTTTTGTTGTTGGATTTGTGAGTTGTTTTTATTCTGGATTTTAATCCATTGTCATATGAATATTTGTCTGTGTACTGTGTTTTACAGTAGTACTTTATCATTTAATATTTTCCATATGCCCTATTACTCTCTCTCTCTATGCTCTCTTTCTCTCCCTCCATCATTCATTCATTTACTCTTTTTCTATTTGCTTTAAGATTTGAAATAAGGCCTCACTGACATAAAGCTCACTAAAAAGGCCATGACCCCCATCCAGTCAGGGCAATCATTATGCATCATAGATTAATCTTTAAAAAATGAGATGATAGGTATTGTTTCTTTAAAGGGGCTCTTACCTGAATCCACACCTAATCCTTACTCTAGCATCACAGCTAGGAGAGAAGGTAGTTGGGAAGTTTGTGATTTCACCACTTTGCTTACTTTTTCTTTAATACTTGGATCAAATGTTCTTCTTTTGCATCTTACATTTAACTCTTTTCTAGGCCAAATAAATCATTATTTTTTGCTAGGAATAAAGAGACCTTCTGGATTTTTTGGCTCTGGACTGAATAAAAGTATATTCCTTTTACTAAGAACTTTTGATCAATTAGCTATGATTAATTCAATTAATTGCTTAAGTCAATTAATCATCTCTGTAAAGTTGTATTTCAGAGAGCTTGACTAACTTCAACCCAGGACCTCTCCTAAAAGCTTTTCCTAAAAAGTCCCTGGATCTGGTTGTTTCTCCAAATTTCAAGACTGTTTCAGTTTCGTGTGGAAGCTTCTCCCAGAGAAAAGCAGAAGAGTCTTGGCGGCATCATCATTTGGGGAAGCATCAAATTGTATTTGGACTTAAGCTATGGTACACTAACTCTGTTGTATATGCAGTGACATTTAAAATACCAACACATTACGATGTACACTAGAGTCTGTCTGTCTGTCTGTCTCTCTCTGTCTGTGTGTGTATGTGTGTGTGTGTGTGTGTGTGTGTGTGTCTTGAAATGGGTATGGCATGAATGGGACACTATGGGGAAGACGCAGCAGAAAGAAAGAGACTGAAGATACTATTTTAACACTCCTCTTCATGCAATAATGGAATGATCTTGAGGCTCTCCCTCAAGAAAGACATGACAGTACTAAGGTAGACACTAAGTGAGCAGAAGAGAACACCTCGAAGTTGACATGCTAGTAAAACCAGATCCTAAGATTACAAGAAACCTGGATATCAGCCAATGCAATCTTATATTCCATTGAGCCTACCTTCTGCTTCCACAGTCACCTTTGAATATCATAGTCTTCATTATTTTATTTTGCTATGATAAGACAGCATGACCAAGGCTACTTATAAAGGAGGATTATGGTTCCATAGGGTTAGAGTCCATGGCCATTATGGTAGGGATCATGCCAGCAGGTAGGCATGGCACTGCAACAGTAGCTGAGAGTTTAGATTCTTAACTGCATGTAGGAGTGTGTGTGTGTGTGTGGGGGGAGGCTCTGGGAATGGCATTTTGAAACTTTTTTTTTTTTTAGGGGAAGAGGCAGTGAACATAGAATTTTAATGTACTCCCATAGCTTTTACACTTAGTTCTTATGGAAACTGTCATTTTGTATCTACTAGTCCTTTTTTTTCTTCCCTTTTTTTTATTGTATTTGTGTTTTAATTTTACACATCAGCCATGGGTTCCCCTGTCCTCCCCCCTCCCGCCCCCATCCCCACCTTTCCACCCAGCCCCTCCCCTCCATTCCCATCTCCTCTAGGGCCAAGACTCCCCTGGGGATTCATTTAAAATTGGTGGATTCAGTACAGGCAGGTCCAGTCCCCTCCTTCCAGGCTGAGCAAAGTGTCCCTGTGTAAGCCCAAGGTTCCAAACAGCCAACTCCTTGTTCTCCCGTTCTGTTCTTGATCCAGCTGGGATCTCCTGCTCCCCTAAGCTTTCTTTCCCTCAAACCTTGCCCTTCACTTCTCCCACTCTCATCCAGGTTGTTCATGTAGATCTCATCCATTTCTCTGTCATTGGGTGATCCCTGGGTCTTTCCTAGGGTCCCGTTTTCTAGGTAGCCTCCCTGGAGTTGTGTAGCAGTCTAGCCATCTTTGTTTTACATCTAGTATCCTCCTATGAGTGAATACATACCATGTTTGTCCTTCTGAGTCTGGGTTACCTCACTCAGGATGATTTTTTTCTAGATCCATCTATTTGTCTGCAAACCTCATGATGTCATTGTTTTTCTCTGCTGACTAGTACTCCATTGTGTATATGTACCATATTTTCTTTATCCATTCTTCAGTTGAAGGGCATCTAGGTTGTTTCCAGGTTCTGGCTATTACAAACAATGGTGATATGAACATAGCTGAGCAAATGCCCTTGGGGTATGATTGAGAATTCCTTGGGTATATGCCCAAGAGTGCTATAGCTGGGTCTTGGGGGAGATGGATTCCCAATTTTCTAAGGAAGCACCATATTGATTTCCAAAGTGGCTGTGCAAGCTTGCATTCCCACCAGCAGTGGAGGAGAGTTCCCCTTGCTCCACATCCTCTCCAGCATAAGCTGTCTTCTGTGCTTTTGATCTTAGCCATTCTGACAGGTGTAAGGTGGTATCTCAAAGTTGTTTTGATTTGCATTTCCTGGATAATTAGGGATGTTGAGCAATTCCTTAAATGTCTTTCAGCCATCAAAGCCCACCTGAGTGACACAACTCTTCTAAAAAGGCCATACCTTCTAATACTTACCAAACAGTTTCATCAAATAGGGAATAAGTATTCAAATATATGAAGCCATAGGATCCATTTAAATCACCACAGTTTTATATCTTTGAAAGGCTAGATTAGAAAAACATTATTATTACCCTTGCAAAGATGAAAATATACAGAGGAATCATGAATTCCATTACTATGGGAGGGAAATAGGTAGGGTAAACACAGATGTGATATGTAGTAGCAGAGTATCAAACTAAATGATGTACTGTGCAACTAAGAGATTTATGGATATACGCAGCATTGAGGTTGGCAGGCTAAAATGTGAACTGACCTTCTTCTCATGAGTGCTGGCATCTACTCTGGGCTTCATTGTTATCTAGCTATTCAGCAGTTAGCTATATGCATATATTAACTGTAAGGTGACTAGAGAGGGCTAAATGATCCATATTTCTTTTCAGCAACAAATTGCATGATCCTAAAGAAAGTATTTATTTTTAATAATGATCTCCTATGGAATTGTGTGATTCTAAAATAGTACTAATGATGAGAATGGGAGATAGAAACTGCTTGGGCAGTTGAGATAGGGACCCCCATTCTCACCCCAAAGCTAGAAATATCCTTGATTTGTCACAGTTGGAGGCCAAAGATACCAGAGCAGGTCTCTGTTTTTGCTCTGGTTTCTTGTTATTTTTTACTTCTTTCACACAGTCTTGATTACTATCTCTTTGTTGAAGCTAAACCTGAGGAAGTAAAACTGAAGGTACCTGGGCACATTGTGGGTAGGCTGACTAGACTGGTCAACTCACCTTCCAGTTTCAACCATAAGGTTTATGAAGAGCCCTGAGACAGTCAGCTCAATAGCAACCCATTGCCTGGGACCCATTCTTGCTGTATAGGAGCTTTGCCTGTCTTCTTCCTTTCTAACTGCTACCTATAATCCTGTAATAAATTCTGACCAAAACTCATCCTTTGTGATCTCTTAATTTTCATTCTTTGAATTTATGAGGCAAGATCCCAGAAAGGCTCTTTTTTTGTAATGGTGCAGTAATAGTCACTGCTTTGTCAAGCACTTTAGCTGGCTGAGCTATGCACATCTGAGATGAGAAATCCTTCATAGTTCTCAGGGCCTCCCACTTTTTCCCATTTTACTGACATGGTTCTGAATTCACTCACATTCTCTTCTACTAAAGATTATGTCTTTGTCTGCTTCAGAGTTCCATTTTGAAGTTTTATGTCTGCTTTGCAGTTTTCTTTAAAAGATCAACTTGATGATTCCAGGTCTCTCCCACAGGTTTCTTGTTGGTTTTGTAAAGTGTTAATATCTACAAGACAAAAGTCATGGCTGTTACAGATCTATGACAGGTCTGCACTGCACATGGGTATCCAACTGAAGGAATGGGTGGGAGTTGTAGGTAGTTTGCCTTGGTGCAGATACACTCACTTGAATGGAGGTATGCCTTCTTTTTTAATTCACTCTCTGCTACAATATGGGATTGCTGTTTTTGGAGAAGTGGGCCTTACCTGCACATCCTCTGCTCTGAAATGATATGAACTATATTAACTGTATGGTGATTCCTATGCCCAAAATGTGTGACAGAATCAATTATGAAAGACTCTTCCTTTTGCGTAGAAAAGGGTGCCACATTTCAGTTTCTCTTAAGAAGCAGAACATTGCAAAATGCTTGGATTAAACTTTTGCATACCCCTGCTTTGTTGAAATAAAAGTATGTTATCATGAGAGGACACATTTTTAAATAAAATTTATTGAACAAAACATTCCTAGGGCTAACTTGTATCAAATCCACACAGAATCACCTCAAAAGAATGAAAGAATTGCACATACTGCATTAGGCCTTAGTACACACAGTAGAGCCAGAGGCTGGCTCAAACCCCTCCTATGGATCCCATGCCTGGCAAGCAAGGGATGTCAAGTTGTTTCATTATCTGATGTCCCTTCTCTCATGAAGAGTTCTATAGACTTTTCTGCAGACACTCAGTGACCTATTTGTGACTTATAGTGTAGATGTGGTGTATTAGTCTGCTCTAAAATCCTGTGGAGAAAGCAATTAGTCTGAGTTGCATTCTAAATCAAGTCAGACTGAAATCAGGCCAACAGGTTCCCAGAGTTCTCCCCTAAAATGTACGATGGCCCTGTTAATACCAGGGTTTGCAGAGACCCTGGACATCTATGTGCATGAGTCATTAATAGGGAGTCTCATTTGCAGTCACAAAAGCAGTGCAACAGAGCAATGGCAATAACTCTTGGCTTCCCCCACAAAGACTACAAGTGCTGACAAATGCCAGTGTCCCAGCACAGATAAGCACCCTTCCCTCTGGCCCATAGAAACATGTGCCCAGGGGAGAGTGGGCAATGCCAACCACAATGATGCCACCCTGTCTTATATCCCAGTTTCCATGCTTACCCCATGTAGACTTTTCTGCAGACACTCAGTGACCTATTTGTGGCTTGTAGTGCAGGTGTGGTGTGGTAGCCTGCCCTAAAATCCTATGAACAATGCAATTAGTTTGAGTTTTTTTCTAAATCAAGTCAGACTGAAATCAGGCTGAACAATATGAAAGTCTATGGCTGTGATCCTCCTGTCTTCTTTGAAATGTCCTGTCCAAGAGTAGGTAGTACCCCTGAATATGCAATTATTTTGGCATTCTACCTGGTACTCACATTACTGACCACTTCTGAATTTGGGACTGTGTTGCCAGCCTCATTTCTACAAACTCCAAATAGCATATGTGCTCCACTAGTTTCTAGCCCTGCTCTGTAGCAGAGATGCCAACATTCCAAGTTTTGTTTACACACGTTTAATTTTACATGAACATTTTATTGCTATGATTCCAGATACTATCTTTATTTATTAGATTCTAAGAACCATGCCAACATTTTCCATTCTCCTTAGCTGCCTCCTTCTTGTTCTTCAACTTAAACTAGGACACCAACAAGAAGAGACCAAAGGGTAGGTACAGCCACACTCTCACTCTCACTATTTAGCCACAGTAAGAAAAATCAGAGAAAAGGTGTCTCCAGGTCTAAGGAGCCAAGAAGCAAATCCTCTCCAAAATGCACAAGGAATGCTCTGCTGGAGAGGAAAGACCCTAAGGGCCCACAAGATTTTTCCCCATGAATTTGGCAAGCATCTTTTCCCATACTTCTCCGCCTCCTAAGACCTGTTTAAACTATTGCAAATTGTTAACCTAAAATCATTAGGTTTATATTTAAGCTTTAATTTACTTGAGTGCTAGACTGAAATACAATATTGAGCTTCTTCCAAACACTGAAGAGGATAGCATTACAGTGCTAGGAGTGTCAGCTCTTTCAACCAACATCCTGGCTGAGCCATTAGCTAGGATGTGGACTTGGAGAAGTGGAAAATCCTCCGTAAGCCTCAGTTTGCTCATCTGCAAAATGAGAGGAGCGTATCAGACTCGCTCTGTAGGTCCTTATGCCCATAAGAGGCCGCAATTCTGTATCCTAACTGCAAACGACTCTTACCTGGGTGAGAAAGTCAGTGGTCCAAAACAGGGTTGATTCAAAGACTGCTTTTGGTCTTTTCTCTCCTCAATTAAGATTGAAATAGCAATCATTGTTCTGGGCCTTGGGGGCTGCTTGCTTGAACTCAACTCTCTGGAAAGTTGAGATGCATTAATTGTCTATCTTCTATGTCTTAATGTGTTTCAAAATTTATTGGGGATTTTTTATTGTTCTTAGCAGACTGAGTAGTGGGTATGAACATAAAAGAAGGTCTTATTTAGCAATGAAGCATAGGATGCTCTCTGGAGGACTCAGACTAAAAAGTTCTCAGTTCTGCTTAGGTCTCTGGTAATCTACTGGGGGATGGGGAAAAATATACCCAGGCAAGACAGACATTTCTGACCCATTAAACTAAGCCAAGGTGGGCTTACACTGCACACTCAGTAGGATGATGTCTGGTAAATGGTACTGCCTGTGCTTATCAGTACCCCACATAGGTGCACTTACCACTAGGTTCTTTCATGTTTTGGGCTTGCTATATGTTTTGAAAATATTAAATATGGATGAATTCAGTGCTGTAATACCATTTATTTTTCATAAATATTTGCTATCAGATGAAGCAAAAGTTAACAACACCAATGTTCTGTTTTTAAAGCAAAGCAAAATTCCATGGACAGAAGTCACACAAGCCTAACCAACTCCTTACAAGCCTCTATTGCAAAGGTTAACAAGACTTTGGCTTCACTTCTTCAATGGCCATATCATGGGGATAAGTGTCATAATTTCATTTCTTGTAAAAACTATTCAGAAAATCCTTCACACATAATTATAGCTTCTATTAAAAAATGTGTATTCTTTCCCAAAGCCTTTTTCCTGCCTTGTTTTGAAATGAAACAATTGAGAGTTCTATTAGCACATTGGAAAAGAATTATTATCCTTGTCAACATCCTTAGGGGACCTGATTAATATAAAGACTCCTTCTTCCTGGCTAATGATAGTACAGGCTGCAAAAGCCTTCCCTGAACAGTTGTGTAATTCAAGCCCTTTGTATCTGGTGTGTCTGACAGAGTGGTCAATAGTTTCTTCTGAAGAAAGGGATTCAATCATAAAGCAATCTCTAAGGAAATTCTCAAAGTTGATAAGTAGGCTAGACTCAAGACAGCACATTCACCAGTGGCTCTTCTGCTTCAAAAGAGAGGTTGGATTCCAAAACACTTGGAACTCCTAAGTGGAGCCTGTTCAAGGGAATCTGGAGTCTGAATGATGGGGAAGGGTCATGCAGTGCAGCACAGTGAGATACCACAGGTGAACAACAAACATCTTAGATAGCACAAGTGTTGCCTGGGAAACAAGGTTCCTCTCCCTGGGTTTAAGTATCCTTAGTAAAACAATTTATAAACACACTCAGAAGCAAAGCCGAAGACAATTTTATTAAAGTTTGATGGACAACAACAGAGGAAACAAGCAGTGTATCTTGGCAGCTGCCCAGAAAGGGAAGATAGAGAAGGAGGGAGAGAGAGCCATACTCTTTGACTGAGCTAGACTGTCATGCTCAGCAATGGAGAGCAGCAAGCAGCCACATGGGAGGTGGGAGAGATGTCTTCAGAGAAAGAGTAAGGCTGCTAAGAGCACGGGTGAAAGTATCCTGAGGTTTTGACCAACATCTGTAAGAAAAAGATAGAAGCAAGGAAAAGGAAAAGTTATGCTTTTCTGAGTAACTGAGAAAAGTAGGAAGGGTCCACAGTGCTGCATGATGGAAGCCCTGTAACCTTCCACAACAACAGTAGGAGTTCTGAAAAAGACAAACACATCATCTCATTTAGGGGATAATTATTCTTCCCATCTTCTTATTGTGTTTTTAGGTGAATAAGCTTTCCCTAGGGTTTGTCCTTTGGCGAGGTGATTAACAAGTATAACTGAATTAACTCTTAAGGGAAGAGGAAATGGTAAATAATATTCTAATTTTTGAAGCAAATCAGAACCATCATATTTCCACCAAGGCAAAAATTAGATTCCATTCTTTTCATCAAGAGTTCTTGTGTCCTGGGCCACAATGGTCTTCAACACTACTATAACAGTTGTTCTTAAGAGATCCTGAAATCATTTAGGAGATGGGATGAAACTGGGAGATGCATACAACCCATTTCCATCACAAGAATCCAGAGATACAATTTCAAAGCTGTTAACAAAAAGGGATTTGTGTCTAGACTGGGGTTTCAGTTACACTCTTGGGAATGGCTCCTAGCAGGTCCTCTGACTTAGGATAGGAGAGATGAGATGAAGCAGCTCCTTCCTAACATTCCTGGCTTCTGGTCAAGGACAACAATGGGATTGTTCCCTTTCAGTTCTCTGCCCTTAAATGGCCAATTTCTATCTCCCACCCTTATTACAGGCAACACTGAGTGCTGTCATATGCAGAACACTTACCTTATGTTAGCTAATTTTCTAGTTTCCTCATATGTATGAACTGATTTAGCCTTTACTTATATGTGGTAGGATAGTTCCGAGAACTAAAATGTGTATGGTAGTTTTAACTACTCTTTATTTTACTTCTTGTTCTTTAATTTCCTACCTCATTTAGAAAAATTGACTTTAGTTGCTGTTGACCTTCCATCTTTTAACGAATCTGTCCAATATTTCCAGTATTGAAAAGCTGGCTTCACATTTCCTTTTTGCTAAGGAAATGAAAAAGATTTGAAAGGTTTCCTCAAAGGCAGGTGAATGAGCCTCATGGTTTAATCACAAAGCTTCTTAGTGAGGCCAGCTGTGCCAGTGCCTTTTCTTTAACAGATTTCAATTATGGCTGCTCTGTTTTGGAATGGCTCTTACAGATTTGGTGTCTACTGTGGGCAGAATTGGACCCTTGTCCTTTGGAATTCACTTGTTCCAAGTCTAACTCCCATAAGCAAATGTGGTTGCAAGTAAGAGATGGGGCCTTTGAAGAGGTAATTAAACTAAATGAACTAATAATAGTCTGTCCTACCTATATCAAAATATTTAGAGACAGAGCCTTTGAAGAGGCAATTAAGGTTAAATGTGGTCCCAGTAGTGTACTCTACCCTGTGACTGAATTTGGAGATAAGGCCCAAAGGGAAGTGGATTAAGTTTAAATGAAGCCATTAAAGGTGCCTTAATCAAATCTGATTGGTGCTTTTTGAAGAAGATATTTGGATATGAAGAGACACCTGGGGTGCACACCCCTAAAAGGATGGCCTTGCAATGGACAACAAGGGAGAGGACACAGGTCTCAGAACCATCAATCCTGTCATCTTCTTGATTTTTGGATTCACCACCTCCAGAACAGTGAGAAAATAATCTTCTTCTGTGTAAGATGAGACACTGTGGTGTCTATCATGGTAGCCATGACAAACCAAAATTAAAGGGCAGCAGAGGAAACAGGTTTCTAAAAATTTGTGTTACATTTAAATCTTTCATCTACCTATCTACCTACCTATCTACCTATCTGTCTGTCTGTCTACCTATCTATATCTGTCTGTCTATCTATCCATCCATCTATCTATCTATCTACCAACCTATATATCATATCATATCATATCATATCTATCTATATCTATCATCATTCTGGTGTGTGTGTGTGTGTGTGTGTGTGTGTGTGTGTGTGTGTGTGTGTTCATGGGTGCATGTGGACAGACATCAGAGAACAGCTCAATTTTCTCCCCCCAGGTGAAGTATGAGGATTAGACCCTCATGGTTGGCAGCAAGCACCTTTAGCTGATGTGATATCTTGCAGGTCTTTGACAGGTTTTGATAAGCCTTAAAGACACATGTTGAAATTGTCAAACACAGATTCAAACTTTACTCCTGCAAGTAATTTAGCCCTAGTTACTTGAAATAGGAATAGAATTTTAAAGGGTGTCCTCAAAAGGGATGGGAAGTTTTGCAGAGCCCAAGGGTGTCATGGTCATCTTCCCTAATCCTGAATTATATTGTGCATTATCGCATCCCCTGGACAGGCAGACCATGTGGTACAGCCAATGCACAGGATTTTTAATAGTAATTCTTTCCCTGGCAGAGATACCTAGTCTTTACTTTTTCAGTGTACAAATGTCAATAATTTAAGAATATACTGGCACCAAACATCTATTAAATAGCAACTATATGTTACATATCTATGCTGGGCTTGGGTACTAGGAAAAGGCCCTGGAAGGCTTAATACTTCCTTTAGGGAGTACAAAGCCCTGAAAGCTGAGATGTGTCTGGCTACATTATTATGCTAGGTGTTCCTTATGCTTACTGGGGGGAAAAGGCAATTTGTAAATGTTATCTTAAAAAAAAAAAAAACCAAAAAACTTTCAATAAGCTTTTATGACAGAGCCTTGATTAAAAACTCTAGAAAGATAAAAGCATATGCTATAATTTTAAACACAGATGTCTCCTGCAGGAGAGATATGGTCAATCTCATGTTCACACAAACATACATGTTCACATAAACATCTCCTGGGGCACAGCCTGTGGTTACACATTGAGGACTTTAATCATTTTCAATGCTGAGAAATATTTTCTTACACAGATGATCTTAATGTGCAGTGTAGCAGTTTATCTATTTCTTCTTTTCTCCACTTCTCAGCAAGCAGAGAGAACAGCTGGTTGCAATCCGTTTTATCTAAGTCTTCCACATAATAGGGGACTTAAAATTGGAGCTAGGTCACGGCTGCCAATTAAAATAGCAGGCTTGAATCCACGTCACCTTGATTCTTCTCACTCTTACCCCAGGAAAGATAGCATTTGGCAAGATTTCACACATAGATAGAATCTACTTTTTTTCTAACGAGAGTTGTTCTCATTAGCTTTATCCTAATTTTTTATCAAAACTTTTAGATTAAAATATAGAGAAGAACCAATGCAATTTCTTTTGTTTATGGTTGAGGAAAGTAACAAAAAAGAGAAAACCAAGCCCTGGCTACTTTACCACATGGCTTATACTGTGTTAAATACTCATTAAACATGTTTTGTTAAATAATTATTACCACTGATCTCAGAGTTGCTAGCCTTTGGATAAAAAAATAAATGCTGCTTTTGGATTTAGGGGATTAATATGGTTACATTCCACAGGCAATAATCACTAAACTTAAAATGTAAACCTATTTGAAAGCCTTACACAACAACTTGAAACAAATAGAAACTAGAGAGGATCCTGTATTTTCCAGATGAACAGTGATGGATGAAATTTGACATTCTGTGTCCATTTACCTTTTAAGAATTCAAAAATACTCCCACTGTCATCCAGGTTGTTCATGTAGATCTCATCTATTTCTCTGTCATTGAGTAATCCCTGTGTCTTTCCTAGGGTCCTGTTTTCTAAGTAGCCTCCCTGGAATTGTGTAGCAGTCTAGTCATCTTTGTTTTACATCTAGTATCCTACTATGAGTGAGTACATACCATGTTTGTCTTAAGGTTTGAGGGAAAGAGAGCTTAGGGGAGCAGGAGATCCCAGCTGGATCAAGAGCAGAAAAGGAGAACAAGGAATAACAGACCATGATAAATGAAGACCACATGAGAACAGGAAGAAGCAAAGTGCTAGAGAGGTCCCCAGAAATCCACAATGATATCTCCACTGTAGACTGCTGGCAATGGTCGAAAGAAAGCCCAAACTGACCTTAGTTTGGTAATCACATGGCCAAACACCATAACTGTTGTGCTGGAGCTCTCATCCAATAACTGATGGAAGTGGATGCAGAGATCCTCAGCCAGGCCCCAAGTGGAGGTCCAGGAGTCCAATTGTTGAGAAAGAGGAGGGACTGTAAGAGCATTAATTGTTGAGACCAAGATTGGAAAAGCACAGGGACAAATAGCCAAACTAATGGAAACACATGAATTATGAACCAAAAGCTGTGGAGCCCCCAACTGGATCAGGCCCTCTGGATAAATGAGACAATGGAAAAGCTTGAACTGTTTGGGAGGCACCCAGGCAGTGGGACCTGGACCTGTCCTTAGTGCATGAGCTAGCTGTTTGGAACCTTGGGCTTACACAGGGACACTTTGCCCAGCCTGGAAGGAGCAGACTGGACTGGACTGAATCCACCAGTTTAAATTGAATCCCCAGGGGAGTCTTGGCCCTGGAGGAGATGGGAATGGAGGGGAGGGGCTGGGGGGAAGGTGAGGGCAGGGACAGGAGGGGGAAGGATGGGGGAACCCATGGCTGAAATGTAAAATTAAAACACAAATATAATAAATAAAATTTTTAAAAAATAATTCAAAAATAGAAGAAAGGTGTATTTGTATATGTTTGAGTAATATTTTGGGTTTATAAGAGAAGTAGGAGGATTGGAATGATAGCTCAATGGGTAAAATATTTGCCATGCCAACATATGAACATGAGTTTTATTCCCAGAACCCACATGCAAAGCTAGGCATGGTGTTTAGTCAGTACCCATAATCTTAGTGCTGAAGAGGCAGAGACAAGTTTTGTTTTGTTTTTGTTTTTGTTTTCTTCTTGCTGTGCAGTTAGCCTAGTCTACTTGGTGAACTTCCAACCATTTAGAGACTCGGTCTCAAAAAACCCAAGGAACAATACCTGAGGCTAACCTCTGCCTCTTTTCCCACCCCTATGCCCTCCTTCCGACCCCACCCTGCTCCTGTCTCCACCATGTACACAGATATACTTCACTAGAGGTGCACACTCCCTACCTAGAACACATCCCATACATAAATAAAAAAGCTGTCAGAATGCTTGGGATGGGGAATTCTTATAAAAAAGGACAAGGACAACAAGCCCCTCAGCCCCCAATTTAGCAGACAAGATTTACTCAGACTATGTTATTTCTTTTTCAGTGGAGATGTTCTAAGACTAAAGAAAGGCAGCAGAAAGATGCTGCAGTTCCTGGGTGGGTTGTCCAGCTGTCAGTGCAGAAAGGGTGGGTTGTCCTCTAGTCAGTGCAGAGCAGGTGGGTTGCCCAGCATTCAGTGCAGAGAGGGTAGGTTGTATAGGAGTCAGTGCAGAGCAGGGAGAGCTTGGCAAGTCAGCAAGTTAACTGCCTAATAGAATTGTAACATTTTCCACACATAAGCATGACAGAATCCAGAATCTTTACATTAATAATGCTGTGTGTTCACATCATAATTATTATGCATATAAATGAAAAAAAAATGTGACCCATGTTTTGGAAACTCTTAATCATTGGAAAATAACCTCAAGGTTACTATCAAATGCTGCAGTGAGTAGACACATATTTCAAATTAGTTTTGAAAACTATGTTTACAGTTTGAAAAGAAAGCACATCTGTAGTGAATGGACAGGTGGGCTGTCACAGCACAGAGATGTTCATCACACAAAAGAGCAAAGTGGGAATTTAAAATCCCCAGACTATCATAACCAAATTAAAAAAAAAATCACTATAGATTCTTAAAATACATTCTTTGGATGGTAGAAGAAGCAGATGAGGCTGAAGACAGATCAGTGGAAATTATGCAACAAACTAAGCAAGAAGGGGTCTGGGGAGATGGAAGAGCACCTACTGATCTTGCAGAGGATCTGAGTTCACTTCCAAGGACCCCTACCAGGTGGTTCACAACCACATGTAACTTCAGTTCCAGAGGATCTGACTCCCTTCTCAGGCCTCCATGGGCACTGTACTCATATATGCACTTACCCACATGCAGACAAACACAAATAACATAATTTCAAAAATAAATAAAATCTTTCAAAATCTTTCTTAAAAACAAAACAAAGATATTAAAGATAAAAATAATTGAGTGGCAGTTCAGAGATCTGTGATAACAAGTTCAGCAAGCATCAAATTTCAGCCCCAGAAGACAAGGAAGAGGTAAGTGAACAGAGAAAGAACAAAATGAATTGGGAAACTAGTAGCTGAAAATTCCTCAAGATTTCTCAGGAAACCAGTTTAGGATCAGAGATGATTATGAACAGCTGGAAATATAAATACAATGAAAATCACATATAGTCTTATGCATCTTAGTCAAATTGTAAAATCCAAAGACAAGAAAGTGCCTTTCTCTCAAATTAGAAGAAACTACAAAATGAAGACAATGCCTCATTAGTCAAAACTGAGAACCAGAGAAAAGTGAAAGATTTTTTAAAGTGCTAAGAAAAATGGAGGAAGGTTGGGAGGTAGCACATGCCTGAAATCTTACCCCGGCACTCAGGATGTTGAGGCCAGAGGGTCACCTAGTGTTTTAAATCTATTGTGTGCTACATAGTGAGGTCCCATCTCAATAAAGGTGGGTGCGTGGCTCAAATGAAGGTATTCAAGGTAAAAGACAATGGCACAAGAAGCAGTGTCCATGACAGAGACTAGTACTCTAAAGCACAGGTGTGGATATTTGCGAAAAATGCTGTGCATATCTTCATTTCAGAGACCTAGATTTCTACATCTGTATGTGCTTCTTAAAGGACAGAGGATTTAAAGAAAAATATATAGTGCTGTACAAAACAGTTTATAACATTTTTATGCAATAGATAATTTTACTAAGTAGAATAACACAAAGACTTAAAGCAGAGAAATAAATGGAGCCTGACAGTTGTAAGATTCAGTTTCTGTGTGTGTTTGTGTGTTTGTGTGTGTGTGTGAGAGAGAGAGAGAGAGAGAAAGAGAGAGAGAGACAGAGACAGAGAGACAGAGAGAGAGAGAGAGAGAGAGAGAGAGAGAGAGAGAGAGAGAGAGTTACTTTATAAAAAGTAGTAGTTACAGCTTACTAAATATTCCTCCTAAGTTTGGGATTCAAACATAGATAGCTATTTTTCCACTTATATTCAGTATTTTATTGGAAGACTCAATCTGTGCAGTAGCTGAGGGAAGAGGAACTATAACTAACACAGATTGGGATGGGAGGCAGTGAAGCATCACTGCAGGAGGGAAGGCCACAAAGACCCAAGGACAACAGAAGTATGCCCCAGGCTCTTAGCAAACACCAGCACACTGTGAACACCTGGCCCCTGCAGAGCTGACCAAGCATTTACAATGTAAGTCTTAAGTTCTTTCAGATATTTAGGAATGCCTTTTTGGAAAGTCACTGTAAAAGCTCCATTTATAAAATGTGAAAAATTTCCAAAGGTAATGGAGAGGGTTTTTTTTTTTTTTTCAAACTTGAAAATTCCAACATTTTTAAAGGTGTGTTTTACCAAAGCTAAGTTATTAGGTGTCCCATCAAAGAGTAAAAAAGACTCTCCCCCATTTCTGCCTTTATTTTTCTGTTTTACTGTCTGAGGGAGGATCACCCTTTGTAGTGCAGGCTAGACTTCAATCCACAATTCTCTTGCCTCACTGTTCCTAAGTGCTGGGGTAATCAGTATGAGCCTCTACTCAAGGTTAGAAGGTATGCTTTTGCAGAAATTTTAAGATCACAATAAAACTTTATCATGTGTAATAATTATATGCAAAAGTTCACAAATATTAAACAATCTATGGTTGCCCAATTCTCATATTGTTCTTAGTTACTGTTACTGTTTCTACCACTGTTATCAAGTTCATTGCAATAGCACTACATTCTCAGGCATGTAGATGCACAAGTCAGAGGAGGGAAAGTCAACCTGTAAGTTAATTTTAAATCAGCATATCGAGTAACAATAGTCTTCTCAGTAAATAGTAATACAACCACTGAAAATCCATGTGGATACAAGGACTCTAAGCTCACATCTCACATAAGATTAATATGGAAAAGATCATATACTTAAAAAATCTAAAAAGCTTTAGCAGAAAGATGAGAGAAAATTATTATTCATGTGAAAAGTTAAGACAATGAAGAGAAGTCAAAGTGCTAAAGAAAAGTACTTAAAAGCAGATAGATCCCATTAGCCCAATTTGAGCATTACACAATGTATACATGTTTTGAAATACTGCGAGGCTAAATTTATTCACCATTTAAATTATATACCCATGTGTAGTCATAAATCACATTAGATAAAGGACCTACATCAGAATATAGTCAGAATCTCCATAAATATAGGCAGGTAGAAGGCATGAACATCATTCATAAAATTATTCATCATGGTTAATTATTAGGGAAATTCAGGTTGAGATGATTTATCCTAGCCAAACAGTTAGAATAAAAATGACTAAGGACATTGACAACGAAAAAAGAGTGTCTGGAATGCTCATACATTCCTGGGAAGAATATGAAATTTTACAAGATCTGACAAAATGGTGGCAACTTCTATTAAGGTGCAAATCTTTGACATAGTTTTATACTCCTAGGAATAGGCCAAAGACAAGTAAAGTTTATGTTCATAAAGAAGACTTGACTCCAAATATACTTAGCAGCTCAAATCAAAGTTGACTTCAAATGAAAACAATGCAAATTTTCACTTGTAAGAAAATGGATGAGCTAGTGATCATATAGCCAAAGTGGATTGCTACTCAGCATTAGCAAGGGATGACCTGTTGATTCCATCGGCAACACTGCAGAGTCTTATGGAGAGTGTGCACACAGCAGGAAGCTGGACATAAACAATGCCTGTAATGTTCCATTTATGTGTTTCATTTCAAAGGGTCCCATTTGTGACATGCCATCTCTGTTTATCCAGAAGGCTGTCCTTTCCTCTTGACTTTTCTCTCAGGAAAAAATAGTCTAAGACAGAGAGTCAGGAGACTGGTTGCATTGTTTGGGATGGAGGTAAGGTGAGCAATGGATGCAATAAGACTTCCATGAGAGACAGGAATGTTCTGTATTATGTTGGAGGTACTGATTGCAGACACCCCTGTTCTAGGCATATTTTAGCATTGTATTGTACATAGTATGTCTGTCCATTTTAGTGTAGGTGAATTTTACATCAACAAAATAAAGTAAAATATTATTACCAATCTTACTGCTGACACTCAGGTGGTAGATAGAGAATGGCTGAATAGAGAGAATACAAACCTGTTAGCATGCTGATTTGGTAGATTCTGGGTTCTGGGAAGATCTATGAGCTCTCAGTATACCATTTTTCTAATGTTTTATAAGTAAATTGTCTATTGTAAGATGTTAAATTAATTCAGTGTGCAATGCAGACAGTATTGGGATGACTATTGAAATATAGATTGTGCAGTAATCATTAAGAGCTTAAATCTATATCAGATTTCATCTAAAACAATTAAATGTAATGGATCAAATGAATAAAAATATCAGTTGATCAATTGGAACACATCAATAAGAAAAAACAAACCAGAGGAATATTTAAAAAATTTGGATATGTCACCAAAATATACAGATGGGAAATTAAGCATACAGAAAAGTACTCATTGCTATTTATCATTACAGAAATGTAAATTAAAGTACAAAGAGATGTCATTTACATTTTAATATCAGTACAAATAATTAAAACGGAAAAGGATGATGATGTTATGTGCTTAAAAGTGGGACCAGCAGGTTGAGAATAAAATATTAAAGATACTCTCACCAAAGTACCCAGAAATCCACTGCTAGGGATATGCACAAAGGAAATAAAACCAAACGTATATATAAAAACATGTTAAAAATTTTCACAACCATTTTGTTCATAATAATAAAACATGGAAATTCTCCTCCAAATCTGAGAATATGGACATGGTGGAATGCAGCTTAGCAATAAACATAAGCTGACAACTGATACATCATACATGAACCTCCAAGACATTGTTTTAAGTAAAATCCAGAAAAATACACAACTTTATCCTTTCTTGTGAAATGTAAGGGGAAACACAGGGCTGGGAAACAGATTGGTAGCTGTCAGGCTTCACTGAGTCAAAAGAGCAATTGACAGCAAAGGGCATGTGAGAATTTGTTGGGATGACAAAAAATTTGACTCATGATAGTGGTAGAGATGACATCTTTATACATACGGAAAGTCTTTGTTCATTTGAAATCAGACATATTTAAAAGACAGTTGGCAAATGTGATTTAAATGGAATTTGGGAGTGTGCTTTCACACACTCAGAGTCTGTCTTCTGTGGGAAGTTGAATTTTGTTTCTGGGATTGTTTCTGATAAGATGGAAGGTGTCTCCATAGAAAATGAAATAGTTTACCAGCAGCAAATGCAAAGATGCAGCACGGAGTGTGCTTTGGACAGGCAAATGTCACACTATGCTTTGACTCTGGTCTGTGATTCAGTTATCATATGAAACTCTCCCACTGCAGTTGTCAGAGAACTCGGTCTATGCAGCTTCCTGTACAATACTCTTCCCGCAGACGCTTCCTTCCAAACACAAAGTTCTTCTCCAAGCAATTGTGACACAGTGTCATTTCCTTCTGTTCTTCTGAAGCAGTTGTCAATATGTGGACTGAGATTAACAGAGCACAGAAACCCTGTGACAATGTTGAGAGACAAGTGAAGCTAAAAAGCTACTCATTTGTCTAGTGGTGGTATCTATCTGTTCTCAAGGCTTTCATTTTCATTTCATTGGTTTTCAATTGTTCTTCAAGATGAAAGATTCAAAAGACATCTTAGTAGCATCTCTAGAAATTCAAGATGTGATTAATCTCCCTTATTCTTTAATCTTAATCTTCCTTGTTCTGCATTCTTATTCCTTTTCTTTCCTTTTAAAGTTTATTTTGATTGACAAAATGGCATGTATTTATGGCGCACAGCATGATGTTTTGCTGTATGTATCCAATTTGAAAAAACGAAATCAAGCAAACTAGCATATGCTACCTCACACACTTGTCATTTGTTTTGATGGTGAGGTTTACTCTCAGTAGTATCCAAGTCTATAATGTATCATAACAGCCATCACCATATTATGCAATAGGTCTCACTTGTTCCTCCTGTAAAAATGGAATTTTGCATCCTTTCCCAACATTCCCCTTGTTTAAGCCCCTGTTTATTTTAATACGAGTCTTAGGAACAAATAAGATAATGGGCATCTGTTGGCTTTTAGTCCAGCTTTGTTTGCAAAGAGGCTTCCAGTTCCCAGAATGTTGCTAGTTGTCTAGCAGCTTCCAGCTCTAGATACAATTAGGATTCATTGGCAGCAGCTCAGAAAGGACTGACACAGGATCTAGGGTTGTGGTTCTCAACCTTCCTAATGCTGCAACCCTTTAGTACAGTTCCTCAGGTTGTGGTGACCCCAACTATAAAATTACTTTTGTTGCTACTTCACAACTGTAATTTTGCTACTATTATGAATTCTAATGTAAATACTTATGTTTTCAGATGGTCTTGGGTGACCCATGTGAAAGGGTCATTGGAGCCCCAAAGGGATCCTGACCCACAGGTAAAGAACCACTGGTGTGGGAAGCCAGCTCTCACCTTTTTAAAGGGTTCCTATGAGGAGGAGAGAGGAATAAGAAATGCTTTAGATAGAAAGATAGCGGAGATGCGACAGACAGAAACACAGGATAGCTTCGATAGGACCTGGGTCAATACCCAATGGCCCCTTTGGTCTCTTCAAAAGTGCCTTTTATAACAATGTCAAGGGACAGGGCAAAAGGCCTCCCCCTTGCTAAATCAAAGCATACTGCACAGCCAAGTGCAGACCCTTCCAAACACCTGGTAACCATGCATGTGGTCAAGTCATGTCCTTATGCAGCCCTGCTGTGTAAAGTAAGCACTTTACTAGAAACCTCATTGGGTTCCAACACACTGGTCTAGGGTAAACCTCTATTAAGTTCAATATCAAAGTTCACCATCCTGGGATCCTGCTCAGGGCTATGTCCTGGCAACAGATATCTATAGAATTGAGCAAGTATACAGATGTGTCTGTGTGAGGCTGTGGGTTGTGAAGGCATTGTCTTCATATATTTCAGATGGTACTTGGCTAGGTTCATCAACCATGTTTTTGAAATCTGACTCTTATGGACACATCAGCATTTAAGAGGGAAGTCTCTCATCCGGTCATGAATCCTATCTTTCTACATCTGGTGAGGGTGGTCTATGACTGCTATGAATATGTTAGAGGAAGGACACATCAAAGACGAGAGGGCTTCTGCTTATGGCAATGAACTAGAATAAATCAGCTAATTGCTGATTATGCAGATATGAGGAACTTCAAAATTTGAGAGAAATTTAGAAGTCAATATTTAAAGGTCTTAGAGCCTTACATAGTGTGGAAGTTAAACCAGTGAGCAATTGTCTGGAAGGCAGCTCCTTTCATCATGCCATTAAAAAAAAAAAAAGGGCAGAGAAAGCTTTTGGCTAGACTGGGGGCAGTTAAAGGAGTACTAGCTTGCAAGAACACACATGTAACTTCAACAGGAGGCTTAAACTGTCTGGGAATTTTGTGTTCTTGTTGATTGCATTTAATCATCTCTATGGCTACATTTTAACTTTCGATACTCACCTACTTGCTTCGCTTCCCGGACTAGCGATCCTATTTATACCTAACTTCATTGTGTCCTCTGACTGTCACTGCTCCCTCTGACCTAAGGGATTCTGTACATGGCCCCTCCTTCCTGCATTCCCTCCTCTCTAGGCCCCCTTACTCAGCTCAGTGCTCTTCATCTACCAGGGTGCCACCTAGTCATCCTTTCCCCTGCAAGCTGGAGCTGCACTTACAGCCCTCTCTGCTTCCACTCTCTGAAACTAAGGCAGGTACTTCTCTGGTGTATTTCTGCCTCCTCTATCATGGCATTAAAATTGGACACTAGTTGTTTCTTTTCATTAAGAACAAAGCCCAAATACTGTAACAAAAAATTGAATGTATAACAGAATTGAATATTTTAAAGATTTTTCTATTCAGTTTAAAACAAATCCAACTGTTGTATGATGTTTTGTTGGTGTTCTGACAAATAAAGCTTGCCTGGAGTTCAGAGGGTGGAGATAGCCACTAGTTAACCATAGAGGCCAGGCAGTGATGGTACACGCCTTTAAACTCAGCACTTGTGAGGGGGAGGCAGGAAGATCAGGAGTTCAAGACCATCCTGGGCTACAGGAGATTGATCCAGTCTAAAAGAGAGAGACAGAACTAGGAGGTGGTCACTCATGCCTTTAATCTCATCACTAGGGAGGTGGAGACCTGAATATAAGACAGGAGGAGATAGGATCTTGACCCTGTTCAGTCTGATAATTTTGGGGACATGATCACCCCCATTTGGTCTGAGATTTCATAGAGGTAAGAAGTTTCTGATGACTGGCTGCTCTGCTTCTCTGATCTTTCAGCTTTCACCCTGACATCGGACTCTAGGTTTTTATTGATTAAGATTAATTAGGATCTCTCATCAACCAACCATGCAAAGGCACTCCCAATCTTCATACTTTATATTGCTATGCATATCTTCATGTACAGAAATTTTAATTTAAAACAATATATGCAACTGTCTATACTATGTGGAAGAATACAAATATGGATAGATAACTGTATTATTTCCATCGATGTGTATAAATGGGCAAAGTCTATGTAAACACAGAAAAGCATATATACATGTATAGGAGAAGAGAACACTAAGAAGTTCCATGAACTAGTAAATGGAGATCAAAATGGAACCCTGTTGCTGGAAAGAAAAATGTTTTATACATAGCATTTAAACACCATGAAATTAGATAGTTATAGTTATAGTTAGTTGAAGATTAGATAGCTGTAGTTTTCCTTGTTAAGAATTTCAGAAAAGAAACTAACTAGAGAGGTATAAAGTATATACATTTGAAAGACACTATAAGTTAGTTCTCTGTTAGTAATGTAAGTTAGAATAGAAAGTGATTCAGGTACATTACTTACCCAAATAGAATAGATAGTGGAATATTTTCTTTGATTTTGCCAAATATAAATAGATGAGATATTGCAACAATAATTCTTGCTTGATAACTGTTTTGTTATGTGTAATTTTACTATGTTAAAATTAAAACCTTTTTTGAAAAAAAGAAAACGGGAAGTTCTGGGGATGTTTTTCTGTATGCTGTGAATGTGTTGCTCTGATTGATTGGAAAGTAAAATTCTGATTGGCCAGTAGCCAGGCAGGAAGTATAGTATAGGTGGGGCAAGAGAGAGGAGAATTCTGGGAAGAGGAAGGCACGATGTAAAGATACTGGTAAGCCACGATCTGTGTGGCAAAGTATAGATTTATAGAAATGGCTTAATTTAAGTTGTAAGATCTAGTTAGCAAGAATCCTAAGCCACAGCCATACAGTTTATAAGTAATATAAGTCTCTGTGTGTTTACTTGGCTCTGAGTGGCTGCAGTAACCAGGTGGACACAGGAAAACTTCAACTACAGAGAAGAGAACACTAAGAAGTTCCAAGCACTAGTAAATGGAGATCAAAATGGAACCCTGTTGCTGGAAAGAATAATGTTTTGTATATAGCATTTAAACAGCTTGGAATCAGCTGAATATGGTGCCAGATGCCTTTAGTCCCAGCATTTAGGAGGTAGAGGCAGGTGGATCTCTGAGTTCCAGGCCAACCAGACCTACAAAGCAAATTCCAGCACTACACAGAAAAAACCTGTCTCAAAAAACTACCTATCTACCTACCTACCTACCTACTTACTTACATACACACGCATACATACATACATGCATACATACATACATACATACACACATGCATACATACTCTAGGCTTGAATTGTATTACCTGGATGAAGAAGAGACACAATGAAAAAATTTTGCCTCTTTATAATTATAATTATTGTGAAGCTATAAAAGTAGACAACCAAAAGGGATTTCAGGTTTATCAAATAGGGTAATGTTCAATATCATCTGAGTACAAAAGGAGTTTATGTGCCTGCCTATGATTGTTTTTTTTTTTTTTTTTTTAGATAGGGTCATATGAAGTCTAAGTTGACCTGCAACTTGATAGGTAGCCAAGGATGAACTGAAATTCCTGATGCTTCTACTTCCACCTTTCAAGTACTGGGGTGATAGGACCACACCATCACACCCAGCTCTGTTATTGTCTAGAACAAACAGTTTTACACACAAGTTATTCAAGTTTGAGCCTGTAAGACAAATGAGACTAGAAAGAGAGTTATTCTTCAAGAATTTTAAAACCCACCATGATTCAGAATAAATCAAGTGCAGCAGGCATGTGCATGTAGAGACTTGCAGTGAGGGGGCACACATGGGTTCTCTACACAAATTAAGTACTAGAGTATGTACAAAGACAAGTTACAGATACCATAGAAAGTCCTTTCCAAATAGATGTTGGTTGACCAATAGCAGAGAAGGAGGAAGTCCTGTCTCCTCCCTGGAGCTATAGTACTATATATTGGGAAAGACTGTTAGAGTTCATCTGATCCAACCTTGCTGGAGACTTTCATTTCTTGAAACAGCACAGTTAAGTGTTTCTCTTACTTGTGACTATCTCAGAGGACACGGCCTCCCTGGAAACAACCTGTTCCCAATTGCACAATGCCATTCAGAATAAGAGAATGTTTTCTGTTATTATACCTTCTGAAGCACCCATGGGTGAGTTTTAAAATTGCCACTCTGATCAAGCCAAAACACAAGCACTCCTTCAATGATAGCTCTGAGTTACCATTGCAAATCTAGAATGAATTTCCAATGTGTATTTCTATGGAACAGAAAATATAAGATGACAATCAAAACCTTTCAAACTAGATGTGAATAGAAGTTTAATTTCTTTTTATTCGCCAAATTATAGAAAATTACAATTTAGCTTACCCAGACGTATGTTGTTTTGAAACTAGAGTTACCCTCTTTTAAAAGTTTCAAATCATTTCTTGCCTCTTGAGTCTGACACCGGTCATCACAATCTATTTGCTTTTGTTCTTTCATCTTGGAAAGTGAGAAGTGGGTGGTCACTTTGATAATGTCCGATATTCAGTGCTTGCTGCATTTTCCTTTCAAAGACATAGTGATACATTACACTGTGGTAGGCATCCAGTTCAGGCTAGCATTGAAGAAAGGCAGCAGCTATAAGATCAATGGGACTTGAAGCCATTTCTGTTTACTCTCTATTTTCCGCGATCATACAACATACACTGATCACAACAAGCTAGCCATTTCACCCTTCCTCACTTCTTCCCACTTCTAGAAATCAGCACTTTTCTTTCTTCCCTCCTTCCCTCCCTCCCTCCATCTTCCCCTCCCTCCCTCTCTTCTTTATAGCATGAATCTTAAAGGTACTTGTTAATAAAATCAAACCTGAGCCAGGTATTGGGGTGAATTCTGGAAGATCAGAGAAGCAGAACAAGCCACAGCTACCTCACCTCACCAGTTACTCAGCTTATCCTGTTTTCTCACACTGGAAGCTTCTGTGTCCTTATCCAAATGGGTCTCAGCTGAACTGTTTTGCTCAAAGCCTAAAAGCTTAACCATCCAAATGCTTCTAGTTTCTGGCCCTCACGCCTTATATACCTTTCTGCTTTCTACCATCACTCTCTGGGATTAAAGGCATGAGTCACCATGCTTGGCTGTATCCTTGAACAAATGGATTTCTGCCTCTGGAATGCTAGGGTTAAAGGTGTGTGCTACCATTACCTGTCCTCTATGTTTAATATTGTGGCTGTTCTGTCTCTGACCCCAGATAAGTTTATTAGGGTAAACAATATTTTGGGGAACACAATACCACCACACTTCCTCCCTCCTTCCCTTCTTTCCTTCCTTCCTTCCTTCTTTCCTTCCTTCCTTCCTTCCTTCTTTTCCCCTCTCTCCCTTTCTTCTTTCCTTTGATTACAGACAAAAGCACCTGTTAGTGCAAGGTTAAGAAAATAACAATAATAAAAATAATGAATTATTTGGAATAGTAACAGACCTAGTTTTACAGCTCAGCCTAGAAAGTTACTATGAATATAATCATAATTATCTGAGTTGGTTTCATTCAGTCCTAAGGTCTTTGTCTACAACAGGAAGAGTTCTGAGTCTACAGGCTTGTGGAGCCAACAAAATGATTCACTTCATCTGCCTTCATCTAGAATAATTCCCAGCTATTGCTTCTTCTGCTTTTTAATAGTTAGAGCTTTCTTTGAGCTCTGGATGATCTATTCTGCCTCCTGCTCTTTCCCACAGAGTCATTGCTCAGGACACTCTGGAACCCCACATGAGGCCAGCAGCATTTTCCTTCTGATGGGTGATTAGAAAGCCAGCCTTCCCAGCAGTGTTGATGCCTTCAGCTAAGAGCTTTGTTGTTTTACCCTTGTTCCTTGGAACAATAAAGGTACTGACAAGGAATTCAATACTTTCAAGGCTCAGGTTAATATATCACTAGTGAGTGAGGATGCTTTGCTTCCAAAGGTAATGATGAGCTTTACATGAGATAGGCCTGCCACTATTGCCCATTAGAACCATTAGAAAAGAAAAGCCCAAGATAATGATCAGATGATAAAATATTTTCCGGGTTTGGGCAAACAACAACAACAACAAAAAAAACAGAACCCCTAAACAACTCATTTAAACACCCATGCAGTTGGCTGGGAATGAAGTTCAGTTGGCAGAATGTTGACCTAGTATAAGCTGGTGCTACATATAAATAATCTCTGAACTCTGGATATAGAGGCAGAAAGATTAGGAGTTCAAGATCATCCTCTGCTGCATAGAAGTTTAAGACCAGCCTGAGCTACGTGAAACACCATGTCAAAATATATATATATATAAAAGAAATATCCATACACTCAACGATGCACTCATTAGTGTATTTATCCAAACTTATAAGACACCTCTAGTCTAAGATGTATGTGACAGTATTAGTGAAGGAATTACACTATGATATAACAAATATAGTAAAATGTATAAATAAATAACAGGAGTAACTAAACAGAGGGATACCTGCTCATTGGGTTTAGAATAGAAATCTTCCAAGACGATGCAAAACGGGAAAAGAGAAAACAGGTTTCTAGATGAAAAACAATTCAGAGGTGAAGAGCATGGAGGTGAAAAGGCTGAAAGCTGAGATCACCTAACGTATTATGAAAATGTCCATAGGTGGCTATTTCAAACCTTTACATAAAAGGACATTGTTAAAATAGCTTATTAGGAAGTGTGCTGTGGAAAATAAAAACAAATTCTTAGAATTTTTAACTGTGTTACCCATGAAAAATATAAGCAAGGATTCTGACCTCTAGTAGCTAGACTAACACACTTGATTCATTTGCATATAAGATGATGGGCTGCTTCTGTGAAAGAGTGGAACTTAAAACCCATTTGTCAGGAGCAGAGTGAAGATCTGGTGATACACTAGTGATGATGATGTAGCTTCTCTGACATGGAGAGGAGAGAGTTTGGAATAAAATAGGAGGACAAAAATCTTATTTAAAAAAAAAAAACTTCCTCAGAAGGATATTTGTGAAGACATTGAACCTAGACTCGAAAGGGCCACAGAATTCATCTGGTAACATTAAGGCAATTTCATTTTGCAAGGACCATATATTTCTTTGTATAATAGAAACTTATGTAGGAAATTTTCAGCCTAGAATGTTACCACATCTATAACCTTCATTGAATGAGTTGATTTCATTTAGCCCTAGGGTCTTTAACTATAACATGAGAATCATATTGAGTTGGTAGGCCTGATGACTTTTTACATGAAGAACTTACATTTGTGTACTGTCTATGCTTTGCTAAATTAATGAATAATTTTAAGCATGATAAAATTTTCATTTCATACATATTACCTTGTTCACATTGCAGAAGATGAATTTCAGGGTGTGAGGCAGGAGGCAAATAAATTAGTTAGGAAGTTGTTGTAATATTTCTGGGGAGAGATAATGAGGGATTAAAATGAGAAGAACCATTGGGAATAATAGGAGATGATGAGGTTGTCTAATAAAAGCCCCTGTAATAGCCAACATAATGGCGAAAATATAGATGCATTCTGTCTAATGCTAAAATATGCCATGCATATCTGCTGTCACTGCAGCTTTCTAACATAGCCTAAACTTCTGGCTAATTCAATGATGGGAAAACAATAGCATGTGTAGAGATTGGAAGGGATAAGACTGTTTTTACATGTGTTGTAAGGAGATACATGAACACACACACACACACACACACACACACAAGTAAAGCTAAAATTACAGTCTAACAATATGTCCAGTGCAAGCCTACCTTAAAAATCAACATAAAAAGATGCCCATTCTGTCAAATAGGTGTACCAAAGATTCTTTCCACTCAAAGAATCTCCTCATGCAATGCCCTCTTCCTTTTCCTACTAGACATGACTAACTTTAGTTGTCAGATTTGTTATGGTATAAGATTGAAAGTTACAGACCTGTATGCATGTAAGACTGAAGTAGAGTCCTTTGTTTTTGGCCAGTAACAAAGATGGGCTAGTGCCTCAGAAAGACTTGTGGTACCCAAGCTTGAGGGTAGAGCATTTTTAAATGCAAAAGACCACACAGATCACAATTGCACCTACCTTAGATGAGGGTCAGAGTGACATCAGTGTTGGCAGAACATACTAGCCATATTAGGCACAACATGCCAATTAATTTTGATTTATACTCTTATCAGTTATTTTAGTTTATGTTCAGTTTGGGCAAATACTGATTATTTTAGTTAATACATTTGGAACATGGGTGGGTCATAAACAATACCAAATGTGTTGCCAAAGCAAATGTGGCTGTTGTTGGAGTGCAGGGTTGAGAAGTATTAATCAGATACAAAATCAAGTCAGGAGAAGATGGCATCCCCTTAGTCACTTCAAGTTGACTGGATTGAATAATTGGTGGAGATCTTTGGAGATCGGTAACCTCATCTCTATGTATGTCTAGCAGTTATTTCCAAAGATGATTGGACTATGACTGTCATGTTTCTCACTCTAATAATCAATGGTTTAATCTATTGATGGGCTCAAAGTTTTAATGGACTGTTGGGATGTGAAAACTGGAGGCAGGTCTGCTAAGAAGAGGTAGCTTACCAAGTCTTGTTTCTGAGGGGCACACCATACCCTAGACCCTTTGTGTCTTTGCTTTGCTCTTCTGGCTTCCCTTCTATGAGTTGAATGTCAGTCTCACACTCCCCCTTCATAAAACCGCTGAAATTAAGAACACAATAAATTCTCAAATTATCATATTAGGATTAGCCATAATGTCAAATACATAGCTAACTGAACATTTGAAGGTGGCAAGTTTTGATGCCCAATTCATGGACACCCTGTAACTAGCCCTGAAGAAATAGACCACTGGCTGTTTTTTCCTGTATGTTACCCATACTTAAGTATCATAATCTTCCTTAAACTCTTCTGCTAGGACTCTGCTGTGTGTGTGTGTGTGTGTGTGTGTGTGTGTGTGTGTGTGTGTGTGTGTGTGTTTACAGATGTATTATAAAGTATGGTGCCTTTCTTGTTTGTTATTGAGCTGTGTAGCAGTTTCCTCTAAGATTAAAACCTTCCCTCTTGGAGGGAAGCTTTTTTAAAAAAAAAAAAAAAAACACAGGATGTTAAAGCAGAGATGAAACAACAATATAGATCTACTGGGAAAGTTCATAAGGTCCAGGATGTTTACAGGGAGGTGAGATAACAAGAGGTTCTAATGGGTGAAACATTCCATCCTGCAGAAGAGCTCATTTAACTCAGGAAGTAAACAACTCAGTAGCTCCAGGAAGTCCCTGAAACTGACCAAGCATATATTAGGACCTTCCCTTCTCAAGCATATATAAGTTATAAAGATTGTTGAAAGACACTCTTAGACTAGTGGAACTGCCAGAACAAGATTGAGAACAACTGAGATTAGAAAGGATCCTCTCGTGATCATGGTATCTCCCCCATTCAGGTAAGTATAGCTTGATCTGTTTGGGAGGCACCCAGTCTGTGTGATCAGGGTCTGTCCTTAGTGCATGAGCTGGCTGTTTGAAACCTTGGGCTTACACAGGGACACTTTACTCAGTCTAGAAGGAGGTGACAAGACCTGTGTGTACTGAATTCACCAGGTTTAAATGAATCCCCCGGGGGTGCCTTGATCCTGGAGGACATGGGAATGGAGGGGAGGGGCTGGGGGGAAGGTGAGGGTGGGGGCGGGAGAGGGGAGGACAGGGGAACCCATGGCTGATGTATAAAATTTTAAAACACATAATAATAAAGAAAAAAAAAGAAAAAAAAAGAAAGGATCCACTCTAATCTGTTAAATTACTACTTGTAGGCTACACATTGTGCTCCAGGTTTCTAGTTTTCCTGAACTGTGATGCATATGAGCTTTAGTGAAGTAGCTGTCTTTGAGTCATTTCTGCTTCTATAAGTAACTCCTTACCCATATTCCTGTAAGTAACTCAGAACTCATTAATTCACTAAGCTGGACTTGAAGGAATCTGTACTTTAGTTTGTTGTTGGTTCCCTATCTGGGGTGAATAGGTGTTTGTTCATATCTCCCTAGGAATAGTGTAAGACAAAACATTGTTTTAATAAATAAAGTCTTGTTATGTGATTCCCCATTTGCACTTTAAATAGGGCAAGAAATCTGTTGTCTAACTTCTGGGAAAGATTTATCCTCTTATAAAGAAGATTTAGAAAAGATGAATTCTTCTTCCTATTGAACAGTATCATATCTGAACCTGGCATTTATAAATAATTTTCATGTCCACATATGGATGAAATACTTCCTGAGAAACAAAGGTTCAAGGTAGAGAATTCTGACACTTCCTAGAAGATTTTGCAAGAATCTTAAAATCTTAAAAGAGAGAAATATCAGTTACAGTGGTGGGAAATTAACCTGAAGAATGGACAGTGCCGTTATGAAAGGCATGGGCACAATTAGTTGATAGAGGGGCTTAGTTAGCGCTGCCTGGAGACTGAAGCACAGAAGCTGCAGAGCAAAAACGGTGGTGAAGCCCATCAAATGAGTGTGCTAGAATATCGTGTTAAGATGTGTTACATTTGTTTATGCTGTGGAACATCTGTTTCACGATGCGAAGATGTGTTGCACTCTTTTATGTTGCATTTGTTTAACTCCGGGAAGCTGTAACTGTGCATGTCTAAAACACCTGATAGTCTAATAAAGAGCTGAATGGCCAATGGCAAGTCAGGAGAAAGGATAGGCAGGGCTGGCAGGGAGAAAGAATCAATAGAAGGAGAAATCTGGAAGGAAAGGAAGAAAGAGAGCAAGAAGAGGAGGATGCTAGAGGCCAGCCACCCAGCCACCCAGCCACCCAGCCACCCAGCCACCCAGCCACCCAGCCACCCAGCCACCCAGCCACACAGCCACCCAGCCACACAGCCAGCCACAGAGTAAGAGTGAAAGTAAGATTACCAGAGTAAGAAAAGGAAAGGCTCTGAGGCAAAAGGTAGATGGGATAATTTAAAATTAAGAACAACTGGCAAGAAATAAGCCTAGCTAAGGCTGGGCATTTATAATTAAGAATAAGCCTCCATGTGTGATTTATTTGGGAGCTGGGTGGAGGCCCCTCCCCCAAATAACAAAGAGCTAAGAGTAAAATAAGCAACAACAGAGTATCAGAGGATAAATGGAATTCACAGTGAATGTAAACAGTAACAAGGTTGAGTGCATTTCCACAGAATTTCCAGTGGAGCAGGAATGAAGAAAAAAATCCAAGCATATGTGAGAGAGAGAAATCTGCGGTGAGGGTTTTAAACTGATAAGTAAGAGAGTGCTCACCATAAAGTGTTCACCATTAGAACACACAGGTAGTTTTTATGAGTTTATTAAATTTAATCAAGTCATCTCCACACATCTGAACACCATAGAGGGTACATATGCTATCTGAAATGCAGAATGATTAAAATTGAGGATGTTTAGATTTTGTAACAATTTTTTTATGCACAATAACACGTCAAGGTTAGGACCCAAATTTAAACACAAATTTTCCTCATGTTTTACATGAATCTTATATTTACAGCTTGAAAGTATGTGTCGTGGTTTGAATAGGAATGACCCCCATAGACTCATGTGTTTGAATGTTTGGCCCTTAGAGAGTGGCACGATTAGATGTGGCTTTGTTGGAGGAAGTGTGTCAGTTTGGGAGCAGGCTTTGAGGTCTCATATGATCAAGCTATACCCAGTGTGACACACCATTTCCTGCTGCCTGTGGATTGGATCAAGATGCAGAACTCTCAGCCCCTCCTCCAGCACTGTGTCTGGCCTACATGCTGCCATGTCCTGCCATCACTACCTGCTTTCTTCTCAGCTTCTATGACGATTCCCTAACCACAGGTTATTTTTCCCATTAATCTAACCATTTTTGCTTTCTAATCTTGATCTTTTATGTTTCTAATTGACAGTCCCAGACTGCTATAAGAAAATTAAGTCACTTCCATGCATTTAAGTTTATCAACATAGGTACTGTCCAATCACAGATTCACTCTAATTTTTTTTCCCAAACAGAGGCCAGTAGAGATTACTCAAAAGATGAAGAAATGGCCAACTTGTTGGTCTATGGTAGATAAAATTTAGCATGCAGTGACACCACATTGACCTCATTTCCTTAGGAATAAAGTGATTCATAGCAGTGAATTTTTGAAAGATAACAGGGAGTTTTTGTTTCTCTGGCTTCAATATTTAAGTGATGTAAGTTTTTTTTTTTTTTTTTTTAACAATAGGAATCTTTATAAAGATAGCTCATTGGGAGACTTACTTGCCATATATGAACCATGATGTGTATAGAACAGGAGAAGGGTGAGGCTGTGTGGAGAAATTTCTGAAGTCTCAGTTATCACCTTAAGCTCTGCTACAATTTCCATTGAAAAGCTGCAAAGCTTGAAGAACTTAATTCACTTCTCTGTTGCTTCATCTAAAAAACGAGATATCTGACTTAATGCATTTGTAAGCCTTCATGCATCTCTGTTATGTTGTGATTTTATCTTAACCATTGGTAGAAGTTGCTCATAGCTGTTATTAGTATCTGTTATTATAGTAGTGCATTTAACTTATAGTCTAAAACATCCTGGTAGAAGAAATTAGCACATGCTTTTTATAAGATGAAACTGATAGAATATCCTTTGTAAATATTTTCTTTTATCTTGATAATTTTTTCATGCTCTTATTTAGCAATCATTATACCTTTGCATGATTTTGTCATGTATCTTTACTACATTTTCCTTTCTTTTTCCAATTTATGGTCTTGAATTTCCTGTGAGCTGGAACCTCAAATTCACCATGCTAAATAAAAGTATTTATATAGTGTCAAGGAATTCTGAACAACAAACTGACTACATTTTGTAAGTAGTGAGATTTTACATCATTCATTTGGTACCATTTCCTTTGCAAATTTATTTGCTCTAAAATAGTTCACATAAAAATTAAATAAATACTTTGTTATATTATAATATTCTGATATATAAGACAACCTGATTTTGTAAACATATATATATACACACACACAAATATATATATATATGTGTCTCTCTCTCTCTCTCTATATATATATAGTATTTTGTTTACATAGAGCTAACACCAAGTTCTCCAAATAGTCAAGAAGCAAAGAATATGTATATTTATAAAAATGAACAGATTAGCCATGGATAGCATATCTGCTAATTAGGAATTTGGTCTTAACCTTATCTTTGTAAAAAATCTGCACTATTGACACAAAGGATTTTTTTTTTTCTGGGAGGTTATGGACAGGCTCTTAGACCACCAAGCCCTCCACTATGGGATGGATAAAAGCACCTACCTCTCAGGTGAGGTGGGTTGATACAGTAATGTACTATCATAGTTTGATTTTTGTTTCTGCAATAAAATATCATAACAAATGCAATGTGGAAGAAAACATTTAAGAGACATGAATTTATTCCCAGCCACAAAACTCTCTATAGGTTTGTGACTTTGATCAAGGCACTGGCACCTTTTGTGTCTTAGTTACCTCACTTATAAAACAGAAACGAAATCTATTTCAGGTTATAATCACAATTTGCATTCTACTTCACTGATGTGTAATTTTTTTAAAGCCTTGGTTGGAAAAGCATTTTTGTCTTTCCAACAATACTCTGAATAGCTCACAAAAAGAATTTACAACTTAAGATTTTTAAAACTTACGTAACTTTTCTGTAATATATTTCTAGTTGTATGTTATACAAAATGGATGAATCAAAGAAATTCAAGATACAGAATATTTCCATGTAATTTAAATTTTGTTTGGGAAAAATAAATATTAAACAGAAAAAAAAAATTCCATGTAACACGAATCTTAAACGGTCTTATTAATAGGAAACGCAAAGACAGATATTGGGGTGAAAGCTGAAAGATCAGAGAGACAGAACAAGCTACAGATATTACCTCACTTTGCCAACTCCTCAGATGATCCTGTTTTCTTAGACTGAAAGCCTCTGTGTCCTCATCCAAATGGATCACAGCTGAATTGCTGCTAAAAACCTCTAGTTCCTGGTCCTCACCATTATATACCTTTCTGCTTCCTACCATCACTTCCTGGGATTAAAGGCATGAGTCCTTCCCAAGCAAACATATGAAATCTCAAGTGCTTGGATTAAAGGTGTGTGCTATCACACCTGGCTCTGTTCCCAGTGTGGCCTTGAAATCACAGAGATCCAGACATATCTCTGCCCCCTGAGTGATAGGATTAAGGGTGTGTGCCACCACTGTTTGGCCTCTATGCCTAATCTAGTGGCTGGCTCTGTCCTCTGATCCCCACATAAGTTTTACTAGTTAGAGCACAAATAAAATATCATCTCATTTCCCCCTTCTGTGTCTAAAATAAAAAGTTATAACTAATATAAAAACTATATACAATAAATATTATAAGTATATACAATATGTGCAGTCAAGAATTACATTAACAATATCCAGTCAATTAACACTTGACAAATTTAGACAAAAAAAATCATTATTTTTCCTATTTTGGTGAGTCCAATACAAAATTTGTATACAGTATACAAAACTCAAATCCAATGAAAATATTTAAAACTAGTAATTGCTTTTTATAAGTAGATTTAATAATCTACCTTTTTATCTTATCATATCTATATTCTCTCCTTTTTCTTTTCATAGTAGAGTTAATAATCTACCTTTTATCATTTCTATATCATCCCTTTTTTTCTTTCCAGTGTAAATTCAATAATCTACCCTTTTATCCTATTGTTTCTATCTCTTTTTTTTTCCAGAGTAGATTCAATAATCTATCTCTTATCTATATCCTCTTTTTACTTTTTCTTTTTTCTAAACAAAAATTATTGGTAAAACTATTAAGGCCACTCCATGTAGTTAAAAGGGAGGTTTATTTTGTGGGGTAACTTACAAATGAAGGGATAGGTAGATTGCAGGGTCTGGCAAAGGTGTGATGCAGTCTGGTGGTGTTCTCTGGAGAACTCTGCTCGGTATACTTACAGTTTCCAGGGTCCACTCCCCAAAGAAATCCCTTGTACCTCCACCTTGGGTCTTCAGCGTCCTCTCTCAGTCCTGCCTTGGAGGCATGACCATTATGGAAGCCTCAATGGGGGTTGGAACTTCCAGGCCAAGGCTGGAATGGCTACCCACTACAAAAAACCCTGAATCTAATCTCCTTGTTTAGCTTTTATTCTTGACCGTTATCAATTAACAACTTATAACCAACCATCCTAAACAATGACAATCATCCATAACACACTGAATGAACAAAAACCATCCACCCCACCTTTTGGGAATGTGGATGTCATGTTCTTAAAATTACTTCCTTCTGTCTGGGGGCAAAGGCCTCTTTAGGGAATCCTGAAAAGAAAATTTTCAGGTTAATTGTCAATAATGGGAGAGTAAGCTATATCATTTGTCCAGTCTCTGCATAATGGGAAAGTCCAGGGCTTGTCTCAAGTTCTTGTTTGAGTAGTATGTGAAGCTGGATCATCTCAACTAGCCATCTCAAAATTGTCCTGAGCAGTTTGTAGTCTAAAGCCGATCTTTGGGTAGTGTGTGTCACCTTAATGGCATTATCATTGTTCTAATAGAATCATTATTGTGGGGTCCCATCCTCTTTTTGGAGACTTCAAAGTCTCTGTTAGGCATGGTTATGGTTCCCTGCAGAAATTGTGTGAAATTGTGTGTGTGCCTATTCTGTGGTTTGGAGCAATATCAACTGTATCATTGGCAGAATCGTGTCTCACAGCCAGGTCCAAGTTTGCAATACACAGGTTCCATTCTTCTTCACCAAGATATTCTTTGATTTCACATCTCTGTGAGCAATAGCTGGCTTTCCTTGGGTATCAACAATCTCCATGTGAAGATGTGCAAGACTGCTTGCTGTAGACAGAGCAAGTTTGATCATCCTTTCTACTGTAACAGCGGACCAACCCACAGCTGAGTCTATGTGTCATTGTCTTTCTTGTCTGCTGCTATAAATCCTAGCATGTTTTCCTGTTGTAACAGCACAGTCTAATAAATGTCTGCCTTTAGGAACCACTAACGTTCTTACTAGAAGAGAGTATCTTCACAGCAATTTCTTCTCCCTGCTACTTGCCTTGCCAAACTGACCTTTTTCAGTGCTTTCTTGTGACATGATGGTCCTGGCAACTGTTCTCTGAACAAACACCAGTAAACCCTTCATCCCATGTAGCGGTGTCACCGCCACCACCAATGAGAAGCAGCTGGCAACTTGGAGCAGCACCTGCCGCCTCCATGGTCCCATGACCACTGTTTGTGGCTTGACCTTGGCCACAGCTTCTCCTCAGCAAACCTCCAGGCTGGCCTCAAACTTGAGATCTTCCTGCCTCTGCCTCCTTTACCAAATTCTATCAGCATGCACCACCATGCCTGATTCTGTTCTCAGTGTGGCCTTGAACTCACAAAGATCCAGATGGATCTCTTCCTCCTGAGAGATAGGATTAAGGGTGTGTGCCACCACTGTCTGGCCTGTATGTCTAATCTAGTGCCTGACTCTGTCCTCCAATCCCCAGATAAGTTTTATTTGTTAGACCACAAATAAAACATCGCCACCATTCTACAATTTTAATTAATGGTATTCATCTCCATGAACCAACCAGAAAAAGAATTTTGAGTTGTATCAAGGACTGCATGCAATCTTTGATATACAATTCACTTTTCTTATAGTTTCTGACTCTTGAGGAAGAAACCAGGAAAGTTAATTTTTTTTTCCCTTTACACTTTACTTTTGTATTTTCATTCTCATTCTCTGTGGACAATAAGGATTGCTCAACTACTTAAGAGCTTTCTTCTTTCCCCAGCTCTGGAAGTCTAGATGTCATCATCTGCAGTCAAAGAGAGAAGGATATGCAGTGAATGAATTTGGACAAGCCTTTAACTGCATTGGATAACTTTGTCTAAACATCATTCCTTCTTTGCCTAGAGTCTGCACTTTTGGATGTACCTGAAATAGCATGTTTATTTATTTTTTTTAAACTCAGTTGTTTTTTGCATTAAGCTAGCAGTATTTAATCTTGCTGCTGTAAGTGAATATTTTATTCTACAATTCTTCCACATCAGTTTTGTGACATCATTCGCATTGTTGAGTGTGTGGACTATATTTAGCACTACTGGTTCAGAATTCTGCTCTAATTTCATTGCTCCTGCCAGTTGGGGCCTTGCTCTATTGATTGATTATTTTTCTTGCTTTTGGTGCACACATTATGCTTTTGTGCTTGCCTTGTAGCATTTTATGGATTAGAGCACAGCTTGAGTTTTCCACTGTGGCATAGTAGATTTTGCTGTGTTCTTTCAGGTAGTTCTTATGTGTTCTGAAACACTGTTACTTGGACTCTTTTGAGCCTTTCCAACCTTGCTTGAAGCACTGTGCAGGAAGCTGTGGAGCACGCCTTCTTTACAGCTTAATTAGCCTCACTGCTGGGGTGAGGTTTCCTGAAGACTATGTGAAGCCTCTTCTACTAGGAATCCTTCCTTGCTGGGCTGTCTGAATGTGCCATGTTCCCATGTGCACAAGAATTCTGAAACAGTCCAATTAGATGAGTTTTCATGGCCTTTCTAAGAACTCAGGTAGTTTTCACACACACACACACACACACACACACACATACACACACACACACACACACACACACAAATATATGCATTCAAAGACTGAATGCTGGGTTATTTCTGCAGCTTCTGCCTACCTTCCATGGAGCCATTTTCTCTACCCATCACACATTACATTTCCCTGGTTCCCCCACCTCCAATCTCGCATTCATGAGTGGTAAATATTGCAAAGCTCTGTTTGATGCCCTTTCTTCTTGCACTATACTCCTGAAACTGTTCTAGGTGGAATGCTGTGGAGCTGAGACTCTCTCATTTGCTTCCCTGTTACTGAGGATCATGTTCATGTTCCCTCTTGTTCAATGTCTGGGAACAAGTTTTGTGTGTTTTGTCTAGGTTCTTAGACACATTTTATGCAATTTCTATGGGGGTTTGTTTCCAAAGGATCCAACTCAAAGATGGACTTGGACCCACAAGATATGGATTCAGTAATGCTTCTCATCACTGTCTGTAAAAGGCAAAAGTCAAAATAATGACTGTCCAAACAGACAAGTGAACTTCACAGAGGCTCCAAGTGAGGCTTTATTAAATTCCACAGGCTCCAGAGAAGCTAGCTAACAAGAAGGACCCAGAGAGGGATGCATTGATCTCCTTGGGAAGGGGAAATAGATGAGATCTCCATGAGTAAACTGGGGGAGGGAGGGGCAATGGAGAGTAGGGGATAGGAATAGAACATAAGGGAACGGAGTCAGGGATGGAGTGGGAGAGCAATGAAAGAGATACTGTGGTAGAGGGAGACATCATGGGGTTAGGGAGAAACCATGCTAGGGAAGTTCTCTGGAATCCACAAGGATGACCCCAGCTTAGACTACTAGCAATAGTGGAAAGGTTGCCTGAACTGGCTTACTCCAGTAATCAGATTGGTGAATACCCTCACTGTCATCATAGAACCTTTCTCCAAGTAACAGATGGAAGCAGATGCAGAGATCCACAACCAAACACTAGGCCAAGCTCTAGGAGTCCAGTCAAAGAGGTAAGAGGGATTCTATGAGCAAGGGGCATCAAGATCATGATGGGGAAATCTACAGAGACAACCAAATCAAATTAGTGGGAACTTATGAACTTCAGAAAGCTGTGGAACCTCCATGGGAATGGACTAGACCCTGTGAATAAGCAAGGCAGTTGTGCAGCTTGATCTGCTTAAGGGCTCCCCTGACAATAGGATCAGGATCTGTTCCTGGTACATGAGCTGGATTTTTGGAGCCCACTGCTTATGGTGGGACACCTTGCACCTGTCTCTACTGAATGTAACAGGCTCTACAGACTCCCCATGGGAGGCCCTACCTTCTTGCAGGAGGGAATGGTGGGTGTTTGGGGGTGGAGGCTGGAAGATCAGGAGGAGGGAAGAGGGGGATCTATGATTGGTATGTAAAATGAATTAAAAAATTCTTAATAAAAAGAAAAAATTCCATGGGCACAGGAAGATACAGTGGCATTTCAGGTCAGTTCTACAATGGGCCAGGAGGCCAGGCCTCAGTTGTCTTTCTTGTCAGTAGAGTGCCTCTGGAAAGTGGTATGAACTAATATGGAGCAGTTGTCTCCATCTGAGGCAACCTTCAGAAAACTGCTAGGGGTTATTGCTCCAGATTTTCACTTTTGTTAAGTTAACTTGGATAATTTTCTACCTCATGATTAGAATATATCTGCATTGAGTTTCAGGCTCAGAGTATCAAATTCTTAAGAAAGATTTTGATGTTGTTATTATTTTTGCAGTTAGAGACAAATTAGAGAAAACCATACATCTTTATTTTCTCTTTGTGCTGAACATTTCTAGTTTCTAACTCTTTTTGGAGTATGTGAGCATTATATATGAGTCATGGCACTATATATAGTTTCTCACTAAGGCTCATGAGGGCCATTTCCTTTTTTTTTTTTTTTTTTTTAGGCAACAAAATTGTGAATTACCTCTCCTCTTAATAATACATTAATACACCCTCAAATTTATAACAAAATGTAACTTATTTGCTTATATATAATTTGACAAAGATTAAGGACCTATCTTTGATACTGATCTTTAAGAATTAGTGGTCAGGATAATTTCTATAGAGTGCTATTCCCCATTTTCCTTTGCTTCCAGGTTCATGGGTAAGATGGAGAGAGAGAGCTTGTATGAAAAGGAGTAGTTTGTATTTTGGGGCTGTTACCTATGCCGTCAGTTACATGTTTCATAGAACTGCAAGGGAGCCTGGGAACTCCAAGTGACATGGATATGGTTGTGAATCAGTAGTCTCTGTCATAACTTGAAATAATAACACTTAAGGACAATTGTAGTGTTGTCCAAAGAATAAACACTGTATTTTCTAGTCTCTTCTTTTTTATATTTATGAGCTCTATTAATCATTCCAGTGGTTGCTTACCAAAATTATAGGTATTGCATTCTTGGAGGGCTTTTAGGTTGTCTGGTTTACCATATCATACAGAATAAAAGTTCAAATTTTCTAACCTAACAAGAATATCTTTTGAGCAATATTGACATTTTTAAGAGTGTAGCACAGTTATCTACACATAAGAAGAAATTAGTAAATATAGGCTAAGTTGAGAAATAGTGAGCAGAAAAGCTCTGCCTGAACACATATGCAAGATCTCAGTGACTGAGTTGCAAAGCCTGATGACAGAGTGCCCCTGTAGGTGACTAGAGTTCTTTGCATAGCAGATGGATACATCCATTGCTATGAAAATGAGGTACTCAGTGCTAGAGGGATTTGCAGTCCTTTCAAGTTTGAAGCTCTATGACATCATTGTTTTGAATCAGAAGGCTTTGTGTTATTCATTTTGCTGGTATCCCATGGTTTCATGTGTGGTTAGTGCCTGTGAATCTTCAGTTTCCCATCTCACTCAGCCCTTTACTTGAATGTTAAAGCAGATGAAACTTGGTGTTCTCTGCCCTCTGGCTACAATTACCCAGAATCCAACCTCATATCTGCCAATATTTTTTGCTAGAAAGAACATGTCAAAATTTCACCCAAGCTTATTTCAATACTTTGAGAACTGAGAGACTTATGAAAGGTACACATTAGAAGTATGAAATCTAGAATGACCATCCTACTCTACCTGCTTTGTACTCATGGAATGATGCCGTAAGTATTTACAGGCCCAGAAGAACCAGGTTGGGTGACAGCACCTGTAGAATACCTTTCTTTTTAATTGTAGCTTTATTTCCTAATGTCAGGGCAGATGAGTGCACATTCCCTCTGCTGCTGGCAGGTGTCACTACCAAGGTTCAGCTATGTTTCCCTGAAATTTACTTCTTCAGTTCTTCTTGAAGTAAATGCCATTCACAGGTTCATATAGCTCCCATAGGTCTGAGGTGCATAAAATATAAGCCTGAGTCTTCAACTACAGACTGATCTGTAGATATTACAGGCAGAAGACTCATACAACCATGCCATGGAACTCAGGGCAAACCTTGAGAATAACCTTGGACAAGTCTATTAACCTATTTTGACCTCAGCTTCTTTATCGGTACAATGCACATGTTAACCTATATCATCCTTCGACTGTGACATTCTAGGATTTTTGTACTTACTGATATTTCCATTAATAGTCAGCTACTGAATTTTGTTATGGATAAGAGCTTTACCATATATATATTCATGCTGTTTTGGTCCAGTAATTATTACTTTGTTTATGTATGTATAAGGAATTTAGATATTTATGTTTAGTTATGACCCCAATCAGTCCAATTTGGGACCATGTCATATTAAAGGAAATACAATATAGAAATAACTATACTATTCACTCTAACATGACCACAGCAGTGTTTCCTAACACCTCCATTCTCTTCATTTCTGTCTTAATAAAACGTTGAAATATGCTCTTCCTAGTGCAGAAGACTTCTAGTCTGTATACTGTTATTATTACTAATACTTCCACCCTTTAATTTTATCCATTTCATATTTTTTAGAAATTCTTACTATCCTTCTCAGCTCCCTGAAAAGTAAAGCTTGTCTTCTATTCCAAGTATTTTCTTATCTTGCATCCTCTACCACCAAACAATCCTGGGGAAAAGGGTAAAGAGCAGTGAGAGACAGTGACTTCCTCTCTGTGAGCCACCATGCTCCTTAGATGATGATGCTTTGTAAGTGGTTACAAAAGGGTAGAGACAAAATTTCACTGTGATTATGGTGAGCAACACAAACATATCTTTACATGTCTTGATGAGATATAGAGGAAACCAAAGGATAAAATTTCCCACTACAATCCACTCTCTTCTCTAACGAGTTCATCAACATTTAGGTGATCATGGATCCTTGGAATGGCAAAGTGGGTACTCTGCCCTTATTACTAAAGAGGCTTAAGAGATTTCCATGTGAATTCTAGAATAATTTTAAGATAATCAAATATTTATTTGTCTACTTTGAGCAATACTTTCCCTAAAGATCAATACTAATACAAATTATTTATGAAGTAGAAAATTCCAGGGGCAACCCAATCTTTCTTGAAAGAGTCTTAAATTGCTTACTAATTTCTGACCATCTTTGATCCTATCTAGCATCAGTGTCTTCAAGTAGGATTATGTTACTGAATAATGTGAATTAATCACTCAAAAATTTAACCCTTTGAAAGGTCACAGGTTGTATCATTTGGGAACCAAGTAGCTACTAATACACATACTGAAGTTTGCTGTTATGGGCAAAATATCTCAAGGGTTTGAAGCTGATTGTACTGTTCTGGAAGATTGGGAGAGCAGAGCTGGCATATCTGATATAATAATCTGATTGTTGCTTAATGTTTTCACACCATGACCACAAGATGGCTGTTGTAGCCTGAGCTTTAATTCTGTCTTCAAGCAACAAGAATGGGGTGGATAAAAGGTGATAATACAAAATATATTCTTTTCTGTACATGGGGGTGGGAGCATAGACACTAACAAAAATTACCTCTAAACAACCTTACCTTGCCTGGCACTTACTGTTGCCTCAGAAGGTAGGCTGTTAGATAGGAATAAATCCTGTAGCTGTCTGTAATAGTACCTAGAAAATAAAAAGAGGTTTGATTCATGAGAACCTGATCCACTCTGTAAAGACCATAGGTTTAAAGTTACCAGGGCTTCTGTCAAAGAAATCAGGCAAAGGCTCTGGTTGAACCAATGCCTAACTTTCTACTTTAGTCCTTGGGAAAGTGTCCAATAACCTAGAAGGGCTATTCTGTATTTATAAAGGTTTCTTAGCAAATGTTGATCTATAGTTGGAGATTTCTTTGGGCTGCCAGCTCACAACATGGAGACTTCTTACTAATTATAAAAATCTCAGCCTTTAGCTTAAGCTTGTCTCAACTAGCTGTTATAATTTAAATTAACCCATTTATACTAATCTATATTCTCTCACGAGGCTGGTTACCTCATCTACATACTGTCCATCCTGTTTCCTCCATGAAGTTTCAGATTGATAACTTGGCTTTTCTTCTCCCCAGAGTTCTCTCTCTGTCTGGAAGTTCCACCTATACCTCCTGCCTAGCCATTGACCATTCAACTTTTTAATTACATCAATCACAACAATATATCTTCACACAGTGTACAAATATTCTACTGCACTTATTCCTTTTTGTCTAAATCAAAAGGAAAAAGTTTTAATTCTAATAGAGTAAAATTATATACAATAAGAACAGTTATCAAGTAAGAATTACATTTACAGTGTCTATTTGTATTTGGCAAATTTGGAGAAACTACTTTATTATCTGTCCTGCCTTGCTGAGTCTAAAGTTTTTTACCGAAACCATTTTTTATCATAACATGTATTACCATCCTGAAAATATCGTTTTAGACCTTAAAACATTTTTTAGGTAAGAACTTAAGCTTTTATGTCTCTGAAACTTGTCCACTTTATACCTTTTTTGTGAGTTTCCTTTCTGAATTTGGTACCAAGGAAAACTGTAATATAACTATCTATTCTTTATCTTCATCAAAGATCCAAGAAAGATAGAATATTACCTGAGTAAACAGGAAGTACAGAACAAGCAACTTCCAAAACTATATAAATGACAGAAAACTTGGCCACCTGGACAGTCACCCAAAGTTCTTCTGTAATGTTGAAACATCCATCTTTGGCCTACAGGCCTAGAATATCTGGCAGACATTTCTATAAAGTGGGGAGTTTGAAGGACTGTCCTACCTTGTCTTGGCAAAGTTTGGCTGTTACCTTCTTTTGTATCCTGCTCATCCAACTTGAACAGCATACTGTCAGCAGTTCAGTCAAGGACAATGTCTTGCCCAGATGTTTAGCTTTGCCACACTGAAAGCAAATTCCATATGGAGGTTCTTGGATGGTCATCATCCTTTTTGAAGTAGATTGATGCTGCCAGGAGCAGATGTGTCTCATTGTTATGAAAAACATTGTTATTAAAAACTTCTTAAATGTCATATTCTGTATATCTCTGAAGTGTTTGAAGACCATCTATAAATCTAAAATATATCTGTTTTACCTTGAAAACATGCCTACATAACTACAAGTTTGATTGCTATAGATGACTACTAGCTTACATTTCTTAATTATCCTTAACAGGTTGTAATAATAACTTTCAAGGACTAGAAACTTATATTATTGAATGAGCTACATAGGTACAATACCTTAAACAATAGTTGAAACATATACATGGTATACAAAAATCCTTAAAATTGTATCAATATACAAAGATCTATATTAATGTAAAATATTTAAGATTAGTGATTTTTTGTTGTTTTTTGTTTTTTGAGACAGGGTTTCTCTATGTAGTTTTCATGCCTGTTGTGGATTTCACTATGTAGACCAGGCTGGCCTCAAACTCACAGAGATCCATCTGGCTCTGCCTCCTGAATGCTGGGATTAAAGGCATGTGCCATCACTGCCTGGCTAGTAGTTGTTCTTTTGTTTGCTTGTTTGTTTTTTGTTTTGTTTTGTTTTAGTTTAAAAGTAGACTCAATAAATAATGTACTCTTTCATCCTATCATTTCTTTATCACCCCACTTTTTTTTTCAGAAAGAGATTGTTTTAATACAACCTATTTTATTTAGGTTTTTTTTCCTTGACCATGATCAGTAACAACTTGCAACCAACCCCCTAAATGATGACAAACATTCATAACCCATGAAAATGACTAAAAACCACCCACCCCACCTCTTTGGAATGTAGGAATTGTGTTATGTAGACTGATTACTGTTGTCTGGTGACAATGACATCCTTAGAAGACCTGAGAAAATTGAGATAATGTTCAAGTCCTGGGAGATGTAGCTGAACCGTGTTCTTATTTTGTTTAGTCTCTGTGTGATAGGAAATTATAGAGCTTATTTGAAGTCCTGGCTAGAGTAGTCTGTGAGGCTGGACATCTCAGCTAGCAGCTATGAAGTTGTTCTGGATGTAGAATTTTGAGGAAACTGTAACAAGTATTCTGAGAGGCTGGATCACCTGGGCTACTTGTCTTTGTTGGTGTCTGGTGCTTTTTTTCCTGAAAATACACAAACTTAAAGGTAACATATATCTGCATTAACAAAAGTATGGAAGGTGAGATGTGTACAAGTCAGCTGAAGATTTTTTTTTTGTTTTATATTTGAACAGGTAAAAGGTATCTGTTAACTTTATAAGTACATTTGGACTACAAAAACAAGCAGTAATATAAATCTCTTTCCATGTTATGTGAAAGGGTGGCATGTGATAATGTCATGAGGACTCTGTACCCAACAAGATTTATATGTCTCATCCAGTCTCAGAGTTGTTCCCATGTTGAGGGATCAGCATATACATTACCTGTATTGTAGTCTTTCTTGACTTTTTTCCTCATGTCTTTAACCAAGATCCTGAGGAAGTCTTCCCAAGTCAAATCTGATCTTTATTAATTTTGAAGGAATCCATAGTTTTTTGTTTCCTGTGGAAACAAAAGCACAACCTCTTCCCCAACACAACACATTTCCTGACTTCCATTCTGAAGTCAAGACATCTCTAAAGTATATAAGCTTGTTTAATTCAGCAGTTCCTTTTATAATCCAGTATCTCTCAGCAGCTGTCATTTTCTGTTCATTAGCATTTAAAAAATTCAAAATTAACAAAGCAATGTATGAGGTCCAAACTCCCTGTGTTATAATATTTTAAATCTTTTTCATAGCTTAATTTTTATGTTACTTTATTCACTCTTTAAAGACTTTATTATTTTTAAACTATTTGTTTTTTACTATGACTGTCTATACCCATTTTCTTTTCTTTATTTAACCCTAAGGACTTCTTTAACAATATTGTACCTTTTTAGAGGGTTTGTGTGTGTGTGTGTGTGTGTGTGTGTGTGTGTGTGTGTGTGTGTGTGTTTGTGTGTGTGTGTTTGGATCTGCCTTATTTTATATCAGTATTCACACACTTGCAGTGTTCTCTGAGTGTGGGAGACAAATCTCAACACATTTCATACCACATAGAAATCTCTAAGACAGATGCCAGGAACCACACTTTTTTGGGCAAATTGAATGTTATTTAAATCATCATAATTACAGGTACTAATACACTTTAGGTGTTGTTTTTCAATAATTATAACATTTTTATTTACAAAAACAACTAAAACAATTAAATAACTAATTAAATATCTGATTAAGCAATTAAACAGATAATTAAACAATTAAAGTTTCTAGTACTTTTTAAATGTATGGTACTGCATAAAACATTTTTCTCCTAAGAAGCACCAAGCAAAATTTACATAAATATCTAGATTCACCCTTTTTCCATGGGTGATGCAAACTCTCCAGGCTCTTGCAGGAGTTTTTTTTTTCTTTCCACTTGCTGGAATACATGTAAATTCTTATAACCTGAGGTCCTTTTGGGTGGATTTTTATGAGGTGTTCTCTTTGTATCTTCAGTGGAAGAGTGGAACAGATGTGTCTCTGGTTCCAGAGAACCTTCATTATTGTCATCCGTTATCCAGTCTCTCACCACTGGAAGCAGAAACTGTTTATACTTCATTTTTACTTGTGGATTGAGGACATTGTGCACTCTAAGCCAATTGAAAAGTCCATAGTACAGCATGACTTTTTTGTCCATTTCATTTTTTTTTCTCAGAATGGAATAACATGAAAGGAATTGATCCACATGGTCAGCACCTTTCATGTGAGCATTGTATTCCTTGATTTAGGTAGGTTTTATGATGTTTTCTCCCATTTTCTATTTTTTTTTCTGTTGTCCAGACAGAAATATCATGGATCATTGATATCTTTCAGACAACCTGCTTATCTTTCCACACTAGGAGAAGAATACCACCTTTTCTTGATGCTTTCACTTTCAAATTTGGTAGTAAATCTCTATTCTCCCTAATAGCTCCACAGACTCTAGTTTTGTTCTGTAGCAGCAATTCAGCAGTAGATATAGCATTGTAATAATTATCCTGGTGAATATGGTGCCATATGCCAAGATAGAGTCCAAGGACTGAAAAAACAGTTACTTGCAATTTCTCTCCTTTAGCAGTGTATATCTCCATATTGCAGATATAACTGATGTCACTCTCACTCACCATTCGAACAAATAAATCATATGTTGTTATTTTCACTGGGTTGTACATGCAAAATTTTAAATTTTCTCTCCATGAAATCATTTCCCTGTACAAAGACAACTGTTGCTTTGGTTTGTATATTTTTCAAAATTTATGCAGGAAATGATCTAGCAGAGGTGGGATTTTGGAAAGTCTCTTCAAGCGACTGTCCATTTTGGCATTATTGAAATGCCAGAATGTCCATATTTGCTCCAATCTATGGTGACTAATTGTCTATGGAAATATAGGGGTACATATCACAGGATCTGTTGACCAATAGTATTTTAAGCTATCTTTCCTTGTTTGATCCACCAGAATTAGGCCAAACAGTTTTCTTGATGTCCATCTGTGTAACTCGAGACCACTTTAGTGTTCTAGATGGTATTTTGCATTTCATTGTGGTTTGATTGTGATAGTTGAATGGCTCTTTGCATAATATCTCAAACAATTCATAACCAAAAAAAAAATAATAATTAGTCACAGAGGGTACAGAGTTACACTGAGACGGAAATGTAGTGACCCAAGCATGACCTTCAAATATTTGTAAGCATGGTAGTGTGTCAATTTCAGACCAACAATTATCACTAGCTTCATCAGTGTCTGAATCACATGAAAGCATCACCATCTTGTGCTTCCTTACAGGTCTAATAATTTCACTGCCAGTAGAATTAATAGTGTCATCTCTGGTATCATCAAAATAGTCATCTACATCTTGAATCTCACTAGGAATATCTGATAAATTATAGTTAAATACTTCTGGAAGTGTATCAGTTTTTGTTAGTTTTCCTCCTTTTTTTGAGCAAGGGCATTTCTAAAAGCACTAGGAACTTGAAGATGAAGACTATTTAAATACCAAAATACAATATAACTTCAATGGCTTATGGGTGTGTGCAATTATATAGTTTTTCATAGATGCATGGTTTCCATCAATGAGATCACTTTGTTGGATGTGGACAAGATAGTGTGTTGATATCTAAGGTCCATACCATATGATGAAGAAAACTTGTGAGCAGTACAAAATGTGTTAAACTGTTAGCTTACCACTATGGAATGGCACTGGTGGCTGGCTCCACCCCTCTTGGTTCTATGAGAGCCTAGTCTCATATAGATGGGTACCTGATCCTGGAGTTGCTTTTACCTGCCCAAGCTCTGGGAATTCCATGTGTCTTCCTGCAGCAGGACTTTGCACCCAGTGTCACAACTCAAGTGCTTGGCTGCACAACAGAGCTTCTTAAAAGAGCAGTGTCCCTGTATGCTGAGCCTACCCAAGAGACTGTTTTATCAGGCCCTAGGTGGATATTTGAGGCCCATGTTGGGTGCCTTCTGTAGTTGGAGTTTTCTTTGGGTTGCCAGCTCACAAATAACAGCACAGAGACTTCTTATTAATTATGAAAGGTGGCCTTTAGCTTAGACATGTCTTAAATTGAAATTAATCCATTCATATTAATCTACATTCTATCACACAGTTCATTACCTCATCTATATACTGCCCATCCTGTCTCCTCCATGTCTGGCTTACAACTCTGCCTTTCATCTTCCCAGAGTTCTTTCTATGTGTCCAGAAGTCCCCACCTATACCTCCTGCCTAGATATTGTTCATCTTTTTACTACACCAATCACAACAATAAGACCTCACACAGTGTATAAATACCCCACAACACTGATGAAATGCTTTTCCCTATGTAGGAGCAGAAAGGAGACAGAAGAAAAAGAAAATTGGCCAGAACACTGCAACAGGTATTGTCCACTTTTTCTGGTGATCCCAATGTTTACATTTAATCTCTGTAGAATATGTCATTCACCAGTTCTACCTTAAGGCTTCAAAATATTCAATGTTGTTAGTCAGAGTTCCTTAGCACCACTGCATTTGATTTGCAAAGATAAATGAAGTACTAAATTCATAATTACCAAAGAACATGGCAGATACAATTATATGCACAACAAAAACCCATGGTCAGTGTGCACTTATGAAAACATTTTTCTCTCTTTGAGGAAATATGTTTTCTAGAATGCTAGAAAACTGGTTGCACTAGTGTAGTCAGAAAGATATGCATATTGAGTTTGCATTATACCATCCCCTGCTGTAGATGTGATCTTGTCACTCAACTTCACATTTGTTTAAAAACTATAAAAGTCTCATAATAGAGACATTCCTTTAAATGTAAGAAGTTTACTATTGTTTTTTAGGTAGAGTTCACACTTCAAGTGTATAAAGAGTATTATTGGTGAATAACATAGCAGAGATTTCAGATCTGCTATGGCATAGGCTAGTGTGGCAGCCTACAGTGACTCCAGCTTGTGTCTTGATTCCATTTTGACTCAAGGTCAGGGAGTTCAAGCTTGTCTTTGCTCTTCAAGGCTGAACAACAGGCTATTTGGCTAAAGGTGTGATTACTAGATGTTTTAAGAATTAGGAGGTATCTAGCCTGTTTGTTCATTGAACAATGGTAAGGAGGTCTTTTGCCCACCACCCCTGCTTTGAGTATAAAAAGGCTGTGAGAAATAAACTAGGGGCTGCTGTGGTACTGATTCAGAGCCCTCCTGAACCTATCCAGGGTCTCTGTATTTCTTTTATGTCTCTGTTTTTTTCTACCTTTATTTTCTCGATCCTCACTCCCTTATTCAGGACTGTTTGACAAGTCAGGCAGGACCCGACAGACTAGATTGCCATTGTGCACATGATTTGTTGTGTGAATGGTTCCACTGCTGTTTGGTGACCCCAGTAAGAACTCTGAGGTTAGAGAGTACTATGGTGAAACAGATTGCAGAAATCCAGCTCTGTGTTCCATTTCCTTTCCACTAAAGCATTTTACTGTGGAGAGTTAAACATTGAGGCTGTCTCACTGTATTGCAGATGCTTGTGTGTACCTCTTTCCCATCTTTAGCTTTCAGGCATGCAGGCTTCATAGATAAGATTGATGGGGCAGAAGCCTGTGGCTGTTTTCTCTCCCCAGGAGTGATTCTTCCAGTCACACACCTACAGAGTTGTGCAGGAAAGGACCACATTACTGTGTAACGAATCATCCTATGGGGAAGATTATAGAAAACATCTTATGAACTAAAAGAACCTATTGTACCAGCCTCAACTAGTATACAAAATGAGCTAAAAAAAGAAAATAAAAGACAAAAAAGTAGATATCAAAGGAGGTACTTGATAACATACTGACAGCATGTTTATTGGTAATCCTCTAGCAGAATCCTGGTAGGTAGGCATTGGTGTCTCGGCACACCTTATTGGAATGTTAGGAGAAGTCTATTTGGAAAACATTGAACTGAGAATGTGTCTGCAGAGATATAGTTCTAAACCCTAACAAGCAGTCCATCATAGGGGAGTAAGGCTGCAGTATACAAAATAATATTTACTGAATTCCAGCAAAATGATCATGTCCTTCCTATGTGGTTTCTCCTGCTAATAAAGGAACAGCCTATCTCTGCAGGATTGACTTTAGCACATATAAAGCTATGAATTTGGAGTAGAAACAACTAAGAAAAATGCATGAACATGGGCTTTAGCCAAGGGAGGCTAAAAGCCTGTGGGAATAGCACAAGATCAGGAGCCTAATCAAGCAGAAAGTAACAATCTTTATTATAAGGCGTAGAGCAACCACAAATTGAAAGGCATGAGCTGTATCAATCAGCCATAGATACAGAAGGAAAAAGAGCTACAGAGAAGGATGTCATGTGGAAAATGTTCTGTGAGCTTCTTAAGGAAACACAGAGCAGAAAGCATGGTGCAGAACTGACATCCTGCGGGTTAATTCTTGCTGTCAGGTTACAGTGTCTTGATTTGCAGCGATTGTCAAAAACATGATAGTCACTGGAATTCATGCCCACCCTTGCACTGTGAACATGGTGGCTCTACAAGGAACATCACTAACAGGAGATACAAGAGCTGCTGGTTTCTGCCATGTGCTGAATTTATATCATGGTGGGAAGTTTCTGACATTGTTGTGTAGCTGTTTCCTCCAAATTGAAACATTCCCTCCTGGGCATAAGAACTAGGCTCATAAGATTCATGAAGTGAACAAAACTTAAATGATTTCTAGGCCCCCTACCCAAGATTATAAAAATGATAAACAATTGCTGGGGGACTTGAAGGACTCTTCCAAAAGCTAAGGAATAATTCTTGTCCAAAGGCTTTTTGATGATACAGCTACCTTTGAGTTATAATGGTCCTGTAAGTAACCTCAATAACCTCATTGGTTCAGTAAGCTAGGCTTGGTAGAATTATTCTTTCATTGTTGTTGGTCCCCCATCTGGAGCAGATAGATGTTTTTCATGTCTCTACAGAAAATGTCATCCAACAGTGATCCAACCAGTGCTGTCTGAGGCTTTGCCATTAATTACATGTCTGGCCAAATATCTGTCTATTCTCTTTTTTTCGATAGAAAATGCTGAAGCACAGGCACATAGAGTACCTAGAAAGGGTGCCACAAGAACACTTTGTGTAGCTCACCTTTCTGCCCAAGGCCAGTGTTACCACTGTGAAGAAAAGTGCAAAAGGTTATATTGAACTAAATTTTTAGTGTCATCGTCAAAGACATAAGAAAAGTTTATGCATCAAACTAGTAAACAACTATATTGTCCTAAAATACAGTATCTGAAAATAAACATATTGATCAGTTTATGTGTCACTCTGGACCTTGATTTGAACAGCTCAGCATAGCCCAGCTGTAGTCAATCAGCCACTCAGTAATATGTGGGTCCCATGGTGGAGTCCTGCAGACACATAATAGACACTCCTCTGTGGGCACGGTTTGGTTCTTTAATATGGCCTTCTGATTGCATTAGAGGTCTCTTTTCAATTGAAATGTTATTGGAAATCCCAATTGCTTATCCAAAACCAAGTGGTTAGTCCTATATACATACAAGTAACACTGAATAAACACAGTAGATTGTCTTCACGTATTTATTGGTGTGTGTGTGTGTGTGTGTGTGTGTGTGTGTGTGCACATGCATACATGCACATGTGTAAGAATGATATTTAAATCAAAGGGGGGCATGAATTTGAGAGGGAGCATGGAAGTGTTGAATGTTGGAAAGTGTAGAGAGAACCAGGAAATGATATAATTATATTTTAAATTAAAATAAAATAAATCAGGAAAGAAAATCCAAATATATAAAAAGAAGTATTGATTTTTTTTTAACTCCTTCCCTTAAAACAATTACAGCTGCATAGGGATTTGTAAAAACTAGTACAGTACGTCTTATGTGCCTACCTATCCTCAAAAGTAATTTTATACATAAAATTCTTATACAGCACCAAATTTCAACAACAGGAAATTGACATCAGTAGAATCTATATGTGTCCTTTTTTTTTTTTTTTTTTTACAAATATGTTTTTATTGAAATAGAATTACATCTTCTCCTGGGTAAACTGGGATTGAGGGTAGAAAGGAAGGGATGGGGGATGGGAATAGGAGGGACTGAGATGATTTAGTGGTGGGGAGGGTTGGAGTGGGAGAGCAATGAAAGAGATAGCTTGGTAGAGGGAACCATTAGGGGGTTAGGGAGAAACCTGGTGCTAGGGAAACCCCCAGGAATCCACAAGGATGACACCTATGACTCCTAACAATAATGGAGCGGGTCCTTGAACTTACTTTCCCCTATAATCAGATTACTGACTTCCTTAATTGTCAAGCAGATACAGTGGTCCACAACCAAGCACTGGATGAGCGCCTAGACTTCAATTGAAGAGAGGGAGGAGGGATCACAGGAGCAAGTAAGGTCAAGATCATGGTGAGGAAAACCACAGAAACAGCAGACTCAAGCTAATGGGAGCTCATTGACTCTGGCCTGTCAGCTGGTGAACATGCATGGGACAGAACCAGGCTCACTGAATGTGGGTGACAGTTATGTGGCTAGATCTGTTTGGGGAGCCCCAGGCAATGGGATCAGGACTTATCCCAGGTGCATGAAATGGCTTTTTGGAATACATTCCCTAGGGTGGGATACCTTGCTCAGCTTTGACACGGGGGGGGGGGGGGGCGGTAGAGGCTTGGTCCTGCCTCAATTTAGTATGCTAGACTTTGTTGACTCCTCAAAGGTGGCCTTATCCTCTCTGAGGAGTGGATTCAGGCTGGGCTCGGGGGAAGGTGGGGGGTGGGAGAAGGAGAGGGAGGAGGAACTGGGATTGGTATATGAAATGAAAAAGAAACTTAAAAACATTAATTTTAAGAAAGAAATAGAATTGGCTCACTTTCACCCTCCCTTTCCTCTCTCCAGGCCTTCCCAGCTACCCTTCTTTAAACTCCTCCCATGTTCCTCCACTCTCAAGTTGATAGTCTCTTTTCTTCATTATGATTATTACCTTTTATTATTATTCTCTTTTCTCCAGCAGTAATTAATTGCCTATAGCTCTTTGCCTAAGAAGGGGGATCCTACAAAGTTCTTTCATTGTATGATAACATGCTGATTGATATTTTCATTATTCCAGTCTTGTTTATGCAGCCATTTCTAGGAGAGACATTTCACAGCAGGCTTTTCTGGTATTCTGACTCTTAATCTTTTGTCCTCTTTCCCACAATGTTCCTGAGCCATAGACACAGGACCTGTGATATAGGTGCGTGTATTTTGGAGTTAGGCTCCCCATGATCTATTATTTCTGCATAACTACAATTGGGTTTTTCTGTGATGTTCTCCATTTCCTGTAAAGAGAGGATTCTTTGATGAGAGTTGGTAGCTACATGTATTGGTCAGTGTAAGGATAAGATTTAGAATCTAGTATGAAATTATGCTGGTCTAGAAAAGTGGTGGTAGTAGATTCACTTCATTTCTTTATTTCCTTTTTCTTTCTTTCTTTTTTCCTTCCTTCCTTCCTTCCTTCCTTCCTCCCTCCCTCCTTCCTTCCTCCCTCTCTCCCTCCCTCCCTTCCTTCCTTCCTTCCTTCCTTCCTTCCTTCCTTCCTTCCTTTCTTTTGTTTATTTTTCCAGACAGAGTTTCTCTGTGTAGCTCTGGCTGTCCTAGAACTTGCTCTGTAGATCAGGTTAGCCTTGAACTCACAGAGATCCACCTGCCTCTGCTTCCCCAGTGCTGGGATTGAAGACATGTGCCACCACTGCCTGTCATAGATTCATTTCTAAGGATCTTACTAGCTCTGGGAAGCTGGCTAATTTTTTAATACCAGGCATGATTGAGCCTTAAGTCCAGTTAGACAGCCGGCGGTTGCTACTAACATGTGAGTATGACTTGTTGCACCTTTTGTGTATCTTGTTATGCTGGTTATTGACATGTTCATAGGTGCTACAGCTGGGTAGAGATGTTTCATTGCTTCCTTCCCTTAGTAACTTGCATAGTTTTTTCTGGAAACATGGAAGCTAGACCACAGGAATGAGGCTGTCAGATCAGATCCAAGCCAAGTCATCTGATTCCTGTCTCCTAAGTGTGCAATGTTTTTTTAACAATAGGGGCTGAATCTTGACACCTGAGAGGCAACCATAGGCTACATAGGTAATCTATATGGTTTTAGAAGTCAGTTGGACTACCCTGACCAACTGTTCTAAAGATTTATTGTGCCTTGTGCTGGTGTTTTTGTTGATTTATGGTTGTTGTGGGGAACATTGTCAGCGCAAGTGGACTAACTTCCTTTAAGATAGTTGGATGCATACACATTTGTATGTATTGTGCATAATTTTAGGTAAATATAAAATAATATGATGCATTGAGGCTTTGTCAAATGACCTTGTGTTATTTTTCCCTGTCCCCATTTTTCCTGTATTTACCTTCTTCCCTTTTCATTGTGATATTTTAGTGAAACTTTTTAAAAGTTGCTTTGAGTAAGAGAAAAAACTCTTTCAATATCATTGGAAATATAATAAGGAGTGTATTTCATTTTGGTTGCTTAGATTTTTTAATACTCTGATGCATAATCTAGTGTCTTTATGATATCCCTTAGCTCATCAAATGAAGTTCTATATAGGAACAAGATTCTCCTTTGGTAATGATGGATACAAGTTCGTTTCAAAAATTTTATTCATAACTTTTTCTTCATTTCACTCATTCATTTCATTCGTGCATTTTATGGCTGACATGTAACCTAATTGGATCAGCATTTCAGATCTGACAGCTCTCCTGGAATTATCAGATGCCTAGGTCTCTTCTTTAAGTGATTTATATGAGTGAACATCATTATCATCATGGTCAACCAATCAGTGACTTCCCCAGCATCTGAGCTAGGAGCTTACTTCATGGTGAGCTGGGTCATGAATGAGGGCCATTAATACAAATGGTTTTCTCTTACATTTCCTTCTATTATTAATACTTGAGTGGGGGTATTTTTATCTTGTGCTCTTACAAAACATTAAAAAATTGTGAACAGGAATTAGTCTTTTGCTGTGTGGTAACTACAAAATGATTTACACAAAATCAACTCAACTATAAATATATTTACAAACTAGAAGAGACCACACAGTAATAGCTTTCATGTTAGAGATAGAGCCTTGACCAGAATATGCCATGTACTATGTCTAAACATATTCTGTGGGGTATATATTACAACTTTAACAACTGAAGAAATTGAAGCTTTAAGAAATGAAGCTGTCCTTTCTTACTGCCAATTCTTACTTACAAATTGATAAAGGTTTTAATTCTCTTGAATAGCCAACCTATTCTGACTGCTAGATAACGAGTCATTGTAGAATATGACACACATTCTACACAGGTGAGAGAATCTACCTAAGGCACACATGTGTGTTAATCTGACTTTTTAATGACTGCGACAAACAGGAAAGGGCTAATAGATTTATTTTATCTCAGAGTTTCATAGTTTCCAGTCTATGCTGAGCTTGTTCCATGACTGTATGATTATGGTAAAGAAGGACATAACAAAGCCAGGAAGTAAAGGGTGGGGTGATAAAGTATCTTTTAGGCATGTCCCCAATAATTTAGTTCCCCAATTAGGCTCTTCCCTCAGTTGTTTAAACACATCCTTGTAAGGCCATCAGATTATAAATTCATTAGTGGATAAATTCACTGATTAGGTAAGAGTCTTCATTAATCAATTATCAGTCAATAATTAGATCCACCAGCTGGGGACAAAACAAAACAAATCAAAACAAACAAACAAAAACCTTCAAGTCATGTGACTTTTCAGGGACATTTCATATCTAAGCCATAATATCTGGGTCCTACTTATTAGGGGAATGTAACACCAATTCTGTAATTTTAATTTTAATAGTTTTATATTCTTTTTTATGTATTAATTTTTACTTGAAAATTTCATTAATTGAAAAGTATGTATATTTTGATTACTCCTCAACTGTAGTGGGTAGATGTTCCAGCTTTGACCTGGAAATACCACCCCCTTTGAGGCTTCGGTAACTGTCATTCCTATAAGGCTGAGCTGAGAGAGGACCCCTGAAGACCCCAGACCTGGATGGGGGAGCCCTCTTGGTTCCTGGACCCTGGATGCTGGAGGTAGACTGAGCACAGTTCTCCAGAGAACACCGCTGGACTGCGCTACACCTTTCCCAGACCCTGTTACCTATCCCTTCACTTGTGAGTTACCCCACAAAATAAACCTCCCTTTTAACTACGTGGAGTTGCGTTAATAATTTCACCAGTACTCAGTTTTTCTTATTTCCCTCCCATCCCCAGGTATATCCCAGACTTCTACCAGTTTATGTCCTGGACTCTGAAGTTTTGGGGTTTGTTTCATGACTCTTCTTGTTTAACCAAGGCTTTCTGTGTACTCAGATTGGAACTATCCATTGGAGCTTGATCAGGGTCACCAGTGGATACCCAACTGAAGGCAATGATTCTGCTTCTCCCTGAATATATTAGCAGCAAATAGTTTACAGTTTACATGGGAGAAAGAGGAAACCCTGGGATCTTCTCTGTAAGCCTCTGACTGTTGACTATTTCATTCCTTTGTAGACCCAATGCAGGCTTTTGAATCTATTTCAAGTAATGACTGTAGTGGCTGTGTCTTGCCCAGGAGATGACATTTTGCCTCCTTTCTCTCTATCTCCCAGCTTTTATTTTTTAAATATAACTCCTTCTACAATGCTCTCTGAAAATTTGATTGGATGATGATGATGATATCATGGTGATGATGATGATGGTGATGATGATGATGATGATGATGATGATGTGTGTGTGTGTGTGTGTGTGTGTGTGTGTGTGTGTGAGAGTGAGAGAGAGAGAGAGAGAGAGAGAGAGAGAGAGAGAGAGAGATATTTAGGGCTAGACACTCTTCCAAATATATATATTTTTCCATTTTCATTCATTTACTTGAAAATTTTGTGATTTCATTTATTTAAAACTGAATAAAATTCCACAGTATATTCATGTTTTTTTCAATTACTGCTCTGAAGCCAGACTTTAATTTCATATTCTTCTTTTCCTAACATTCAAATAATCTTCACTTGTATTTATTATTCTCTTCCTAAATGTTACATATAACCAGCAGTGAAGAAGGATTTTACTCAGCATACATGTTTTCCTTAGATGGAATGCATCCTGCAAATATTCTATAGCAAGGGATGCTTGTTTCTTCATTTTTACCAGGCTTCTTATCTTTTCAGTTAAGTCACATAAGTGTTGACTAGGGAAGACATGGTTTTTTGTTCTGTAATAAGCTCTTAGTTCCTGCATTTTCAATGCTCTATAAAGCATTGTGAATGTAGGAGGAGGTGTCTGAATCACTAATGATTATTCTTTGTTATATGAGAGGGAGATACAGGATTCATGGGCCTGAAGCTTATACAATTTGGTCATAATTTTTAAGAAACACAACAAAACAAACCTGTAAGATTTTGAAAACATAAATCTACTTCTTACCAAGTCTTAGGAAGATATGGCCTGTGCAGAGGAGGAGCTAGGATGTTTGTAGCTACAAGGTACAACCTCAACTTCTTTGTCGCATAATGCTGATCTATTGAAGTGATAGAGGAAACAAAGCATGAAACAAATTCAACATCTGTTTCAGAATCACATAAAATGTGAGAATTTTATGGTACTTGGGATGAGTGATCAAAAACATCAGGGAAGGTAATAGCCAGATTAACCAATGTTACCTGGCATTTAACCAAAATTTTATGTGATTATTGACTGAAAAATATGTACAGAGAGGTTTCACAGTTCTATTATTTGTTTCTAATGTGTCAATTAATTTTGTATTGGTAAATTTTGTAAGTTCAAATGAGACCCTTCCTTTCTAAGTTTCCATTTTTCTATCTTAAATATGAAAGTAGAGTTTCAACGCTGTTTTCATTCTCAATGGCCAGGAAGCTAGTCCATTTGTCTAGTTAGCCAGAGGGATATCAAAAGCCGCATCCATATGTGGCCAGGCAACCCTGGTAAGAGCTTGTGGTAAGCTGTGAAATGTGTCTGTTCTAGGCAAAATGCTTGCCCAGGAAAAAAGTTATAAGCTCTAAGAGACTCACACATCTGCTTTGTTTATAATGTATTTTTGAGACCAAAATCTGAGATTTTGCAAATGTAAAAAAAAAAAACAAAAAAAAAAAAACAACCAGTGAGTATTTGAAAGTCATCAGGCTCTAGTATGTTCTCATAAAAATTCCCAGTCACTGTCACATCCAGTGAGTGGCTTTTCCCATCATAAGGAACCAGGCCAAAGCAGTCAGGTTCTTGACAATTTGCATCAATCCAGGAAATTTATGATGGGCTTTTTGCACCATCTACCACCCATACTCCAGTCATTGCAGGGCAGATAGGCATCCAGGAAAGTGGGTAAGGATGCCATTTCGAGCCACACTGTGCACTTGAGATAGTGGGAACACACAGAACACAGGCAGGATGACTCTATCAAAAGAGCACTAAGGAAGCCAAGTATGTATGAGAATCTTACAAACTATAGGAAACTCTATTATCTCTCAGCCAATCTATGCCTCTTTCTTTTGGAGATCACATAGAAAGAACTTCTCTGAGATCAGCTAATGCTTGCTGCTACACATTTATGTATATGAATAAAAATGCATTCGAGACGCAGTAACAAGATTTGTGCACTCTTCTTATTTGAGAATGGGATCAAAGAAGAAGAACCTCCTGTTATAAGGTTATAATTTAATTCTCGTTGTAGTTTGTCCTATACAATAATCAATATCCTTACTTAGCCACTGATTAGTCATAGCAACACAACTCTTTGAAATTGGTGTTATCAGTGAGGGCAGATTTGATCTCTGGAGGCATCCATCTCACTTAACTCACAATGAGACTGCCTTCTGTCTTTATTAGGAAAGCTTAATTTCGATCACTGAGAATTTACCAGGGAAGGCAGCCCTGTGTTGGATTTGCACCTGAACACATGACAGATGACAGATTTCTACTCACTCTAAATAAGGAACCAGCAATAAACTAAAGTAAGGATTCTCCCAAAGTCTGACTTGGCAAACTTGTACTTTTCTTGTCATTGTATACAGGAGCAGATGGGTCAGTGGCAGCTGCATCATACCATCACAAACCCTGCAAAGTGCAGATGGAAGACGACTAAAGAAATCTGCAACCCTAGTGTGCCTTGCAAAACCTGCAAGCAGCTCAACAGGTCTGAGAGTCTCCACATTAACTCCTTTGTGCTTCAATAACCACAAGGAGAGTACCTTGTCAATTTGCCAAAGCTTTGAGCTATGTTTACTGCCCAAGTCTTGTGGGTTTCCCTTCTCCCTCCAAGAAGAACTATTTAAATTCAGAAGAAGTTGCTACAGGGCCTTCCACCTCTTCCTCTGGCTCTTACACTCTGTCTTCCTCCCCTTCTGCCATGTTTTCTGAGCCCTGTGTGTATGGGCAGGAGGGGGTGGCATACTATAGATTTCCAACTCTCCTCCAGCCTTGAAACACTGCCACAGCACCAGTCACTGGCTTTCAGGAGCTTCACCAGTGTTTATGAATCTCTGTGGCTTATCATCTACTGATTTCCTTCCCTGACTGGTTGCAGCTGACAGCTAGAGTGATCAATGAGTACAAGTGCAGATGTTTGGAACACACTTTGATCTGCACATCTATTGAACAAAACAATAGCAGTTGCTCATCCAGTGGGGCCTATGACTTCTCCAGGCTTAGGTTTTTGTCCTGGCTTGTAGATAGTAGCAGACATAAATTCTTCCCTATGCAGCAGGGTTTAACTCAAATTAGAAAGCTGTTGGTTGTATGGACAATATCCATGCCATTATTGTACAAACACATACATCTTAGATGCCATGTTAGTATTGCATAATGCAATATATACAGCTGGGCAGGACAGTTGATGATAATTCTCTTGCAGCAGCCTGAATAGCACATCCTGGTACTATGAAAGCCAGTCAGAAAAGAAGATGCTTCCAGGCTTAGTTGGAGCATTATTTCTCCATGTCCTACAACCAGAGCATAGAGTCTGCATCAATAGGGTCCTATTTTTATAGTACAGAACCAACAGCAGTGGCTATAGTCCTTATGTCTTATCTTATGAGGCATCAGGGAACTCTTTGGTTAACAACCCAGAGTGGTATGCCACCCTTAGTACCAGGATTTTCATTCAACCATTTTATGGCTTACAGAGGTGGCCCTTCCCACTTAGGCCTTCTGTATTTAAACTATTTAGCTACTATGTAATTAATCCATTTTTTTCCTTCAGTTAACTCAGCCCAAGTTCAGTTGTAAGTTAGCAAAAAAATATCTTTGCACCTGGTTGTCTTTAGTCCAGTTCTGCAGAGAAGTGCCACGAAATGACTGCTCCTGTTGCTGATAATGGTCTGTGTGTGCCATATATACTGAGTTGGATGAGACTCACATGTCACTTACTAACATTAAAACTTTTTGTAAGAGCCTGTGGCAGTGTCCACACAGGTGAGGCTTTATTTGCATGCCTCACTAATGGGCATAGGCATGCCCATTATATATATATATAGTCTACTTACCAGTCTCTTATGGATCAGGTTGGCTTTTCCCATCACAGCATCCATACACCCAGGCCAGAGTCACAAGCAGGCTTACCATGACTGTAGAACATATAGGACCCTGGGATATTATACAGGAAAGTTGGTTAGCTATTTTCCATCCTGTATTGGCTTCTTTAGGACCAGATTTTTCCATGAACCCTGTGAGCAGCCTCCCATCTAAGAGCAGATGACCATGCCTTGATAAGGTGATCTGCTTTCTGATCTCTGGGTGACTCCATGCACTCACACTGTGGGCTGCCACATGGAAAACCACTAGGGGTTCTGATTCGTGTTGAATGATTATATACTTCCTTCCACAGTTGCTGTTCCCCCAATGACCAAGCTGGTACTTGTTAGTTTTTCTTTTCCCAATGGTCATCTATAAAGTCAAACTTTTGAATACAGGGCAACTCTTGATAAAGACTGTCATAGACCAAGCTAGTGAGTTTATTATCCACAGTGCTCTTCAGGGAGACCATGAGCTGGTCTTGTTTCCTCTAGGTCCAGCTGAAAGTTGTGTGTGCCCACTCGTATTGACTCATCTGCCCACTCCTGCTTGTTGCTTCTCTTTTCAAGTTATACAAAGGACAGGTAACTCATGTGAGGAGAAGTATAATAATCCATTAACAACCCAGGAGCTATAAGAATATCTGCAACTCTTTTACAACTGCAGGGACAAGTTGTTGTAGGGCATTGCATGCATCTTTTCAGACTATAATAGTCCCATAACTTTACAGCTGTGCTCGGCTCTTGCATTGCCTGTAAATTTATAACAGATCTTTTTTCATTTAGGAACACCTGTACATCTTCCATGTGCTTTTTAAAATCTGTAAACCACTCAGATGTTAACATTACGGTATCAGTGTGTTTTATTTATTAATTTTAAGTTTGAAAACAAACTCTGAAACTGAGAATGATTCCACCCAAAGCAAAAGCTGTTTGGGTGGTTGGTACTAAAAGGTTTTCCTATTGCATGCCACTATCATGCTTTAGTGTGTTGTTTTCTTTCTTTCTTTCTTTCTTTCTTTCTTTCTTTCTTTCTTTCTTTCTTTCTTTCTTTCTTTCTTTCTTTTTTTTTTTGAGCCAAGATCTTAACTCTGTAGTACAGGCTGGTGTTAAATTCAGAATTCAGATCCTCCAGCATTAGTGTTGTATGCTTTTAATACTTTTATCAAAAATTAGCTGGCTGTTCATGTGTGGATTCATTTCTGTGTCTTCGATTCTGTTCCACTGGCCTATCTGTAGTAGAAATGTATTGCTATTGTCACTATTATCCTGTTGGTCAGGTATTGTGACCTAGCATTTTTTTTTTCTGCTTAGCTTGGCTTTGGTATCCAGGGTCCCTTGTGTTTGTATATGAATTTTAGGATGTTTTTCTTGCTCTATAATATCATTCTTGCATTGACTCTGTACGTCACTTTTGGTGATACAGCCAATTTCACAGGAACACAGGAGGTCTTTCTATCTTCTAGAATCTTCAGTCTCGTAGAATTTGTAGAGGTCTTTCCATGATTATCTTAAGTCTTAGAGATTTTTGAAATGGGATATTTTCCCTGCTTTCTTTTGGGGTAAGTTTATATAAGTATCTTTTTTTTTGCCAATTATATACATAATTATATAAATACATAGATGTCAAGGATGTGCATCTAGCACAAAGTTGTGTATAATAGGAATGCATCATATCAGTTTTTAGATGATTTAACCTCTCCTGGGTTTTTCGTTTTCGTTTTGATGGTGTCTGTGCTATGTAGCTCAGGATGGACTCCAACACTCTTTCTTACCACCTAGCTGGGTTTACAGCTGTAGCTCATGCTTAAGTAGTGGGGTGATCATTGTGTACCATCGCATTAAACAACTTTAAATTTGTGACATATGGGAGGAAGTTTTACTAGATTTAGAAAATTTGTTAGTTTCCTTCTTTTGTTGTTATATACAAGTACACACATCATTGATGTTATCTTCAATATTTCTTGTCTATAGCAACCATCTCCCCAGTCACTTATTCATTGAATAGTTAATTTAAACTAGTTACTTTTGTAGTAAGCCTTCCAAGCTAAGCACATGCAGAGCACATACATTTCCCAAGATAAAAGAATGTTCAAAGTCACTTCCCTCATGTTTTTGTTTGTTTGTTTGTTTTTAATGCTTAGAATTCTTGGCTTAAGATTACTCTCCATGTTTAATGTGATTATACTTATAAATAGATGTTTTCACAAGCATGATACTTAAATGGGCTGTCTTATATCCTCATTGGCAGTTGTGAATTCCATTAAGAAAGAAGGTATATTTCTGCTGCTTCCAGTGTAGCCTGCCATTCCATATGACTGCTGGCTCATGATATCCACCTCAATGTTGCTTAGCTTTTTCTATTGTAAACACATTTCCTTCCTTCTGGAAGCAGTCCTTCTGCTTTTTTTGCTGACCTCATGTGGTAGTTTGAATGAAAATGGCCCCCATAGTCACATAAGTTTGAATATTTCATCCCTAAATTGGTGTAACTGTTTGGGAAGGATTAGGATTTGTGGTCTTATTGGAGGAGGTGTGTCACTGGGGGTCCACTTTGAGATGGAAAAAGCTCATGCCATTCCCAGTGTTTGTTCTCTTTCTACCTCCTACTTGTGGGCCAAGATATAAGGTCCCCAGCTGCTCCTGCCTCTCTGTCTTTGCTCTGTTTTCCTGGATTCTACCTTTTTAAAACTGTAAGCCCCAAATTAAACACTTAAAAAATAAGTTGCCTTGGCTTGGTCATTGTGTTTGATCACAGCAATAGAGAAGTAAGACACCTGGGGAATTTCTTATTTTGAAAGCCCAGCTCAGATGTCTTTTCTTTCAGCAAGTTTTCCCTTTTCTTGCTCTGCGTCACAAGGGCTTTTCCGAGTGCTGGTAGAATGATCTCACTGGATGGTTATTTGTTTCATTATATTTCTACTCATCAGGGAGCAGGAGTTTCATCTTACTATTTCTTCTTGGCATTTAGAGTGTAGGGCTGAATTGATTTAGATTAGGTTTTTCTGTCCTCTAGACAGCTTGTATTGTCATGACCACTGGAGTCATATGGAACTACCAGGTATCCAATGATGGTCTGAGTAAGTGTATTTGTCATTATATTTTTAATTATGGGGATTTTAAGAACTGATGCAGCTTAATAAAGAATTATGTATAAAGATATCAAGTGCCACTGAAAGGATTCTGGGGAAAAGAAACAGACCTTCTCTTAGCACATACAGTTGTTATTTCCATTGTGAATTAAATCTCTCTCTCTCTCCTTCTCTCCTTCTCTCTCTCTCTCTCTCTCTCTCTCTCTCTCACACACACACACACACACACACACACACACACACACACACACTTTTCTGTAGAGTAAAATAAATCTCTCCTAAGCTTTTCTGATTCTACTTCAGAGACATTAACCTGAATTTCAGACATTAACCTGAATTTCAGCCATCATGACAGTTATTGACATTGTATAAAATGGTGAGAAAGGAATCTCAAAGTAGACTTTGAAGCCAGTATTTTATGCATGTCCTTGGGGAAATAAACTACAAAATGCACTTCTTTACCTCCAGGAGGATGACAAATTCTTGTCAGCAAAGGGAAGCAAAGCTGCTTTTGGCTTTCCTTTTCTTCTTCTGGTGTTTGCTTCTTAGAGAACCATTACTGAGCCATGGCTGTGATTCTCTAACTGCATCTGCCTCATACTCTCCCTCAAGTGCCAAGTCAATGCCAAATATCGTGATTAGCTGTTATACTTCCACCATTTTTGATTGTTTTAGTATGACTTTGTATGCTTAAAAGAGACATAACGTAGAAGACACAGCAGTGGATAGACAAGCAATGGTAGCAACATGGCGAGGAAGGGGAAGAGTAGAAGCTGCAGAAGATTTTAACAGATTTACAGTTGTGACCAATGTGCTATACTCAGTTAACTTGTGTTAGATGAGGAAAAACAGGAGGGTGATAATGTGGGGAGACAGGACAGAACTGCTTGAGTTTAGTCCAGAATTATAAAACCTGGGATTGGAACAAGACCCAGGCTCCTGGGACTTGGAACTGACTGACTCATCAGATTATGAAAAACAGTATTAAATATTGGATCTCAAATAACTTTTGGGAATGAGGTGTGTGTGTGTGTGTATGTGTGTGTGTGTGTGTGTGTGTGTGTGTGTGTGTGTGTGTGTGTGCTCAAGCACATGCATATGGAGGCTAGAAATCAATGTCAGGTATCTGTCTTTATTGTTCTCTACCTCTTTAATTGATTTGGGGGTCTTTCACTAATTCTGGAACTTGTTATTATAATGAGATTGGCTTGTGAATGAGCCTTAGGAATTTTCCTGTCTCCATGTCCCCAGTGCTGGGATTACAAACATGATCTTCCTGTTTGTCCAGTAAACATTTTATTGAATGAGCATTCTCTTCAGTTCCCTAGAAATTAGATTTCAAAGACTGAAGGCCACCATATAAGAAATATTTATGCCATGGATTGGGAACTCTTTTATAAACCAGGGATTTGTGACTCTTCAGAAGAGTTCATTCTTGCCAAGAATTTGCCAGCTCACCCTTTGGATTAAGTTAGATTTGGGTGACTGAAAAGATGGATCCAGGACCAGGGAGTCTATAAGGATTCTCTCTTTTATGTTTTTATGCCTACTAAATATTCTATTGTTTTCCACCTGTGTAATTGGTAATGTCTTTTCCACACCTATTTAAGTGTTAGCTAGGTCCTGGAAGGATAAAATAACTCACTAAAAATAGGTATTTTGGTTGAATAGAAAGAGAAAAGGTTAGCACAACGAACAGTGCCGATTTCTATTAGCTTGAAGAATCCAGAGAAGAAAGCTATTAGCAGACCTTGAAGACATGGAGCTGTTCACAGGTCGACAGTACTGGGACTTCTGACCTTTAGAGGAAAGATCCAGATAGTTTAAGCAAACCCCTTTAAGTCAGGAAATAACAGTGTCATTCTCTCCTTGAGGACCTACTCCTTCTCCCTGTTGTCTAAACCCAACAGGAAGGCACAGAGCGCTGCAGAGATTCTGCTGTAGGAGTAGCCTGATCATAGCCTGACAAGGAGAAGGGAAGAGTGGAGAATCTGTGGGTATAATCTGAAGATCTTGAGCACAGAAGCCACGTGTGTTTTACCAGTATGTGAAGCACTGAAGATGTCAACCCTTAGAAAATGCCCTTGTTGATTTATTTCAGAAAAGCATCAATTAACGTAGGCTCCTCAGTAGGCTCCTCAATTAAGGCCTGTTGTTTGAGTGCCTTGTCATGAGGAGATGCAACAGATAGAGGGTGGGGAGGAAAGGAGAGAGGAAGGGAGGAAAGGAGAGAGAGGAAGGGAGGGGAAAAGGGAGGGAGAGAGAGGAAGGGAGGAAGGGAGGGGGAGAGGGAGAGGAAGAGAGAGGAGGGGAGGGAGGGTGGAGGAGAGAGGGAGAGAGAGGGAGGAAGGAAGGGAGGGAGGGAGGGGGAGAGAGAGATTCATTCAACAATGAGTATATTACCACTTTACAGATGCAAAAGCTGGCTCAGCCACTTTAAGTATCCAAGGTTGTGTAGTCAGCAGTGAAGTTGTGTCTTGACTCCTGGACAGTGCAATATCAAGTAATGCAGATGTAACAATATTTTATAATGTTCCAATTGCAACACCAATATTACTTATGAAAATATTTTGAAGATATATACACACTATTTCATTTCACACAATTCCACTAATGAAGTTCATGTGCATGTATTCATACACATCTATAATTTTACATTTTGGTGTTTCAGTGTGGGTTTTCCATTCAAGTTCATTGATGTGTTTATCTTTTCCTTATGAGGAGTACTTTTTTTCTGCATACTAGATAGTAAAATTAGAAACTTATTGTCTGTCTTTGGGGAGATAATAAATATAGATTTTCAAGATGGTGGCATAATTTATTCATTTGTAGAGATTAGGAGAGATTTTGCTCATTGAATTCTTGGGTAAGCTTTTGACTGCCTGCCTGTCAATATAGATTGCATTTTGCAAGTCTTGTTAGATGTTCTCTTTGATTTGGAATTGATTGATTTCCTGGAAGTAAGGCTGTGGGAGACTTAGTGAGTGTGAAATGTTGAGTATTGAAGGCACTTAAAATATTGATATGAAATAGATCTCCTGGCTGGATATCATTTTTCTTGTTAGTGGACTGAATTAATTAGCTTAAACATTTAAGCATAATAGATATGAAATTGCTAGCATTTAACTGATCATAAACTATATTCTGCCAGATTTGTTGCTTGCTTGGAAACTCTAGAAATATTTAAGATATAGTGATATTTTAAAGATTTTAGTAATTTACTACATTCACATGACCACTTGCTATTCTAGAGAGACTGGATTAGAAGATGGTGGGTAGAAGTTTGAAGATTAAATAACCAAAAGAAAAAAATTCAAGAGCAAACTATCTCCTGTAAGGAAAATTAAAAATTTAAATATGTTGATGAACTAAAACAAACAAATAAACAAAAACACAAGCAGAAAGGAAAACAAAATCCTGGAGTTAGAAGGCTGCCACTGCCCGCCCTGAACAGCATGGGAGGCTTTGGAAGGGTGAATTGTGGGAGGCAACAGAAGGCTGTGGTTTGGCTTGATCCACAAGAAACTTTCACCAGTTGTGGGGAAAAAAATCATGTACTATTCACTAGGTATCTATATTTAAACTCCATTACAGCAATATATTATTTTATATTATGACAGAAAGCAGAATTTATTCAAATAACATAAAATGTTTAGGGATTTTTTTAAAAGATGGGCAAGAGGAGTTATAAGAAACAATAAATTTGGGTGAAACATTGAGGAACTGTTAGGATTCTCACAGAATGGAGTTGTTCCCACCTCTCACTTGAGGAGATCTTAGAGGTGAGGGAGTTGGACATCCTGGGAATTGGAGACATTCCTAACCATTGGCAGAGAAACACCATCATCACTAAATAGGTTTCTCATTCTTGCTCTGATATGTTGCAGCTGATGTAAAAAAGATAAAGTAACTTCTCACATTTAGAATGAACTCCTGTATCAAAGGATTAATAAAAGTTCAGTTTACTAATCTGTGTATTTTCATTTTTGCATGAGAAATCATGGTAGGAATGAATAGTTAGTGAAGAGGACATAGTCAGTTCCACCCTGCAAAGAATCTTCAAAAGGAAGAGAAAGAAAGTGGGGAGGGAATGAGGAAGGAGGGGCCAAGATCTGAAGATCTCCAGGTATGGTAACTTTCAAGAAGGCAATTAAGTGGCAGAAGCGCTGTTTAGTACAACTTGTTGGTTCTTCTTACAAGTCTATAAAGATCAAAAGTTGCCACAGCACATTTGTTAGCCCTTGTGTGGGACAGAATGATACCTTATGATGCTTTTTGGCGTGGAAATGAGTTCTGATTTGAAGTGAACAGAAACAGAGCTAAAAGATTTTCTTGCTTGTCTATTCTCAATGCCTGTTGTGGGTTCTCTTCCAGTCGGCATATGAGTGAAATCAAGTGATACTTCCTTTCTGCATTTGGCCTTTTTTGTTCAGTAGAGAAAAGTCTGGTGTTTGTGTTTTAATTGACTTTATTTTGAGAAATGATTGTATTTAAGTTGTTTTATTTATGGTTTTGCTATTGAGTTTTTCATTATATATTATTAATATGAGCTCCCTTGTTAGATGCATAATTTGGAAACCTTTTCTTCTATTCTGCTTTCTCTCCACTGGAATGGTTGTTCCCTTTGCTATACATAAGAGTCTGATGATATTCTACTATACTCACAGAATGATGCCTAGCCCAACTGTCATCAGAGAGGCTTTACTCAGAAACTGATGGAAACAGACGCAGAGACCCACAGCCAGACTTTAGGTGGAGCTCAGACAATCCTGTAGAAGAGGGGGAGGAAGGATTGTAGGATGCAGTGGTTTCAGGAGCACCACGAGAAAACCCACAGAACAAACTAATCTGGGCTCATAGGGGCTCACAGAGACTATACCAACAATCAGAGAACCTGCATGGGACTGACCTAGGTCATCTGCACACATGTTACAGTTGTGTAAACTTGGTCTTTGTATGACACTCCAGACAGTGAGAACAGGGACTGTCTCTGACTGTGTTGTGTGTTTTGGGGGAGCCAATCATCCCACTGAATGCTTCATCTAGCTTTAATAGAAGAAGTTCCTAGTCTCACTGCAATGTAATATAATGTAGCCGGCTGATATGCATGGTAGACCTGCCTGTATCTGAAGAGAAACAGTGGGAGAGGAGTGAAAGGCTGGGGGAGGCAGGCTGGGAAGAGGGGAGGGAGGAGAGACTTTGAGTCTGATGTAATGCCACTTGTGTATTTTTAATTCTTTTCCTGATTTCTGGGGTCTTGTATGAAAAAAAATCCTTACATATTCCAATGTATTGACATATCACCCCTATGATTTCTTCTAATATTTCATAGCCCAACTTCAGATTTTAATTTATGCTGTGTTTACATTTTATAATTGGTGAGAATTGGGGCGGGGGGTCTAGTAGCCTTATTCTGTCCATGGACCTCTCAGAACTATTTATTGGAAGACCTGGGATTAATTTCTTAACGATGTAAACATTGCTTGTGTAATTTCAGATTGATAGTGGTTTTCGTCATAGGAAGGGACTTTCTTTTCTATTTTTCTTTATTGTACTGATGCTCATTTGATATTTTGTTATTATTCTCAGGTCACTTCCACTGTGGGTTTATATTTCCTAATTGGGCAATGAAGATGGGAGTATACTTTATATTTTTCAGACAAAAATATTGAACTAAAGCAGAAACTGATTCTGTTGCTGGTGTTCAGCACTAATTTACTAAGAGTGGCCACCCACAGAGTGGAAGGGTCAGGCATGATGCTCTCATTTGCATAATGAGAGGCACTTCCCTCTCCAACACACTTTTCTCTCTGATTCTGCAGGTGCTAGAGCCTCATCAGTACACCATAAACATTGGTAAAATAAGCACACAAACTTTAAGTTACTCCCAATCCTGTCTACTCTAGTCTCCATAAGCACAGCTTACTTTTTATGGTCTACATATGAGTAGTGTGGAAGTGTCACCTCTTTCATGAGGTGTCTATACTCATAGTGTGTGCGGCATAATAACTGTACCCTGTCTTTACATACCTACCACTCACCAATTTCACATATGGGAACCCTTGTCATAAAATGAGTTATAAAACCAGCTTGCATAGTCTTATTTTGTTATCTGATTTTTGTGAACCTACTTCTGTTTTTATCATGGTGCTCATTGATTCTCACAGCTAATGCTCAGCAAATCCTTGTTTATATGCAGAACACATTTGGCTCAGCTTCTAAACTCACATTTCCATGAAGGAGTGCCTCTTTCACAAAAGAAAGTTTCCTCAGATTGCAGTTCTCTTCTCTGGATTGTCTGAGATTTCTTCATCATTGCCATCTCCCTTCATGACCAGGAAGCATTTACCGTGTCTTTCTGGAGTGAATGGCAGCAGTCCAAATTCTGTCCTCAGGAGAAATCGGAACAGCTGGCTATTATTTTCTGTATTATAATCTTTCATACGTTTGAAAACTATTTCCAGAGTCTAAGATCATTAGCTTTAAAAGAGCTTCAAATATTGGACAAGGTCAATTGCTGCACAAGACAGGATGAGAAGGTTGATAGAGAAGACGTAATGGAAAGAGGAAGTGTGTGTGTGGTGTGTGTGTGTGTGTGTGTGTGTGTGTGTGTGTGTGTGTGTTCCCAGCTGGAGACCCCTCTCTCCCATAACACAGCAGGCAAGCACAGAAGAAGATGAGCTGTCAGTCTCCTGGTACACATCATTTGTCCTGAGGCCTTTTATATCTTCACAGACAGGAACACCTCTGTTAGTATGCAGAGCTTGTTATGGGACCAGTGGTCTCTGTGCACACTCAGTGCACTTTGCTCTTGTCAGTTAATGTAGCTGAGAACAGTTGTACTGGAGAATTGCAATTTTTGCTTCTGCTCTTGACAGTTGAAATTAAAATCAAATACCGGGCTATAGATGTCTATAAAGATATATTGCTGTTCCCAAGCTCCCAAGTAGTAGGGGGTGAGTTTACAGTACTCTTTTGATAGACATTGCTTGCATGTAAAATCTCACAGAAGAGCCAGAGCATAGTGATGGTTCATGTTGGAGTTTTCACATGGGAACTGGATAAAGATTCCAGTCTGGAAAAAATATGCACATGCCTTCCACACCTCACTGTATACTCTAGGGAATGGGCATTTAGTGCAGTCACTAGCACACCAATAAACAGTGATATTGCTGTTGGTGGAACACTCTCAAAATTCCAAAGGCCAGTTTTGATAAGATCTCCTTTGAATATGAGAGACTCTGTACAACGCCTCTGCACAAGCTTTTAAAATCATCCTTTATTTTCATGTTTATTTAATAGAACTCTGAGCAATGTATTTCTTTAGTCTAATTTATGATCATTTCTTCCCACATCTCCTTTCTCATAGATTCAAAAATATCTCCCTATATGAAATTGTACTTGGTTTTTGTGTTCTCCATCTGGGTAATTCAATTAAACCCATCTGAGGTGAGAAAAACTGAGGCCTTTAAGGACAAACTAAATACTAAGACTAAAAACATCCTGTTGGGATTAAAGGGTTGAGTGGTACTCAGAAATTTATAATTAATTAATTAAAATTTTGTGTTTATTTTATGTGTATGGATATTTTACTTACATGCATTTTGCATGCCTGGTGCCCACAGAGGTCAAAAGAGGGTTTTGGATCCCCTAGAATTGGAGTTACAGATGGTTGTTGATATGGGTGCTGGGCCTTGAATCTAGGTCCGCTCGAAGAACAGCCAGTGCTCTTAACCACTGAACCATTTCTCCAGCCCCTAATTTGATCATTTTTATGATAGTCATTCCTCTTTCCTTCCTTCCTTCCTCCCTCCTCCTCCTCCTCCTCCTCCTCCTCCTTCCTTCCCCCCCCCTCCCTCCCTCCCTCCCTCCCTCCCTCCCTCTCTCTCTCTCCCTCTTTCTTTTTTCTTCTTCCCAATCCCAGAAGCACTGGCTGACATTCTCTGTACAGAATGCCTGAACTAAATGAAACAGGCAGATTTTTCAAACCCCAATATTTTCAACTAATCCCTCTCTGTTCCTTTAATTGGGATCATTTGGCATGAAGTCTAGATCTTTCTGGAACTTTTCCAACATCAAAAAGATTTTCCTATATCTTCCAAATATAAATGCCAATATTTTACAGCATGCCACTTATTCAAGTACTAGAAAAACAAGGTCATTCATGTGTATGTATTTGTACATCGTGTCATGTATGTCACCCATGTATGATGTGCATGTAAACATATACACATTTTCTATATATATATTTTAGATAATGATGAACACATAGACATATATGCAAATGCATAGTTAGTTTCTACTATTCATGTTTGTAGCACTAAGTTTCTCTGGTCCTGCCCAGCACCACTTTCAGGATGAATCTTTCTCACTCACTTCCTGCAGCTGCTTGGTCCCAAGTAAACACACAGAAGATTATATTAATTATGAACTGGATGGACTATGGCTCAGGCTTCTTGCTAGCTAGTTATTATAACTTAACTTAATTCATCTCTATTAATATATAAGTTGTCATGTGGCTGTGGCATTACAGGTCTACTGACATCTTGCTGTTTCCTTAGGTGGTGAATGGTGACTCTCTTTCTGCCTCTGACTTTCTTCTTCCTGCCTCTCTCTCTTGATTTTTCCCATCTAGCTCCATCCTACCCTGCCATAGGCCAATGCAGCTTTATTTATTAGCCAATGAGAGCAATATATTCACAGCACACAGAAAAATATCCCCCTTTTCTGACTAACCAACAAGGAAAGTTTTAACATTAACATCATAAAATTACATATAATAAAAAGTTATCAAGCAAAAATTACAGTTACAATATCTAGTCTATTTGTATTTTGCAAAATTAAAGAAAATATCCTATCATCTATCTTATTCTGTGAGTCTAAATTTTCATTTTTAATTTATCTTCTATCATAACCAAGGAAAATTCTAACTATATGTAGTCTTAAACTACATCAAAGATCCCAGAAGTATATAATAATACCTAAGTAAGCAAGAAGTGCATTGTAAGCAACTTCCAAAAATCTAGAATAATATTTATAATCATCCCCCTTTAAATAAAAATAAACATTTATAAACAATATTTTGGGAATTTGGGTGTAGCTTCTCATACTACTTCCTGCTGGTTGGGAGCACTAGCAATCTTATAGGGATCCTGATAAAATTAAGAGTTATATTTAAATCTTGGCTGTAGCAGTCTGTAATGATGGATCATCTCAACTAGTTGCTTGGAAGCTGATTTTGAATAGTAAACCTCTGTGTGTTTACTTAGGTCTGAGCGGTTGCAGGACCACGGGTAAGAAAGTTTTGTCTGGACCACACAGTGCCAGGCCTGGCAGGGCTGGAGAAAACTTCTGGCTGCAAATGATGGCTGGATATGGTGGCAAGAATTTCCACATAAATCCTGAAAGAACTTAAAGATTCTAAAAGTGGAGCTAAAATCAGCTTCCTAAATGTGCCTCTCAGGCAAGCTGTGAGCTACACTATCGCAGGTTCGTGGCATATAGGCTTGAGCTGCAGATTGGCAGGTTCTGGCTGAGGTACACAAAGGCTTCTGCAAGCCATGCAGCACACTGTGTGGGGGATTTACCTTTTGCTAGTAAAGACCAAAAAGAAATAAAAAAAAAAAAAAAAGGTTTCTGGGCTATGCACTGTTTCTTGGAGACATAGACACACTGCTTCCTGGAGTTGGGATGTACCTCCACCATGTTGGGAAGCTGAGGCAGGAGGCGTCCGCAGCCAAGGCTGCCATGTTGGTCCTAGCTATACAGTTAAGCAGTTTAAAAGGATCATAGATTCACAATAAGACAGATTCAGATGGAATAAAACTCTAAATGGTTTACAGTGTGTGTAAAAATGTACATAGGCTTGGAAGAGTGAGAAAAAAGTGGACAGTTATATAAAGAAATAGTTTTTTAAAAATAAAGTCTTTAAAGAGACAGTAAAAGTAATATAAAAAATAAGCCATGTAAAGATGGAAATTATAAAAAGAGTCTGAATTACATTGTCTTTGGGATTTTTAACTGCAGAAAGACATTTGATTGTAAAGCCTGCTGAGTTAAACAATATATATTAATAAATATATCTATAAATATTTATAAATAAAAATATATTTTAAAGGTATGTTGCCTTTAAAATTCATGTATAAGTGTATGTTGCTTTGGAAAAGAGGTTCTGCTTTTTTCTTTGATAATTATTATTATTATTATCATTATTATGTGTTCCAATTTTACACATCAGCCATGGGCACCCCTGTCCTCCCCCCTGTCCCCACCCCCACCATCCCCCCAGCCCCTCCCCTCCATTCCCATGTCTTCCAGGACCAAGACACCCCTGGGGACCCAGAAGATGAGAACCTGTGGATTGCCTTTTGGCTAATATGGATTGATCAGCCAAGACCCCTGAAAGATATCCAATGACAGCATGGCCCAGATGATCCAACATCCAAAATCAGCTTCAAAGCAACTGGTTGAGATGATACATCCTCACAGACTGTTACAGCCAAGATTTAACTATAATTCTTAATTTTCTCAGGATCTCTATAAGATTACTAGCAACCCCAAACAGCAGGAAGTAATATGAGAAGCTACACCCAAATTCCCAAAACATTGTTTACAAATGTTTATTTTTATTTAAAGGAGGTTGATTATAAATTCAATATTTTTCTAAAAAAGAAAAAGGCATAGTACAGATGTGATAGGATTATTGAATCTATTTTTAAATAGTAACAACTTGTTTAAAATGTTTTACATTGCTATGGATTTTAGTTTATTGATACAAATTTATAGTTAATTGTATTATACTGTATGTATATTTCTACTCTTATTTAAGGTATTGTGCTTGTAAAGTTCATTTGAAATTGTAATGTATAATTAAGAAATACAGATTAATAGTCATCTAGGATAATCACACTTACAGTCATGTTAGTTAAGTTTTTAGGTATACATAGATATATTTCAATTTAGGTAGGTAATCTTCAAATACTTCAAAGACCTACAGAATATGGCATTTAAATGTTTTAAAAACTTAGACTTTCTGGGCAATCAGACACATCTGCTTCTGGCAGCACCAATTACTTCAAAGAGGATGATGGGCATCGAAGAAACTCCATATGGAGTTTGCTTTCTTTATGGCAAAAGTTAGCCATTTGGGCAAGAAACTGTTCTTGCCTGAAGTGCTTGACAAAATATTGTTTAGACTGGACATATAGGAACCATGGAAAAATGACCACTACATTTTGCCAAAACAAGGCCAGATGGTCCTTCAGCTTCTTGCTTCACAGAGGAGACTGCCAGACATTCTACAAGACACAGGGAAAATTGACTGAGAGATCTAGGCCTATGGGCTGAACAATGGATACCCAATGTTGCAGAATAAACTTAGGTGACTGTCCAGGCAACTAGCTGTTTCTGTTGTAACTCACATTTTTTGGAAGTTGCTTGTTTGCACTTCCTGTTGAACTATGTAATATTATTTCCTTCTCTGATTTCTGAGGGAGTTGAAGATTTGATAGTTACAGTTTTACTTGCTAATAATTTCAGAAAATAAAACCACTAAAGAGGATAAGTTTGAAAGCCATCAAAAGACAGTTTTCCCTTGGTAATACAAGTTAGGATACAAAGTGAATTAGGTATATTTTAGACTCACTATAATAGGATAGATAATGGAATATTTTTGCTGAATTTTTCAAATGCAAATAGACTAGATATTGTTGATGTATTTATTGCCTTATATATTGTATATCATTACTGTACTTATTGTATATAGTTTTTTTCTTACATTAGTTATACCTTTTTTATTTTAGACAAAAAAGGGGAAATGTGGTGATATTTTATTTATGCACCCCAATAAACCTTATCTGAGGATCAGAGGAAAAAGCCAGTTACTATATTAAACGTAGAAGCCAGGCAAAGATAGCACATGCCTTTAATCCTAGCATTTGGTAGGCAGAGATTCATCTGGATCTCTGTGAGTTCAAGGGCACACTGAGAACAGAGCCAGACATGGTGGCACACACCTTTAATTCCCAGTAATAGTTAACTGTAGAGATCTGGAGGTCTGTATAGACAGACAGGAAGTAATGTAGTTGGGTGGAGGGAAGAAGTAAAAGATCAGGGACAGAAAGGCATATAGATGTGCATATACATGAAGTAGCTCTCTCTAGAGATTGGCTGTGGCTTGTCCTATTACTCTGCTCCCAGTTTTTACCCCAATATCTTGCTCTGGGTTTTTTTTTTTTTATTAATAAGACCTTTTAAGATTCATCTTACACATTTTCATTTTGCTCTGTGAAAAATATTACACAGGACTCCTGCTCCTAGAGAAACTACAGGGTGAGATTCTAATGAACCACTCTTCACAACATACTTGCCAACTGATGAATGCATAGCCTTGTTTTTATATGCATTCTGTTTAAGAACATTTCATTCTGTATATATCACAGACTCATTGATTCTGAGCTCACAGTCAGTGGCAAAGTCACTCAGAGTTGGACAGAGGTAGGCCTATGCATCATCTTTTCTACATGACTTGCTGCCATCTTCCTGTGCTTTGGATCACCAAACAACATCTCAGCTCTTTGAGAGTCAGAATAAACTTGCAAACAGCACAATCATACACAAGTTATGGAGGACAGGGAAGGGCACTTGTCTGTAATATGAAAGCTAAAACAATACAACACACCACTGCTGTTTTTAATCCCAGTAGGGAATATGAATGTCAGGTTATTCAAATGCTTCTTTCTTCTGTGTCTGTCTTTCATTGATTTATTACAAAAATCTTTGAATATTGAGATAATGGTTACACACACATAATGAAGATAGGTGTGTGTGTGTGTGTGTGTGTGTGTGTGTGTGTGTATGATTTATTTACATTGATTACAGATTGGAAATTTTTTTTAAAAAAGCTTAGTAAATTTAAAATTGAAATTAGAAATTTTCCTAATGTCCCAAAAACCATGACTATATACCGTCACTGAATAATGACACTGATTCTTCGAACTGTGAAAGAAGCCTCCAATCTGCAGTAGGTGATACAGTGTTTGCACTGATTTGATGCTCATGAAAGCCTTTGTATTTACTCTTCATTGATATCAGGGTAGCATGATCGCAAAGTTGAATTACTAAAATCACACACGAGGGATAGTGTAATCCTTTTGATAAGGATTTCTGGAGAACGAGAAGAACAGTTGTCAAAGAATGAAAAAGTTTTGCAGTTGTCATACGGAATAGATTCTCCACAGTGATCCCAAATTGCTAGCCTGTGAAACCAGTCAGAAAAGAGGCTCCTGGCTCTCCATGCCTGTTCATCAGGCCTTTTTGCTAGCATAATAAATGATTAGCAGGGGTTTCAAGTCCTTAGGAGAGTAAGTACACAGACTTTTGCCTACCACAGCCTGTTCAAACTCATATTTGCCTGTGATATTAACACAGCACAGCATGGCTATACTGCCCCATAGGATGCTTTTTCTTAGCTTGCTCAGCAGCTTTTTAGGGGCAGAAATAGTGATGCATCCTCAGAATTGTAAACACCCATCATCTGACTTCCAACAGCAATGACCTTAAATAGCTTGTCTGTGGGCTCCTCTGTTACTTTATGATCGCAGGTATTTTCCCACCAACAACCTCTAACATTTTAATGTCTTACATTTTATTGTATATCTGTGATAAATCTATTGGATAGCCGCCTTCACTTCTCAGTCCATTGTGATAGATAGTTTCTTATTTTGTGATGAGGGTAGCACTTGCTTGCTTTTTTTCCACTGTGGACCCATTCTTCCAATGTGTCATCTAGATCTTCACTATTAGTTTCACCTAGTTTCCTTACTTTTCATTAACTTCTCTTCATCACTTTTGGCAAAGAAAAAGGCTCACTTTTTCTTCTTCCACAAGTCATAGGCCATTGCCATCTCAATGCTTCTGGAAGATGTTCACACTTGTGTGCCATTGTCCTGTGCTATTGACCAACAATTCTTTATTAAATTACTTATCATTGTTATCTGTAGGGATAGCTGCAGGGTGTGTAACATTTTCTATAATATTGTTGCATCACAGAGTAGAAAAAAATAGCAGAGTAATGCATTCATGTTTTAGCCCCTCACAGGCCATTGCATAGAGTCTGTATTGGTGTTTTGCATCATCATATGCCATTTTTATTATCCTTGTGGTTAGGCTTGCATAAGGCAATCTGCGCATTCTGAAAAGGAAATATATACTGAAACAGAACAAGTCTTGCAACACACCTCTCCCTAAGGATGCTAATTCTGCTGTGATTTGCACACCTTGAATTTGACTCCGACCATCAAGGGGTGTAGGCATGATGGAATTTTCTACCCGTGACATCACATTGATGTTCAAAAGCTTTAGATTTTTGAAGTTGTAGGATTCAGGATGTGAGGAATACATATGAGTAAAATTAGCAACCATCCCGACAATTGGACTCTTGGAGCTCCACCTGGGGCCTGGCCAAGGATCTCTGCATCCACTTCCATCAGTTTTTGCTTACAGACTATTCTAGAGATCACTGGAGGGTTACACAAGGTATAATTGTGTCAAAACAGTCATACCTAATAAGCTATAGATTTTAAGACATTGCCTCCAAAGGTGTACCTCAATGTAGATAAACCATTTCTAATGTGTATAAATAAATCATTTCTGATTTGGGGCTCATTTGTTTTGATCGTTGCTATTTTTTTCTCCTTTTTTACTTATTATACTTGTGTTTTAATTTTACACATCAGCCATGGGTTCCCCTGTCCTCCCTGGTCCCACCCCAGCCTCCACCTTCCCCCAGCCCCTCCCCTCCATTCCCATCTCCTCCAGGGCCAAGACTCCCCTGGGGATTCAATTCAACCTGGTGGATTCAGTACAGGCAGGTCCAGTCCCCTCCTTCCAGGCTGAGCAAAGTGTCCCTGTGTAAGCCCAAGGTTCCAAACAGCCAGCTTATACACTAAGGATAGATCTGGGTCCCACTGCCTGGGTGCCTCCCAAACAGTTCAAGCTATTCAGTTGTCTCACTTATCCAGAGCACCTGATCCAGTTTGGGGCTCCACAGCTTTTAGTTCATAATTCATGTGTTTCCATTAGTTTGGCTATTTGTCCCTGTGCTTTTCCAATCTTGGTCTCAACAATTCATACTCTTACAGTCCCTCCTTTTTCTCGACAATTGGACTCCTGGAGCTCCACCTGGGGCCTGGCCGAGGATCTCTGCATCCACTTCTATCAGTTATTGGATGAGAACAGGAAGAAGCAAAGTGCTAGAGAGGTCCCCAGAAATCCACAAAGTTCCAGCAAGACTGTTAGGGTGTTTGGCCATCTGATCACCAGACTAGGTCAGATCAGGCTTTCTCTCGACCATTGCCAGTAGTCTACAGTGGATACATAACAAAGTGAACATGTTTAAAGTGCATTTTCTCTTAATGTTGGATGTATACAAATATCTGTAAAACCATCATCACAAAAAAAGAATTGAACCCATGTCCCATAGCTCACCATGGTGTGTGTTTTCTCCAGTCCTAATGTGCAGTCTGTCTGATTGAGTTTTGGAGCCATGCGGCAGCTGCCCCTTTTCTCTGCCTTCAGTTGCTCAGAATAGTTATTCTATAATACTCAGAAACATGGCTATATTTTTATTCTCTTTGTGTGTGTGTGTGTGTGTGTGTGTGTGTGTGTGTGTGTGTGTGTGTAAGTAATGCTCATTTTCATTGTAGGATAATGTGTTGTGTTATGGAGACACTACAGTTTGCTCATCTACTTAAAATGTTGTTACTTATAATTCTTTGAGAAACCAGTTTCATTTCCTTAGATACATACCCAGAGGTAGGACTTATGATGGTTCCTTCTGAACTTCCGAAGAAATTTCCCGCCTGTTCCCATAGTTGCTACCAGCCCTACCAAGAGCACACAAATGTACTTTTCATCCCATCCTCATTATCTTTTATCTGTTTGAGAATCACCATTCTAACAGATGTGAGGCCAAATCTCTTTGTGGCTTTGATTTGAATTTCTGTGATTAGTGATATAGAACATGTTTTTATATATCTGCTCACCATCTGTGTACCTCCTTTTGGCATATATATGTGTATATATATATATATATATATATATATGAGATTCACAAATCACGTTGTTAATGTTTTACAATTGGGTTGTATGAGTTGTATTTTGGAAATTAGCTCCAGTTAAGAATATATGTTTTGCAAATATTTCCACCAACTAATAAATGTCTTATTGTTTTGTTGCATTGTTTCTATGAAGCTTTTTTTGTTAAATCCTGTTTTCCTGCTTTCACTCTCAGTTGTCTCAGTGTTTGGGGTAATAAACAAAGACAATTGACGTCCAATACAAAAATATGAAATTTATGTCCTGTATTTAAGTATTTAATCCATTCTGAGTTGATTTTTTTTTTTTTTTTGCTTGTCTCTGAGGTTTTTTTTTTTTTTTTTTTTTTTTTTGGCTTGGCTAAGAGATTCTAGGGCTGAGAAGGATCTGTCATCATGAGTGGGACTAACACCTTCTTAACAGTTGAGTCAAGTCTCCTTTCTGTGGCTTTGATTTTATTGTCCTCACTGTGCCTTCCACCATTTGATGATATTAAATCACAAGAAGGATCTCTCTGGATGGTGTCATATTGATCTTGAACATCTAAGCCTCTGGAACTGTTAGTAAGTTTATGGTTATTATAACATTATTCTGGGTTCACTCCTCTGGTAAAGCATTGCAAATGAACTAAGGCGGGTATCATAACCAAGAGACAATTGCTTGCTCCCAAGATCCTGAAGATTCAAGTTCATGTTTTATTTGACTAAATCTATGCTTCCACATCTTATATTTCAGTCTGGTTCACTAGGTTAAATTTTCACATAGTGTGCTGTGAAAGGTCTGAGCTCATTCTTCCACTACCGGCTATTCAGTACTCCCTGAGCAGTTCTTTGCAAATGTTTCTGGAATCAGTTTGCTGTTATTTGTTGAAGACTAGCACACCTGTATTCATAGGAGATAAGATGTCCTATAGTTTTCTTTTATTCTTGTAATATCTTTAACTGTTTGATATTATGGAAATAATAACCCAATATAATGAGCTTGGAAGCATTCCCATCCCTTGTACATTTTTCAAGAGCTTTTGAAAGATTTATATAATTCTTCTTTCACCATTAGCTGGAATTCATCAGTGAAGCCCACCTGGGCCTGGGCTATTCTGATGAGAAGTATTTTAAATTACTAATGCAATCGTTTTGACTTGTTATATGTATTCCAATTTTCTGTTTTACCTGAGTCATGTTCAGTAGTCTTTGTCTCTCTATGAATTTTGAGTTTCACTTATATAACCTAATTTGTTGGCATACAAAGTAAGTAATTCTCATAATCCTTTTTACTTCTACACACTTGGCGACATTGCTCTCGATTTCATTTCTCATTTTAGTATTTCATTATTTTCTCAGTCTAGCTAAAGAGTCCTCAATTTTGCTGCTCATTTCAAAGAACCACCTTTTGGCTTCATTGACTTTATCATTTTTCTATTCTGTGTTTCACATATTTCCTTGGCTTCTCTGACACCGACAAGGTTTCCCATTTTCTTCTTCCAAACAGTCCTCATGTATTTTAGTGTTCAACCGGACACTAAGGACTGTGTTAGCCTCTGTGATATATCATGGTGAGCAAAACCAAACAGGAGCCTCAGGCAGTGTATCTTGTTATTTAAATAGAAAGCAACCAGATTATCAGACAGAGACATGTTTATTTAAAACTCATTTTAAGGATTGTATTTCTAAAAGAATGTAAGAACAAGTATTTCTTGACATAGTATGAGTAAAGGATTTATGACAATGGAAATAAAGAGATAGGAATCAATCAAAAGCAGGTTCCTGTATTCAGTGATTCTCAACCTTCCTAATGCTGCAACAGTTCCTCATGTTGTGGTGACTCCTAAACATAAAATTTTCTTCATTATTACTTCATATTGTAATTTTGCTACAGTTATGAGAGAATACATAGTGTTTTGGTTTAGATTTCATGTTTAAATTTTTATTTTAGCACATGTAAACAGATAAAAGAAAGAAAGAGAATCAAATAATTTACAATAATCCCAGCAGGCCATTTTTGTAGGCACTTGATCTCTGGATAGACACAGAGACAAAGCACAGTGTGTGCTGCATGAAGGATGAAATTTGGATTTGTGAAATGTGATGAGGTGTGGAGAAAAGCTGAAAGATCAGAAGAATTTATAGTGTAGCTAAGGATATTACTGAAATAATATACAGTAAGAAAATGGAAAACATAATGTAACCATGCTGGTGGAAGTTGGCAGAGGAGTCAGGAGTCAGTGATTGCATTTTAGCCACCTGTTCCCAGGGCATCCTTCAAAATCCAGAAATAAGATCCCTTTGTATGATGAACTTCATCAGTTTAGTCCTCCTGAAAATACGGCTGATGTCAATACTGTGCTTGTTCTCAATCATTAGATCCTGACTCAGCAGTGTGTCTTGAGGTGACAGAGTAATCTCAATGCAATTTGCAGAGTTCTGTGTTTTTAAATTCCATTATATTTAAAACTAATACATCTATCCAAAATTAAGATTTATTTATTTTATTTTCTTTCTTTCTTTTATCTGTTTTCATTTACTTAAAATAAAATTTTAAACATTGAATCTAACCCAAAACACTACATTTCTCTCATATGTACACACACACACACACACACACACACACACACACACACACACATTCTTCAAAACTTTAGACTTTGTGCTTAAGTTGGAGTATCTGCAGAAGCCAGGAAGGTAGAAAGTGCCCACTGGAGATGAGAAGAAAGAAACGAAGGGAAAGGAATAGCGGAACAGGGAGGTATAAAAGGAGGAGACAGGATAATGTAGGGAGGAGGATGGGAGGATAAGGCAGTGGATAGGTTAGAGAAAGGCAAAACTAAAACTGTTTGTCTTTAAAAAGCCATATGGAAACCTATTGTCTTATGTACTTCCTAAGTGTGTGTGTGTGTGTGTGTGTGTGTGTGTGTGTGTGTGTGTGTGTGTGTGTGTGTTTCTAAAGAGCATAGTTGGAGTTACCCTACATGGAAGGATAATGTTCTCTCCAGAAGCCACAGATTATCAAATAAGAAGCCTAGTGCCAGACATATGATTTCTCCTTTCAAGTTTTTACTTGGAGTATCCCAGAAACCTCTCTCCTTTAATTTAGGCTATCATCATTTCTCTTGGTTTCCTGAAAGAACTTGTCAAACCCTATTATTAAAGACATTACATTGTTTGATCACACAACATGAGGAGATCGACCTGGTTCTGACCTGGAAAAAAATTCCCTGCTGGCTAGCTTAAATAGCACCAGAAGGTACCATGTAGAATATTGAAAGAGAAAAGCCACCAACAGTTTTACTCAGCTATGAGCCCTGTGAACTACATAATGATTGGGCCAGCAAGATATAACTAATATTGCAATGGCAAGAAGGTCAGGGGTATAGTCTGCCACTACCCTTGCTATCTTGAGTCTGGAACCCTAACTAGGAACTATGAGGTAATAAATGAAGGACAGATACACAGACACAGTACAAAAAAAACTGGTGACAGGTGGGCTGTGCAGGTTCTGATGGAGCCACACTTCCTACTAGAACCTTAACCAGAAACCTCAGCATGTTTATTATGTACAGCACAGAGGGAGGGATTAGTTAGTCTCAGTAGGAGCTCTTTGTAGGCAGTTCTGGGCTGTAGACATCTGAGAAGAGGAAGATGCAGTTGATAGTTTATGCATGCACTGATCAATCATTCATAACTAGTTGAACTTGGAAGAAGGCTCTGACAGTTCTGAGCCCAATGACATGAGGAAAGGATTTGCAAATTTCCCTTGGGGCTGATGCCTTGGTCCTTGTCATAGCCATGCCTGTTACCAGTACACATTTACTCAGGATTTCACTCAACAGAGTTGTTTTTTTTTTTTTTTTTTGGATTAAAGGCCTCCTCCAAGGAGGGAACTCATGTCTGTTACTATAAACCTCGCCAAGAAATGATAACACAGAAGGCTTTAGGCCCCAGTCTAGAACCTTATAGTATCATTTTGTTAATTAGTTGTAGTAGCACATCTAATTAGTTATGCCTTCTAAATAGTTATCCTTATTCTATAGGTTAGTGCAGCTTTCACCTCTAATCAGAGAAGCTTCTTTTTGCAGCTAATAATGCTTAATACAGAGACCCACAGCTGGCCAGGCACAGAACAAAGGACTATTAGAGGCTAAATGGAACATCTAAATCATGTTCTCTCTACCCAGGACTCATTGAATATCATGAAAGATGGATCAGAAAATTTATAAGAGCCAGGATATGGGATGGACTCTTGTGAAAGTGTCTTCTAGACACATCAGGCCATTACACCAATGAACTAAGAATAGCTGTGACTACCTGTGCAAGATCTGCACAAGATTAAGACAGTTAGCATTTCATAGTGGAGGTGGGAAGTCTCATGATGCCCAGCCTGCTCCCAGCTCAGAAACTATTGAAAGCTGATGGTGGCTGGGGGGAAAGAGAGTCAATTTTCTTCAGGGGTGTGGCCTGTGGTTGGGAACTCATACTCTATAAATGGCCCTATTCTCATACTCATGGAGACAATACTAATTGGACACATTGGGCAATTTGAAAGGAATAAGAAGGCATGTGTGATAGAAGATCCAGAGAGGGGAAGTAGGAAGCAGTGAATGAGGAATGGTTAGTATCAAAACACATTGCATACATGTTGAAATTCTCAAAGAATAAATAAATAAATAAATGAACCTTTAATAGCTTAATTGTTGGCAAGTATTAATGGTGAGGTACCATAAGTACTGAACAATTGATACTAACAAATAACAGTACAACTCTGACAGTACAACCTCAAGGCACATGTTTTTAATATTGGAGGCCATTTCTCATGATGGGAACCAGAGAAGGATCTCAGGCAGAGTGGCCATGAAAGCAAAAAAGCTTCACGATTTTGTGATTGTCCTATTCTGAGAATTCCCTTTGATACCTCATACCCACGTGAGGCACTCAGTTTGATGTGTAATCAAAGCCATTTTTTTTTGCACCTAGGCAAGGGGCTATAAATGATTCTGGCCTTTAATGAAATATTATGAGTTGAAAGGACATTGGAACTGTCCCTTTAAAACTTGCCTCTCATTGTTAATAAATGTTATATAATAAAAGTTCCCACAGCTCCATGCCAGACTTCATTTGTTCAAATGTTTGATTGAAGTTCCAGGTGAGATGGACAGCTGCCAAACTTGCCTTTCAGAAAGCTGCCTTTGGGAACACAGTACTTCATTATCATCTGTGTTGCACCATTCTGCACTGAGGAGTGGATAAAACAATGAGAGATCTGACTAAGGCATCTATTTCAAGGTCTATTTTTTCCTTAGCCAGTTGGTGAACCTTCCAACTGCCTCCTCCATCTGCTCTTCCTCAAGGGCACAAAAAGGGAGCCAGTTGGCCTGAACTAAAGTCTTCTACCTGTTTCTTTCTTTATTTTTTTTCTTCACAAAACTAAATCTGTAAACTACTCAGTCTCTAAGATATGCATCTAAGACCAAGCTGTTGGCTTTCCTTGAATCAGGATCTTCTTTTGTTGGTTAGAGAACTTTTCTATTTGTTTTAAGTTTAAGAGACCCTACCAGTCCTTATAGCCACAAACTAGCAACTACCTGAGGACACCTAGTTACTTTCTCATAACCTCCCTGAACTGCAGTCCCTGAGACCTGAAGGGCCAAAGTTAAACTCTTTGGGATTAAGTCCCTTTTCATCTGTGGAGCATGCAGCTTCCCCTTAAAGCCATTTTTGAAAAGACATAACAGTCTTCCAAATGTGGCTTGGATATCAAATAGCTCTTGTTAAGAAACATTTTGAACTGATTATAAACAAAAACACATTTCAAATCCTTTGGAAATTCCTTTGGAAAATATATATTGAATATTGTCCAAAGCAAAGTAATTAAAAATATATTGAGGTTCCTGGAGCTCCACCTGGGGCCTGGCCAAGGATCTCTACATCCACTTCCATCAGTTATTGGATGAGAGTTCCAGCACAACAGTTAGGGTGTTTGGCCATCTGATCACCAGACTAGGTCAGATCAGGCTTTCTCTCGACCATTGCCAGTAGTCTACAGTGGGTGTATCATTGTGGATTTCTGGAGACCTCTCTTGCACTTTGCTTCTTCCTGTTCTCATGTGGTCTTCATTTATCATTATCTGTTATTCCTTGTTCTCCCTTTGTGTTCTTGATCCAGCTGGGATCTCCTGCTCCCTTAAGCTCTCTTTCCCTTGAAACTTGCCCTTCATTATCCCACTGTCATCCAGGTTGTTCATGTAGATCTCATCCATTTCTCTGTCATTGGGCGATCCCTCTGTCTTTCCTAGGGTCCTGTTTTCTAGGTAGCCTCCCTGGAGTTGTGTAGCGGTCTAGTCATCTTTGTTTTACATCAAATATCCTCTTATGAGTGAGTACATACCGTGTTTGTGCTTCTGAGTCTGGGTTACCTCACTCAGGATGATTTTTTTCTAGATCCATCCATTTGCTTGCAAACCTCATGATGTCATTGTTTTTCTCTGCTGACTAGTACTCTATTGTGTATATGTGCCATATTTTCTTTATCCATTCTTCAGTTGAAGGGCATCTAGGTTGTTTCCAGGTTCTAGCTATTACAAACAATGCTGATATGAACATAGCTGAGCAAATGCCCTTGTGGTATGATTGAGTATTCCTTGGGTATATGTGTAAGAGTGGTATAGCTGGGTCGTTGGGAAGATGGATTCCCAATTTTCTAAGGAAGCGCCATATTGATTTCCAAAGTGGCTATACAAACTTGCATTCCCACCAGCAGTGGAAGAAAGTTCCCCTTGCTCCAATTGTCGAGAAAGAGGAGGGACTGTAAGAGCATGAATTGTTGAGACCAAGATTGGAAAAGCACAGGGACAAATAGCCAAACTAATGGAAACACATGAATTATGAACCAAAAGCTGTGGAGCCCCCAACTGGATCAGGCCCTCTGGATAAGTGAGACAACTGAATAGCTTAGGAGGTGCCCAGGCAGTGGGACCCAGACCTATCCTTAGTGCATGAGCTGGCTGTTTGGAACCTTGGGCTTACACAGGGACACTTTGCTCAGCCTGGAAGGAGGGGACTGGACCTGCCTGTACTGAATCCACCAGGTTGAATTGAATCCCCAGGGGAGTCTTGGCCTTGGATGAGATGGGAATGGAGGGGAGGGGCTGGGGGAAAGGTGGGGGGAGGGGCAGGAGGGGGGAGGACAGGGGAACCGATGGCTGATGTGTAAATTTAAAACATAAATATAATAAATAAAAAAGGAGAAAAAATATATATTGAGGTTATTGGAAATACTGAAGGTAACTGTTCTCTTTTCTGGCTTCTTTTGGAAAGAAATGGAAGGTATCTGGGGGCTTTGAGAAAATATTGAATTGTCTTTTGTCATGAACCAGGATAATCTGTTAATGTCTTTCTTATCTCAGGAATAGAAAAAAAGCACAAGAAGCCAGTGCTCTACAAATAGTGTTGTATTAATTAACTGCAGTGCAATTGGCCTTTTGAAACAAGTTTTTGTGGGAACATGCAGGATTAAGAAAACGGAATAATGAAATTCCAGACACTGTGCCATGCACGGAAGAGGCCAGCCTGAGTCAAGGTCTTCATCCCATTCTCCTGAACATGCTTCACTGGCCTCTCATGTTTGTCTCCCATAGCTGGGGACAGGACTTTTGCCTTTCTATTCCTTGTTACAGGGAGTGGGATTTAGAACAGAAAGGTCTTTACATGTTTTCTGTCAGGACCATTTAGTCTCATAGTAAAGGGTAGTTTCTCAGTAGAGTCATTTTCTGACACCTGCCAACTATGCGTCTCGCTTTCTCTTAGTGTCTTTTCCAAAGAACTTGTCCTTCTGTCTCACTAACTTTTCTTAGAATTGATGGTTTAACTTCATCTTTTCTAATTATTTCATTATGATTAAAGTGTTAACCAAGGTGTTGTTGTTGTACACTAGTGTCTCAGTTGATTTCTGTCACTACTCTAGGGACAGAATGTAGAATCTTGCTTCATTTTTTTTTTTTTTTCTGGATCTCCTGTACTGCACTATTTTTTGTTTGTTTGTTTTTTGTTTTGTTTTCGACACAGGGTTTCTCTGTGTAGTTTTGGTGCCTGTCCTGGACCAGGCTGGCCTTGAACTCACAGAGATCTGCCTGGCTCTGCCTCCCAAGTGCTGGTATTAAAGGCATGTGCCACCACTGCCCGGCCTGTACTGCACTTTTTGTAGGAACCAGTTATCAATTAGACATTTGCAACTTGGAGTACAGAGATTCATGTTCCTGGGAGCAATGGTCCTGAAATGGAGACCAAGGGCTTTTTGATAATTGCTTTGATCAGTTCTGAGGTCAACAATGCTGAAGTGATGGATCTGCTTATATAGAGTTCTGTGGTTACCATTGGTTTTTATACATTATGGAATGTTGAAGGCAACCAAGTTCAGAGCAAGCAAGGCATTTATACATACATTGGAAAAGCCTAGTACATAATGCAGCTAATACAGCCTTCTGAGTTTGTGGGAAGTTAGCTCATGGTTGGCTTTTGATCTTCAGATAAAATGCAAGAAGAGTTTGTTTTGCATCACACCTGTGGTTCATTTCAATTTGCCCCCTCTCCCTCAGTTTCTTGTATACAAAGTCCTTGGTTTTACTGTGGCAGCTTCACATATGCATAGCCTGTATGCTGTTGATGTTTGCCTTTATGTCACGAAGCAAAAACTGCTGACACAGACATGTCCCAAGTATAAATGACTACAAAGCTTCACTTACTATAGAGTTTATGTCCATAGATGTGATTCTTGGATATCAGCTTCATGATGACTTTACTTTCATTTTGTAAACTCAAAAGAGTCATGGTAGGAGTGTAGTGGGTGGGGAGACAAGGTTCTACAGTATATAAAACACTCTGCTCTCATTGTCTTCCTATAGAGGGGAGTTTCTATTACTAATGAAAAGATGGGACCTGTAGATATTACTTTGTATTACCTATCATAACTTTAAATTTTTATTTTAAGGAATATAATCTCTCTTTACTTCTAAATGAAATCTTGGGCCTGTGATATTTGTGTTCCTATATAAATTAAACCAGCAAATGATTAAACAAACTAAAGATTGATTGCCTTTTAGCCACAAAAATGTCATCACTTATAAACTAAAGAACTGTGTGTGGGTCCTCTAAGAACTACATTTTAAAAGCTTCATGTTAGGTGTCTGGCTTGAAGGCACTTAGAGTCTATAAAGGCAGGGATGAGGAACATTTTACTTATCTACAGTTTTCACATTCATGTTCTCTATTTTTCTGCTAGAGATGTGAGTGACAAGCCAGTCTTACTAGTCAGTGATATATGTGTGACCCTGTATGATCTAGTGGGTAGATAGGCCTTTCTTTTGTGGGCATTTATGTCCATCATTCCTGAAGTTGTCATGAGCAGCCAGATGTATCTCTCTCTTGTTTTCTCCTGTAACTGCTCACTTAGTCCCTGGCAGTCAGGAGCAAGGTCATGTTCTCAAGGCCCCATATTTACTGCAGTCAAAAGTATACTGCATTTTCTCTCAGCACAAGACCTGAACCTGGTTTCTGGACTTTGCTGCAATGCTGAGGTGCTCACGACGATCTCAGTGCAGCATTACTCAGATTCCCCTACCCTGCCAGCAGTCTGCAGGAATTTTGCCTTCTAGATTTGCGATCAAATCCAAGATGCTCTCTACTTGAACTTAAGTAAGCATCAGGCACTGGGTAAAGGGCCTTGTGCCTGCAGTGGCTACAACACAACATGCCCTGAGACATCTTCTCATGGGATGCTGTCCAATGTTTCCATCAGGAAGGAAGCTCACTGTTTTACTGTTTGCCCTTGTAGATTCATATCAGAGAATTAACTGACAAGCGTGCACAAAGGTCATCTGTCACTCCAGAGATAAATAGCAAGTATAATTTACTAATTATTAGTAATTAAGGTTCAGACAATGGTGTGGAATGCAACCTAATTTTCTTTCTGAACTTTGAAATCTAATTCTGGCATTTGTCCTCTATCCCACCGTGTGTGTGTGTGTGTGTGTGTGTGTGTGTGTGTGTGTGTGTGTGTGAGAGAGAGAGAGAGAGAGAGAGAGAGAGAGAGAGAGAGAGGGAGAAAACATCCTGAACTTACTTACCTACTTTGTTATTAGACTGTTGTACTCATTAATAAGTTTACTTGATCATCAACAGACTCATGATGTATATATATATATATATATATATATATATATATATATATATATATATATATATATATAAATAGTGTTTACAACATGTTAACCCAATGCCTTGACAGTCCCTCCTTTGGATTGAAATTAGAAGGTAGAGCCTTACTTCTCCACCCAATCCTCCCACTCTGTTCCCGGATTGCATTCATCTAGTGGGGGAAAGGAAGGACCAGGATTTCTTGACGAGATTTTGGGTCATTTCCTTAGATGCTCAGTCGATGCAAAGCTCGCTATTCACTCAGGTTTGACTTACAGATAAACTATTGCATTGACACCTCAGCCAATCAGAGAGAAAATAAGTTACCCTCTAGCATCCTCTTTTACTGGTATGAAAATAAAAGAACAAATTGATGGAGGGAACAAAGCAGACATGGCCACCTTTGATCTTTGACTTTCTTGTAGAAAATCACATTTTCACATTTAAGGTGTTTTTCTATTATCACTTGCTTTCTGGTCTCAGTGTGTATGCACCAGCAGCATTCTTTGAAGTTCATATTTTCACAGTAGTTACACCTGGGAACTTCTGAAAGAGGTCAATATAGATTGGCCTGGATACTATTATCTGTGAAGCTGAAAATGGTTTGATGCTAATGTAGAGCAGGCACAAATCACAGGGTAGCAAATTGTAAAGATTTTTAAAAGTGGCTTAATTCCAAAGATTGTCTTCTTATATATAATATAATAGTAGTTTTATAATAACATACAGTAACATGGTAGTTTTGTTTAAGAATTATATTTAGAACACCAGACTTTCAACATAAAACCAATATTCAAAAATACTTTCTGAAATGTTTTATGAATAATCAAATTGAAGCCATTGCCTGACTGGGCCTATGTGTATTTCAGTGAAATACCCTACTCAACCAGCTTCATTATCAATTATGGAGGTGAGTTTCTGACACAATGAAGGTCCTGGGAGCTCACCCACCTTGGGCATGTCTATGCTGACCTCATCATTTCCAAAGCATTAAACACCTAGTGTTAACATGCACTGAGCAAGGAAAGCCCACCATGGACGTTGTTAAGTTTGCTTTATCAGCACTTGTAAATAGTTCTACTCTGTGCACAAGCTGTACTAAACAAGAATATGAGTAGAATACATTTCATTATGTACCTCTTAGATGTATAAGGAAATGGCTTTTTTTTTTTTTTTTGGTTCCTGTAATTGCTAGCCTGGAAGCAGGAAAGAGCTCTCTCTCTCTCTCTCTCTCTCAGGGATTAAAAAGAAATTAAATAAAATCTTTAATTGCAAGCATTGTAATCCTGAGTTGGTGATGATTACACTGTTGCATTGGGGAGAAAATAACTACAAAGTGATCCTCAGCCTCTCACTATATGTCTGTTCCTAGTCATCTATGGAATGCTGAAAATGTTGTATAGACACTTTAAAAGAGAATTCGTCATGCCAGAATTGACAGAGGGCAGCAGAAAACTTACAAGCTGTCCTCTGGCTGATTCAAAAAGTAATTAATTGCTGCTACTCTTTTTCAGCAAGCTGGGGGAAATGTCACCAAATACAGAAAACTCCAGAAGGAATGACAAGCCTTTCCTGTGATTCTCTCAGCCTAAACCAAAATGAGACGGCTGCATTGTGACTGCTGTAGGTAATGAGACTCTGTGCAATTATTATAAATAGGCTGTATAATTAACGCTGTACAGTTCACTGAGCATTTTGTGTTGTTTTTATGAATTTGGAGTAGGTTCCAATGGCAAAACAAAACAGTCACTATCCCTGAATCAGGCAAACTTTGGTCTGCAGAAACTGCTTCCAAATGCATTGACTATCAATTACTTCTAAATACAAATGTTAAAAGGAATTAACACATTAGCTACAAGGAAAGGCATTTCCCAGAATAGAGTGGCTACCAGGTGCTGAGAGGTACCATTCATCCTCAAATTACATATTACCTCTATTATCTCATTTAATTTGCATAAGATAGCTACTCTATCATACAGAAGAAACTGAGTTGTAGAAAGGGGCCTTGACTAATACCTGTAGACAGTATGTTCTATTATGATACTTAGGTCTGTATCATTCAAAAATTTTCATTTTCTAAATTATGTCATCCTTTCCCACTATTTCCCACTGTGTATAGAAGCGTACATTGTGAAATTTTTTCCTTTCAAGGTTCTCTGTGGGGTGATGTTTGCTGTGACCTTTAATAAAAACACATGTATCCACTATGAAGAGACAGGCAAAGGCAAGCACTACCAAATGAAGTACATGTTGATATTATATATTATTAATGGATGAGAATCAGGAGCCATCCATCACTCTGTATTTGTATTTTCAAAGGTGAACTCATAAATATCCAAAAGTTTTCATTTGCTTTTGGCAAAGATTAAAAACATGGGGAGTAAAATGGAATATGAATATCCCAGATTTTAAAAAGACAAGAATGAAGGGAATGGCCAGTGTCTGCAAAGGAAGGCACACAGACCTCTGCACCTGGAAGCAAAGAAGAATCCAGCCCTCAAACCTGCAGCAGTGCCAAAGGTGTCTTCAAAACCAAGGCAGCCCTTTGCAGAGAGCAAAAGCAGAGCAGGTAGGCCAGGATTCTGATGTTCCTCTTCCTGTGTCTGCCATAGTTTAAAAGGATATAACAGGGAGAGGTAGGTGCAAACACTTCAGTGTTAAGGCATTTCCTTTTCTTCGGCATAGAGGTTAAAGTAAGAAGTTTGCCTCTGCTACAGAAGTTTGCTTCCTCAAGACATTTTCTCCTCTGATCCCAGGTACCTAGGTAGCAGCCAATACCAGCACAGCTCTCTTACCTGCAGGTGGGAAATAAATAGTGACATGGCCACAGCAGGATGGCTTCAGTTAACTGCAAGCTCAGGATTTAGTCATTCTGCATCAAAGATGATGGGAAGTGGAACTGTAGTAGACTATCATGTAATCAGCTGACTGGAGGAGGATGTTCATAGATGGACTTAAGGACTTTAAATCTCAACTCCCTAATGGCTCTTCATATTGTCTTCTTTGCTCTATTTCTGCAGGATTGCAAACAGAACAATATTTACTCTGAATTAAAGAGGCAGCCATCTTTGCAAAATGTGCTGTTATCAAGATACTTTATAGAGGAGGCTATAAATTTCTCCAATTTAAACAAATGATTAGGAAGAAAACATTGGAAGCTCTATTTTAGTTTCTATATCCCTGTTGGAAGGCCTTGCTGATCAGATGTTGTAGTGTATTGTGGCCTGGCAGCTTTTTCCAAAGCTTTGAGTTATGTGGACTCCCTCTCCCAACCCCAGAGGGAGACTTCCTTCTCTCTACCTGCCCCAACTGAAGCCAGGAGGACTGACCTTATCTGAAAGCTATCTCTAAGTATGAATGCCTGACTTATCTCCAGGATGAGCTTTGGCACAGTTTCCTACTAGAAGCCTTCCCCTTATAGCACATAGGGTGACTAAGACTTGTACTAGGAGCTCTGCTATAGGACCTGGCTGCCACATATGAAGCCTTATGATAGGAGTGTGCCACTTATTGCAAATTAGGGTTTGTCCCCAGGCTCCCCAATCCTATGTATTTTCTATACTCTGGAATACAGCTGAGCTGATTCACTGAAGTCATCTCCCAGAGGGCTTTCTCCATCATACCTATAGCCGTGTGCACCCTGTTCCTCACTTTTGCTCTCTTCACCCTCATAGACAAATGTAGCAACCATCTCAAGGAAGAAGAACCAGACATCTCCATTAATGGAACCTCCACTTTCTTCCATCTCAGGAAACTAAACCTTGTCCAAGCTAGTCCTAATATCTCTTGATTCATATCTTTATGTTCTAAGACTATCTCTATCCTCAATAGGCTTTTGAAATATAAATGACATCTCAATGAATGCTATTTATTAACACTGTAAATGATGCACATCAATCCCCTAGCCTGCATTCTACACTTGTTGTTTCATGGAATATTAACTCAACAGCATCTCCGGATAACACACACAGTGCCTCTACCTGAAAACCCTTGATTAGAAATTAGAAGTGCTTCAAGGTAAATACTACATGCTCTCACTCTCAGGCAGGAGCTATGATAAAGAGGGGAGGAACAAGGAGAATTGTGACCAGTAGAAGATAGGATGGGAGTGGGGGACCAGAGGAGTCTACAGTTCTATAGCACAATATGGTAATTATATCTAGAGACATTTTTTTTTATTGTTTAGTGAATAGAGGGCAGGAATTTAAAGTTTCTCAACACAAAGAAATCATGAATATTTAAAGAGCTATAAATGATTGTTACTATGGTTTATAATTACACATTGTATCACATATTGAATTCTAACACTGCACACCCAAAATATATAAAATTAAAATTACAATACTTTTTATGTAAAAATAAAAATAGGTCTATAATCCAAACAATATCTCCCATACCTTTGGGCCAAGATAATGAAGGGTCTTAGAAGGTAGAGGGATTGAAGACTTGGTTAGGGACCTTATAAGGAGGGTGAGGGACATTTGACCTTTCTGTTTACCAGTTTGAAAGGGCAATCAGGACTGGGTTTTACCTCACTGATAGAGTCTACCCTTAGCACTAAAAAATAAAAGAAAGCAAAAAGAAATTACTATCATTTAGTATTATAAAGAATGGTGTTGATATGCCAATGTGTCTTTCCTTCTTCATAAATGTCTGATATCTCTTAATTGGGAGTTTCAATTTGCTGCTATGAATAATGATTGCAATGGTTGATCTTCAATGTCAACTTTATTGCATTTAGGCTCACCATGGAAACACATCTCTTGGTATGTCCAGAAATATTAACTGTGGATGGAAGGCCTATATGGGTGGTACTATTGCATGGACTAAAGTACCAGCTAAGCAGCAACATCTTCGTCTCCTTTTTCCCTGCCTGTGGGTACACGTGACTAGCACTGATACCTATGATACAATGTCTTTCCTCCATGGTGGGCTATATAGTAAGTTAAACATTATGACACAAAGCAAGCTCTTTCTCTATTGAGTTGATTTTGTCTGGTATTTGGTTGCAATCATATGTAAAATAACTGATAAAAAGAGAGAAAAAAATTGTAGACCTAAGACAACAATAACATAGTGAGTATGCTGGTTGATACCTGCACATAACAGATAGAATGACTTTAAAAAAAAGAATATGTTTATTAATTCTTTGAGAATTTCATACAATGTTTCTTGAATAGGTTCATCCCCCTTCATATTTCTTTACATATCTACCCCTAGATATGAAAACATTCTTCATGTTTTCTCTCTCTTTTACTTTTTCTAGAACATTGAGTCTAATTTTGACAACCCAAATATGCTTGGGTATGGGGCCTATTTCAAAGTAACAACTCTTTGTTTTGTTGATCATTTTTATTGTTTTTCCCATTTCTATTTCTTTGATTTCAGCCTTGATATTATTTTTTCTTCTATTGTTTTGGGATATTATTTGTTCCTGTTTTGGCAATGCTTTCAGTTGCATTATTAAGTTATTAGAATGTGATATCGAATGTAGGCACTTACTACTGTAAATTTTTCTGAGGATTTCATTTATTGTGTCCTCTAGATTTTGGTATGCTCCTTTTTACTCAATTATAGGTACTTTTAGGTTTCCTTCTTGATTTTCCCCATGACCCAATTCTTTCAGTAATACGTTGTTCAATTTCCATAAGTTCATGTACTATTTTTAGTTTCTATTGCTCTTGATATCTAGCTTTATTCTTTTGTGGCCAGGTATAATTCACTATTTGATTTAAAAATTTCCCATATTTATTGCTATTTTTGTGTATCTTAATATGTGGTTTATTTTCTAGAAAGTCTATGAGCTGCTGAGAAGAGTGTATATCTTCAAAGCTAGTGTGAAATATTCTGTAGCTGTATGTCAGGTCCATTTCATTTATTATACCATTTCACTCCAGAATTCGTCTATTTCATTTTCCCTTGATAGTCCTTTGGTGAGAGTTGGGTATTAAAATCAATCATTACTGATGTGTTGTTTTAAACTAATAATATTCCTTTTATGAAATTGGATACTCTTATGTTTGGTACATATATATTTAGGATGATAATATTATTTTTTGACTTTTTTATTTGATGAGTATAAAGTGACCCTCCTTACCTCCTCTGGTTAATTTTAGGTTTAAGCCTATTTTGTCAGATGTTAGAATCTCTATACCTACTTACTCCTTAGTTTTATTTGCTTGACATACTTTTTCCTATTCTTTTACACTAAAGTGGTGTTTATTGTTGGTTATAAGGTATTTTGTTTGTTTGTTTTTGCAGAAAAATATAGATCCTGTTTTCTGATTCCATCTATCATTCTATGTCTCTTTATTGGACAGTTGAGATCATTATAATTTAGTTATCATTGAAAATGTGTATTATTTCCTGTCATTTTATTGATTTTGTGATGTATGATTAAACCTCTTTGGAGTCTGTGAATATCAAGCTTAAATTGGTCATAAAACCTGTTTTTATTGCAGAAAGTTTTTCTTTCCTTTTATCGCAACTGATTGTTTTGATGGGTATAACAGTCAGGGTTAGCATATGTGGTATTGCAGAAGTTGTATCTCATTATTCTAGACTCTTTGGGCTTTCAAAATCTCCATTGAAAAGTATTATTCTGATGAGTTTGTCTTTAGATGTGACTTTGTCCTTCTCTTTTCTAGATTTCAATATCTACTCTTTGTTATGTATTTTTGATGTTTTGATTATTATGTGATATGGTGAGTTTATTTTCTGGTCTTGTCTATTTGCTATTATGTATGACTTTAAACCTGTTAGGAATCATTTTCCTTAGATTAAGGATATTTTATTTGATGATTTTCTTGTAATACTTTGTGTACCTTTGTCATGGGTCTCTTATCTGTCTTCTGTACCTATTATTTGTAGGTTTGACATTTTTATAGTATTCCAGAATTCCTGCTGTGTTCTGTTCCTGAGTTCTTTTTTACATTTAATATTTTGTTTGACTGAGTAATCTAATCCTATACTCTGAATTAAGTACTATTCCACTTAATACAATCTATTAATGAAGATTTCCTCTGAGCTTTTCATTAATTTGCTGAATTTTTCATTTTAATTTTTTATTTAAGTTTGTCATTGTTCAGAGAATCTATCTCTTTGTGAAACTGTATTTTCATGTCTTAGATTGTTTTCATTATTTCACTTGACTGTTTGTATTTTTAAGGTCTTCATTCTGGCATTTATTCATACCTTCTTTGCGTTCCTTGAATATGTTTAGAGTTTATTTTTTGAACTCATTATCTTGTGCAACAGCTAAGTTGCTTTTCTCAGGAAGAATTTTGATGGGAGTACTAATTATAGCATGAGTCATATTGTCTTGTTTATTCATACTATTTGTGGTTTTCTGATGGGACATAGACATCTGGAGTTAGGCTGTTGGTAGCATTTTTCATATGTATATCAGATCTCATCTTTGTTGTATGGACATTTGGATCTTTATTTGATGTTACCCCAACTTTTTGAGTTGTGAACCAACAGAATTGTATTTGGGGTTCAGTTTGAGGGAAACTGTTTTGATGTATAAATGAGGTGTCAGACATGATTCCAGCTTAGCTAGCTGTAGATACTACTTTTGAGTTCAGGTATAAAATTTCTGCACAGTTGGAAGAGTTGCAGTGCCAATCTTCAGAAGTCTATGAAGAACTCACTGTTTTCTACAGGTGGTCTTTGTGTGACAGGGGCTGTGGTCACATGGGAAGTGGATAGTATTCACTGAAGGCGGGGCTTCAGAATATCTCCACCTTTCTCAAGGTGTGTGGAGTACAGGCTAGGTTGAACTTCTTACCTGGGGTCAAGATTTCAGGATGAGAGGCCATTTTAAGGCAGCACAATAGGTGGGGTGGTGAGTGAGCATTCTGGAAAGGATGCTTTTTATAGAAAGTGTGTGTCTAAGCAGATAACACAAATGTTCGCCAATGTATAAAAGAATGAGAAATGGACAACTTTCCAGTGATTCTCAGGAAATTCAGACTTTTAGATGACTTGAGATTTCAGGCAATGTTACCCATACTCAACACATGTTCACATTCTTCTCCAGATATGGATTTTTTTAAAAAAAAATTTTCTCTCATTCCTGGCCTGGCTTTCTAAGCTAGATAAGCTTTATTGATGTAAGAAACATAAGCTTGCAAGCATTCTGATTTCCTCCAACTTTTATGTTTCCTCTGGTGTCCCTTTCCTGCATGCCTGGAATAGGACATGTTCAGTGATATGAAATATTCTGTCTGACAATATGATCAATAGAGGGAAAACCTGCCTCATGATGCCCTGAGAATCACATCTCATATTCATAAAGGTAGTTATTACTTCGGGTGCTGCTCCGATGTTGAGCCTCTCCATTTTTATTAATTGCATCTCTCAGTCACACTATGATGGAAAGGAACTGCTGTCTTATGAGATTTCTCATTTTGCCAATGTTGTGATGTTTTGGTCTCTGAATGGGGCAAAAAAGAGTATTTCACAAAAGCAACATTTGCTGTTTTGTCTCATACAATCAAATTCTTAGAATTGACTCCAGAGGTGATGTTTTGAGAGGAAATGGGATATATTGGTCATAAACGTCTTTGCCATTTGTTGAAATTGGAGTTCGATTTGGGGATGAAATCTGATATAGTAAACAGCCTGCTGAACTGAAGTTTCAAGACAAGCATTATTGCCTGCATACTCACACTGGTTCCTGGGAAGCTTTGGCAAGAAGCACCATCTTTTCTGGGGAGCAGAATATTTGTGTGAAAATGTTAGTAACTGTACCTACTCTTTGGGTGTGGCAGAGAACTCTTCATCTGTGTGTGCAGCCTAACCAATCACTCACTTACTCACTGGCCTTGGCTTAATGGTCAGCTGCCATAACCTTGGAAATTTTAAGGATTTTTTTAACCATGAGTTGCATAATTTACTTTGAAAAAAAATAGTTCTGATTATTGAATGTTATTTATAATTTAAAAATCCTGTGCATGTGTGTATCTGTGTATGTGCAAACATAAATACACTTATAGATCATTATACTGTAAAGTCCATTTTTTGGCAATGTGAATTTATAATGCATCCAGTGTTTTCAGGGGGATATTTGATTCAGTTTCTACTTAAAAAAATCTACTCAACAGTTATTAGAATCTTTGCAGTTGAAACGCTTTTTTTGATTTTATAGGATACTGCCATCATTTTTTTTTTTATGGAAAAAAATTCAGAGAGAGGAACTCATAAACTTTAACCAAACACTGTTTGTGCCACAATCAAATCATTTTTGTTTATTATTTTTAGCAGTTTCAAAAGACTGTACATTTTATGTGGAAACTATTTTCTATCACCTAAAGTTCCTGAGTAGCTGATAGCTGTTATGAAGCATCCTAGACATAAGCCAACTCAGAAATCCCTAGCAGAAAGATGGCCACCATGGAGTCTGTCATCATGAACTGTAATTAATCACCTTCCCTCTAGAAATACTTTATTGGGAATGATTAATCGGTGACAGTCACAGCATGGGTTGGGGAGGGGCATAAACTATAATTAGCCAGGTTAGCTGTTGAAACACATTTACACTTTACACTTCTCTTTATGTTTCTTTTGGTTTGCCATTTTGAACAAAACCATTGGAAATTATTATTTCTTAGCAGCCATAAATTGTTTTGCTGGTATCTTAATGATGGTGAAGAGGAAAGGTGTGAAGACGTTATTTACCAAGTGCTTGCCTTGTATAGGCAGATTACCTCTCCAGTACTACAGTGTTACATTGTTTTCATTTGTTTAACTGACCAGTCACAAGATTCATTCATTTAAGATGTCATTAGAAGACAATTTCCACTTATTTATATGTACCTCATCTTCATATTTATTTTTTCGGATATGAAAAATGGTATATTACTGGGAAAGGTGTAGGTATTCTTAGAATACAAGGTTGTGTAGTAGTTAGAGTTCTGAAAAACACAAAGCACATTAACATAGGAAGGGTGGATTATGTCTCAGGGTTTCAGAGGGTTCTTCCATCATGATGAGGAGCTTCACATTCAATTCATAACATGATGGACAAGGAGAGGGGGAACTAATATGTACTGGTGTCTTTGTTTGTTTGTTTGTTTGTTTCCCTTTTTACTCTGTATGGGCTCTCAGCCCATGGATGATACCACCCAGCTTCAGGGTGAGACCTTTCTTAGTGAATCATCTCTAGAAGTGCCTTCAAAGCCATACCCAATGGTATTCACTATAGATCCCACTATGCAAATGGATTAAAAGAATATTAAGAAGTGGTGAAATATTTGTGTGATTGGCAGAAGAACTTGACTTTAGTACCTAGCTATTTTAAAATAACTGTGTTCTATTGGGAGATGAGGTCTGATGACACATTCAGAGTAGGAGTGGAGGTGTAGACTCAAGGTGTCCTCTGAGCATTCACAGAGACTTTCAGAAGAGCTTTATCTGGTCACACTGTGAACTCCTTCACTATGACAGAGCAGTATAGAAAGATCCATACATTGGGTGGGAAAGTGAGAAAAGAAATCACATTTAGCTTATACTTGAGTGGTAAGAGTACCTATCTTAAAACGTAGAATTTGGTCTTAACCAATCCTTTGGGAGCAGAGGCTGTGAACTAAAGAGAATATATATGAGGAGGTTCTATGCTGAAAACTGTATTCATGCCTAGTCATACATGAGGGGAATTAAAAAATTAAGGTTAAGGAAAATAATCAGAAATAGAAGTTTAGAAGAGTAAATATCCTAGATTTGAGCTTAGTGGATTTGGGATTTGGGATCTGAAGATGGGCAGACAGTTGCAGCATCTGGTACTCTTAGGTGATGTTTGCTTCTTTTCAGGTCATGTTTTGTGCAAACTCCATCAGGATTTAGGCTCTGACTAGTACACTTTTATGACATAAGTCATATTCAAAATATTTTCCAAATAACACCCTGGTTTCATGTATTATAGAATTGAAGTACCTATCCAGTGTGTAAATGATAGCATTGAAACTGAAAATAACTCTTCCTTCAAGTCATATGAACTGAAATTTGTGACCATCCTCCAGGATGCTACCCTGTGCACATGAATAAGGGCACTGCTTACTCCATCAGGGTGGAGGGATAGAGAGGATGCTACTGCTCAGGCCTGAAGTGGAGATGTTTATTTGCCAGCTCCAATTGGGTAGAGACAGAGAAGACACCACTACTTAGGACTGGAGTGGAGATAATGGAGTTCTTATTTTTCATCTTTTTTATTTATGAAAAATTTATTTTTATTTTATGTGGACAAATATTTGCTTACATGTATGCTTGTGCACCACATTTGTGTCTGATGCTCACAGAGGCCAGAAGAGGATATAGGATCCCCTGGGATTGGAGTAACAGTCAGTTATGAACCATCCTGTGGGTGCTGGGTACTAAACTCAGGTCCTCTATAAGAGCAGCTGGTGCTCTTAAGAACTGAGCTATCTCTCCAGCCCCATGGAACTTTTAACATTTGAAAAAGAAATTCTGAGTAATATTTTGACTGCAAAGTATTATTTCTCAACCTTTGCTTTGTCATTGTCCCAATTTAGTATTTTCTCCATTGGTAGAGTGTAGTAGGTGGCTGTTCCAGCTTTGACCTGGAAGTACTACCCTCATTGAGGCTTCTGATAACTGTCACACCTACCTATGGCCTGCCCCTGAGGTGGGGCCCAGACTAGAGCCCTTAAGACCTGAGATCCAGATGTGCCAGCTCTCTTGGTTCCTGGTGATCCTGGGTGCTGGATGTAGACAAAGCAGAGTTCTCCAGAGAATACCACTGGACTGCACTGCACCTCTTACAAATCCTGTAACCTATCCCTTTACTTGTTGAAAGTTACCCCAAAATAAACCCTTTAACTACATGGAGTTTTCTTAATAAATTCCCCAGTATTAGAGAGAATAGGAGGCTAAGACTTCTTCCCAATGATAACATTTATCCCTTGAAAACGAAAGTCAGGAAGGGCAGTGGTGAGCACAGTTTTTGCCTTGTGTTCAGGTTAACAAAAGCACATACAGCCAACCCAGGGCACAATGAGTTCTTTTATAAAGGATTTTTTTTTTGTTTGTGAAATTATGGATTTCTGATGCTTTGCAATTTTCCATTTGCTTTTCTTTGGGGGTACTAAAAAGTAACTAATTTTAAACTCTAAAAAATGTATTTATGAATGTGATTTTAGAAATAGAAAACTTGAACTACATTGAGAAGAGACTATTTATTTGTCAGATGACAGAATGTTAATGTAAGTCAGTGATATGCATCACATGAGAAACCATTACAGCAAGATCTATTAAAGCCAATGCCTTGAAGGAATAATGGAAATTAAAAGAAAATATTTATAGTGAAAACATTATGAAAGATCAATATAATTACTTTTAAAATATTTTGAGCATTGATTTAAAAAATTTATTTATTTACTACTGGGAAAGAGTAATTAGTGTTTGATTCCTCAGGCAGAGTAAACTCTATTGTTACCAAGAATACTTTAAAATCTAATGAAGGAATGGGCCCTGGAATCCTTCCATCAAAGTGATTAAATTAGTTTTGTTTTACATATTAGATCAGACAGTAACATCAGAGAAGTTTAGGGCACTGTTTTCATTCTGAGGAGACTTTTATGCTTGTTTTTGAGTTATTATCTGATGGCCTTAGATGTTTGTGTCAATAATAGTCTCCTAGACATTCAGCATCCTCACAGCAGGCTTAAGGGAAGGCATGGGAGTCACCCTCACCACCACACTGGAAACAGTTTCTCAGATGGGCGAAAGGTATTTTATGTGGACAGCATATTTAGTAGCAATGAGAAAGGACAATGGAAACCTAACAAGTAAAATCTCTTTATATTCTATGGTTTTTCTTTTAAATGTATTAAGGCCCTCTATTTAAAAAAAAGAGAATAAACAACCTGAGATAAGCCAAAGAGAGGGTGAGAGAGAGGGCAATCCATCAGACAGAGTTTCTGAGTAGGAAAACTTAAAGTTTGGAAAAAAAGTTGCAAGTAAGGATACCTTTGTGCACTTCACAAACAAAGTTAGGATTCCTGGAGCCAGTGAGATTTGTGGGGTGTAGACAGAGACCTCTTGATCCCTGTTGGGCATAATGTGATAGATTGAAGAGCTCTTGTTTGGACTGTTGTATGATTTCTGACTGATTTCATTAGTGTTAGTTAAAATAGTTTCCTTTACGATTCCTAAAGGATAAGAGAGGCTGATGAGATGGGTCAGTGGGCAAAGTGCTTTCTGTGTAAGCCTGAAGACATGACTTCAGATGCCCAAAATCGTGTAAAATCCAGGCAAAGAAGTATACCTAACCCCAGGGCTGGGATTAGCCACAGGCAGGTATCAGGGGAATACAGACAGCAAGGGCAATTGAGTCAGTGGACTCCAGGTTTAGTGAGATATTCTGTCCCAAAAGTAAGGTGAGAAGTGACAGAGGAAGATGCTGGAAGTTGACCTCTGGCCTCCACATGCACAGGTGAAGGCAAACTGCACACACATAGGTAAACACACTCGTGTGCAACCAACACACATATACTACAAACAGAAATAAAATCCCAAGGAACATGACTCCCAAAGTTTACAACCCCAGCTTGTCCCTTGTCCCCTCGACAATAATTATTCCTGCAACTTTACTGCCTTTCTTCCTCTGTCTAAAACCGAGCCCCCCTCAGCCTTAGCTAGAAGTCTTTTGTAGTTAGTTATTCTACTCTTATTTTGTGCATTTATCAATTTTACCCTTTTAAAACTTTCTTTAAATGAAATAACTGATTGATTAACAATTGCTGAGAATTCTTTGCTATTCTTCTGACTAAGAAGCAAAGTCTAACCATCTCTCCTTGACTGGACTGCTTTAGGGATCTAATAACCAATAGGAACAAAGCACAGGTGACTGGAATTCAGAGTATGCCATAATACGCCTTGAAGCTCTGCCTGAACCTCTTGACACATTTCCTTTTGTACTCTAAGCATCCTGTAAGAAATACGAGTACCTAGCTGAAAGAAGGGAAGAGAGACTCTCAGACCAAAGGGAGAGGGTGATTCGAAGTGAGTACATCAACTGTGTGAATCATCATTTGGGGCACTCAGATCTGTGCTCTAAGACTACATGGTGATATCTACAACCTGCAAGAGTGGAGATTCATTTGGAATTAAAGAAGAGGTCAGAGAATAGGCAAGAGAAAAGGAAACTGCACTTGGAAGAACAGAAATGAAGCCTAGCGAGCAGCAGTTACTTAAGAATCAAATGGAGAATTCAAGAGAGCTGCAAAGAAGATGGAAGCTAAAAATCAGCTGCTACTTTCTCCTGACTTCTTTTACTGGCACCTCTACTTTTCACTCAATAACTTCATGGTAAGCAAGAGCAGAAGAGTAAGAAGTAACCAAATTGTCTTAAAAAACAAAAACAAAAACAAAAACAAAAACAAAAAACCTCATAGCAAATGCCACCTTGATTGGCCAATTTGAGCTGTGATAAATTGGTGATATGTAGTATTTATCCACTCCCTGTCACCTATTTTTGGCTACAGTGAAATGGAATTTATGCCTGTGAGTAGAAGGGAACACTTGAATCAGGTAGATACCTAACATTATTTTGGAAAAAAAGAACCTCTTTCTAAGGACAGCAGTATGAGTGTTCAGTAATGACATGTGGCTATGAACTAACACTTATACACTAATATTATCTAGAAGAGTCACATGGTATTTTCTGTACCCAGAGATTGAGAAATACTTGAGTAAGAAGTCAATCATGTTGTGGAGAAGAGATATAATGGCTGTTTTCTGTGTAAGGCTGCTAAAATTTGGAGCTGGAACAGGCACTGGGCAAAGCAGGGTGGACCCACACAGGGGAATCAATGCAATGTCATGGACTAAAGTAACAGAACAAGCAACTAGTAAATGACTTCGTGTTTAATTTTGAAAATTCTAAAAAGTGACAGAAACCCAACTACAGCCATGATCATAGAAAACACTCTACCTCTCACCCTATTCCTCATTTGAGTCAGTTCAAAGATTCCTTTTAAGGTGCATAAGTTTTCTATTTAACTAATAGTCATATTACCTCTAAAAATTTTGTGTAGTTAACTCATATTAGTGCTTAATTTATATGAACATCTTATTTAAATTTATCTCTAATTTTCTTCAAGCAAGATTCATGTTTTAAGCAGCTCATTTCCAATAGTTTCTTGCTCAACAATGATAACACGACATGCATCTGTAAATACTTTATTACACTGATTGAATATAAAGACTAAACAGGATGTGGATATTCTTGCCAACATTGTCATCAATCAGAAATTCCTTTCTTATGCCCTGGATAATATTGCTGGAAGATAATGATCTCTGTTTTCCATTCATTTTTGGATATTCTAGTATTCCCTACTTGTAATTCTATGTATAAGTAGTATGAAATATCCATATAAATAAACAGACTCATATGTTTTAATCACTCCCCACCTCCTCTAATTGCAAACAAATCAATAAGGCGAGAAAATGAAACCTATTACTCATGCCTATAGCATGCCAAGAAAAGATCAAACACTATAAACTTGAATTCACATGAAAATGTGTTAATAAATATCTGAAACCAGTAGAAACACATCCAAGCCCAACTAAAAAACAATAACAACAAAACCCCCGAAGATTCAATTTGACACAAAACAGTTAAAGTTTCAACTCAGTGAAGAAATATAAGAGAATTTAGGAGTGGAAAAGAAGGGTAGCTGAATCAAAAGAATGAAGGAGCAGAGAAAAAATGAACTGTGATTACTGAATAAAAATGCTGTGTATTAATCTCTGTAAAGGAGGAGAAACAAAAGGAGCCACTGGAATGGGTGTCAACACATAGATCAGCCCCTAATTCTTAAATAACTACTCAAACACCCTCTTCTTATTATCCCAGGATAAATAAAAGGTGGAAGTATAAATTACCTCATCTGATATTTCATCAGCTTCCCAATGCAGGATGAATGTGACTTAAAAATTTGTTAAGTTATCTAATCTTAAGATAAACATTTCCCCCATATATTTAAAGATAATTTTTACATAACTACATATACATTTTTAAATGTTTTTAATTTTGTTGAGAATTTCACACATGTATACAAAATATTTTTATATTTAACCCCCCCTCTTTTTAACCTTCACATCCCCCACCCAACTCCATGTCTTTTTCCTTTTATTTTTAAATACCCCTTGAGTCTAATAAGCATGGACCTTGTGCATATGGGTGTAGAGATATCCCCTAGAGCAATGTTTCTTAATCTTCCTAATGCTGTGACCTCTTAACATAGTTTCTTATGTTGTGGTGACACTGAACCCTAAAATTATTTTACATGATTTCATCATTGTAATTTTGCTACTATTATGAATCAGAATGGGATACTTTATTTGCTGAAATGTGATATTTTATTTGTATGTTAAAAAGTTTGCCTGGAGATCAGAGGTCATAGCGAGCCATAAACAGAAGTCAGGTGGTGGTAGCCCACACCCTTAATCTGACCACATGGCAGGCAGAGTCTCTGTGTGGTCAAGGACACAGCCAAGTGTGGTGACACGAGCCTTTAATCCCAGTACCAACCATAGAGACCTAGAGGTCTGTATAGACAGGCAGTGATGAGGAAGTCATGTAGCTGGGTTTAAAGCCAATAAGAAGGCAGAACAGGAAGGCAATAAAATCTTGTAGGTCAGACAAGAAAAAACTGTCTGTAGAAGCTACGGCATGGTGGTCAGCTGAGGCTAGTCATGGCTATTGACTCTGATCTCCTTTGTTTATTACTTCTGTTTTTGGCTCTGTGTTTCTTATTTAATAAGACCTTTTAAGATTCATGTTACATCTGGTGCCCAACTCGTCAGGTATGAATTCACTAAAAAGCTACTTGCCTGTGGACTCGCAGGCCCCAGCTCAGACCCAAGCTACATGTTGCAGGTTATGGTGCATGCTGGTAGGATTTGCTGAAGGAGGCAGAGGTAGAAGAATCCCGAGTTTGAGGCCAGCCTGGCAGGCTTGCCAAGGAGAAGCTGCAGCCTGGGCTGAGCCACAAACATTGGCACCATGGAGGCAGTGGCTGCTGCTCTGAGTTGCCAGATGCTTCTTATCGTGTTGATGACTACAGTGATGCTGCTACCTGGGACAAAAGTTTTACTGTTGCTTGTTCAGAGAAGAATTGCCAGGACCATCAGATGATGAGAAAGCATTGGCGAAGGTCAGTTTGGAAAAGTTTGGCAAGACAAATGGTGGGGAGAAATTGCTGTGAAGATATTCTCTTCTAGGGAAGAATGTTTATGGTTCTGAGAGACAGACATTTATCAGACTGTGATTGTTCCAATCCAAACCACAGAGAAGGCACCACAAAAAAAAAAAAAAAAAAAAAAAAAAAATCTGCAGGGAACTATGACCACGCCTAACAGCAACTTTGAAATCTTCAAAAGGATGATGGGACCCTACAACAATGATTCCACATTGACTATGGTAAAGCCATTAAGCTGAATAACACCACAGAATGATCAACTTTGGACTACAAACTGCTCAGGACAGTTTCGAGATGGCTAGCGGAGATGATCCAGATTCACAGACAACTCGAGCAAGGACTTGAAACAAGCCCTACATTTTCCCATTATCGACAACAAATGATACAGCTGCCTCTCACAGGACTCGAGAATTAACCAAACAAATTTCTTTTCAGGATTCCCTAAAGATGTCTTCATCCCCAGAAAGCAGGAAGTAATTTTAAGAAAATGATGCCCACATTCCCAAGAAGTAGAGTGGGTGGTTTTTGGCCATTCATTGGATTACGGATAATTGTCATTGTTTATGATGGTTGGTTACAAGTTGTTAATTTAATGGTTAAAAAAAAAAAGCTAAACAAAGGAGATTAGATTCAGTGTTCTTGTTTAAAAAAAGAAGAAAAAGAAAAAAGATATAGAAAAGGGCAGATCATTGAATCTATTCTGAAAAAAGGGAAGATATAGAAATAATAAAATGAAAGGTAGATTTTTGGATCTACTCAGAAAAAAAGAGAATATGAATATGATAAGATAAAAAAGGAAGACGATAGAATCTACTTTTAAAAAGGAACTACTTGTTTTAAGTAGGATAAGTAATGAAAATTTTTATCTGAATTTGTCAAATGTTAATGGACTGGACATTGTTATATATTAATGGACTTTTTGTCTGAATCTGTTAAATGTTAATGGACTAGACATTGTTAATGTAATTCTTGACTGTATATATTGTATATACTTATTGGGTATAGTTTTTCTTGTATTAGTTATAAGCTCTTTTTAAATTTTAGAGAAAAAAGGGGAAATGTGGTGATATTATGTTCCCCAATATATTGTGCACCCTAATAAACTTATCTGGGGTCAGAGAACAGAACAGCCACTAGATATAGAGGTCAGAAAATGGTGGTGCACACACCTTTAATCCTAGCATTCTGAAAGGTGGAGATCCATTTGGATCTCTGCAAGTTCAAAGCCATCCTAGAAACAGCCAGGCATGGTGATACATGCCTTTAATTCCAGGAAGTGTTAACAGGAAGCAGAAAGGTAAATAAGGCATGAGACCCAGGAACTAGAGCCTGGTTAAGCTTTTAGGCTTCCAGCAGCAGTTCAGCTGAGATCCATTTGGATGAGGACACAGAAGCTTCCAGTTTAAGGAAATAAGATCATCTCAGGAATTGGCAAGGTGAGGTGGCTGTGACTGGTTCTCTTTTTCTGATCTTTCAGCATTCACCCCAATACCTGGCTCTGGGTTTGGTTTATTAATAAGACCTGTTAAGATTCACACTACATTAATGTAAATACCTGATATATAGATGGTCTTAAGTGAACCCTCTGAAAGAGTTGTTTGACCCACAAAGGGGTCATGACCCACAGATTGAGAACAGCTGCCCTAGAGCATGGCTAACCTACCAGAAGACATACCCTGAAGAAAAATTACAGTTTTTCCTCTAGCAGCCATCAACTGCCAAGAATGGCTTGGGTATGGCTAAATCCTTATGTGGTTCTCCCTCATTCATACTGTAATTTTGACTGGTTTGATTTGTGTAGGTCTTGTAGAAGCATCTAGAGCTATGGGGTGATCATGGGTGCTATAGTCCTGTCATTCCCAGGAGACACTGTTTAACAGCAGTCCTCCCTTACATCTAGATCTTATAATCTTATGCATGCTGTTTCCTGAGCCTTGTAGGGAGGTGTGTGATATAGATGTCCAATTTATAGCTCATCGCTACAAAGACACTTATTCTCTGCACTTTGAGCAGAGCTGGGGTTCTGTTTAACCTCTATGCATTGAAAACAGGAAACTTCAATGACTGAGCTGCACTAATCTGTGGATAAAAGGATAGTATTTATTAGGCAATTTAGCAAATAATATTTCATTTTATATATTTTTAAAAATAATTTTTATTAGCAAATTATTTAGCAAAATAATAGTAGTATTACTCTCCCAGGGTATAAGGCCTCTCAAGTCCATGTCCCTTTTAAAAATTGGCTTGTTGGTTTTCTTGATTAGTTTTTTGAGTTCTTTGTATGTTCTAAATCTTAATCTTCTGCCATATGTATCACTAGCAAACAATTTATAGAGCTGAAAAGGTAAGTGAAACTATGAAGTCTGCAGAAGAATTATGGAGCTTGAAAATTTAGTGAACTAACCCACATTAAAAAAAAAAAAAAACACCACATGTCTTTTCTCACATACAGATTCTAGCCCCTAAATTTTATGTATGTGCATTTAAGTGGGTGTCAGTATAAAATGAAAAACCTAGAAAGGGGGCTCATGTTAAGAGAGAGAATTAGGCTTTAATGGAATTGTAGTAAAACTTGTGATACAAAAGTAAAAGGAAATCCTTGTATGGTAAAGTCCACAGAGGAATGGGATAGGGGGAGGAGGAAAGGAGGTGAAGACAGTACTAATTAAAACTACAGCTGTGTGAAAAGCCAAACCATCCCAATAAGGGGTATGCTGATCAAACTAAGATAAGATGAATTATAAAATGGCTTACTCAGAAGTACTCTGTATAGACAGATAAAACTGTTCCCAGAAATCATTAAGTTGTGAAATAAAAATCTCAGTAGCATGGGTGGGCTACTTGTTCATAAAGTGATCAGTTAAGAAAGTATTTGAGGTTCCTAAATTAGTACAGGCATTTGGCATGCATACTGGTTGTCCAAATGGTATCTCTGTATTGCTGAAGGCACCACCCACTTTCATTTTAGACACAGAGAAAACAAGGTGGAACTGGAATGGGCTTCTACCCTATTGGCTGGTTGTCCTCAGGACAGAGGTTGCTATGTAGATTTCTATGGAATAATGGTCATCAAAAGTCTTACTCAGCTGTGGATTCTGAATGGTTGGCAAGGCAAGATGTGCTCATCAGTTTAATAGTGGCATATCAGTAATGAGAACAACTAACTGGTCTTGGATTAGATTTGAGACTTACTCCACAAGATAATCCACATCTGATTCTTTAAACCTGGTCAAAATCTCATGACTGGGGAGGTAAAAGGCTGTAATGAAAAATATACTCCTATTTCATTTCTGTTTTGGTTTGTTTTGTAAACAAACATGATGGTCCCATCAACTTATCCTATAATTAATTGCATTCATACTCATAGTTCAATTCTACCATCAGCTTTGATTAGAGAAGTTCTATTTTGCAGTGGTCAGTGGTAACTACAGAAACTTGTAACTGGTCAACTGTTGAGTACTTTGACTGTTGGGTCTCTTTAGGTACCTCCTGATCTGTGATCATCTCCTTTTTAGACTCAGGAAATATCATAGAAGAATTGCTGGGAAGACTGTAAGAATGGCTGGAAAGACTGTATGACCTGAAGGAGGGAGTGGAGAGATGTAGTACACTGTCTATGGAATAGGACATTATGGATGAATTCTTGACCTCACAGAAGCTGGGGATTATAGGTATAAGACCTGTAAAAAGATTTGGTTTATAAATATCATATCATAGGAGGGAGGTATGAGCCATTTCCCAGAAGACCTATAGGCAGATAATGATGGCTACTGGAGAAAGGCTCATGAAGTCCCATCACTCCCTGAAGATTTGCTGTCAGTTAATAGTCATTTGGGAAGGAGAGACATTTGCATCCATGGTGTAGCCACTGGTGTAGTGCCTACACTGTTGTAAACAATTTTTACTCAGAACCCACTAAGTAATCCTAATGATGGCATTAGATCATCAAAATAAATAAAGATGAAGGTAGTAGAGGAAATAGGTGGAAAAAGGAAAGGAATCAGCAGGAGCAGGAAGAGAACAAGAGATGTAATAGGGAGAGAGTATGATGACAATACATTACATACATGGTGTGTATTGTTTTATGTATATAGTATATACATATATATGTATTTGTATATATAATACGTACATACACATATATGAGAATGTCATAATGAAACCAATTTTATGTACAACTGACTTACAGAAAATTAAGTGAAATATTCTGTTCTCAGTTTCTTACATTGGGGATTAAATTTCAGCAGATATTTAAACCATATCGAAGCCATGAATAGCATATATTGAAAACTATAAAAATATTACCCATCAAAAATTAAAGAGGACCTAAATAAATGAAGACTTTTTACTGTGTTTATGAATCAAAAGACAAGTGACATTAAAGATGTCAACTTCCCCCATGAAGAGATCTCTAGATTCAAAACAACATCAGTGAAAACCACAGTTGACCTTGGTAAAAACTGACAGGCTGATTCAGAAATTAAAGAGGAAATAAAAAGCAGTAGCAAAAGAGGAAATTTGAGAAACACAAAGTTCAACAAATTTCAAAGGTTGTTTGATAGAAACAGTACATAAAAACAGCCAAAGAAACTTAGAAATGGGTAATTATGTAAAATAAACAAATCTCTAAGCTTAATTTGTAAAGTGTTAGGTTGGCCAAAGTATATACAGAAACTGCAAAACCAAGCATATTCAAAAATATCAATGTGAGACTAAGATTTTTCAGATGAAACCACAAAAGTTAGAACCATAAAGTTACAAAAAATAAAGTTTATCAGCCTTTTAAAATTGTGATAGTCATAAAAGATCAAGTATAAGGTTAAAAGAGAATGTACAAAAACATTCCATAAAAATTAATAAGGTCATATCACTAAATAAAGAGAGTACTGTCTTCCTATAAAACTGGGGAAACTTCCAGACGGGAAAGTGCGGAAGTTACAGGAATGGTTAGTAAGCACATTAGTTGTTTCCCTCCATTAGCTATTAGAGACTGTGTGTGGCACATACGTATTAGAATAGCTAGATCTAAAAAGACTGAACATGTCTACACCACAACAGATGAGGAAAAGCAAAAATTCTTCCTTATTACTATTGTCAAAACTAGTGATGTTAAGAACAGAAACCATGTAATAATTATTTTGATATTACTATAGTTATATATGAACAATGTATCATCTATCCATGGGATGTACAAATGTAATTGCAACAATACATGCAAAAGCAAAATATGCAAAGTGGAACACCTTAATGTTTTCAAAGTAGATAAAGATAAAACGTCTAATGAAAATGAAAAGAGTTCAAACATATTAAAAAAATTGAAAGCAGTTAAAATAACTTTTCTCTTTCAAAAGGCACCACTAAAAGGGGGATAATATGAAGAAAATATAATATAACCAGTGAGGAATTTTCACATGCAACATGCCAAAATATCTTACAAGACAAAAAAATAAACAACTATTACAAATTAGGTAAAAGGGGCTGAGAGTTCAGTGGTTAAGAGCATGTGTACTGCTTTTTCAGAGGACCTGACTTCAGCTCCCAGAACCCATATTTAGAGGTTTAAAATTACTTATACCTCCATCTCCAGAGACTGGACATATGACACAGGACTTGACAATTAACCCCAAAATTTTGTTTTCAGGATCCCCTAAAGATGTCTTCACCCCCAGAAAGCAGGAAGCAATTTTAAGAAGATGATGCCCACATTCCCAAGAGGTGGGATGGGAGGTTTTTGGTCATTTAATGAGTTTTGGATATTGTCATTGTTTACAATGGTTGGTTACAAGTTGTTAATGGTCAGGAAAAAAGCTGAACAAGGAAATTAGATTTAGAGGGCTTTTCTTTAAAAAGAAAAAGAAAAAAGGGAATATAGATATGATGTAGATCAATGAATCTACTCTGAGAAAAAGATGAAGAAGTAATAGGATGAATGGGTAGATGATTGAAACTACTATAAAAAAGGGTGGAAAGATATAAAAATGACAAAAGGTAGACTACTGAATCTACATTTAAAAAGGAACTACTTGTTTTAAATAAGATAAGTAATGAAAATTTTTTGTCTGAGTTTATCAAATATTACTGGACTGGACATTGTCAAAAATATATATGATGGAGTTTTCTATCTGAATCTGTCAAATGTTAATGGACTAGACATTGTTCATGTAATTTTTGACTGTATATATTGTATATTCTTATTGGATAGTTTTTCTTGTATTAGTTATAAGCTATATATATACGTATATATATATACATACACACACACACACACACACACATATATATATATATATATATATATATATATATATATATATATATATATATGGCTAGAGAGATGTTATATTTCAATGTGGGTTAAGGAGTTTTGGGGAATTTTTGTTGGGACTGTTGTTTGGAAGCTTCATGGCATGTGTGAACAGTCCTATCAAGATATCTTTAGTTGAGAAAATTAATCAATCTGTACAGTTACGACTCCTACATGCTCCTGTGTATATGATGCATTCTGATCACATGTCCATGAAAATGAAAACTAGAAGGAAGCTAGAGTCCTAACTAAATCAAAACCCATTGTTCTGAGCAATGGCAGCTCAGCTCAAATTCTGGAATTAATAACTTCCTATTCCATGCTCTACAGATGCACTTAGAAGCTCTAATCCTGTATTCTGCTCTCCTATGCATGAAAGCAGCAAAGTCTGGCATGCCATCAAGTTAGAATTTAAGCTATTTAAAGTTAGAACAACTCATTACAGTATTTTTCATAAAAATCACTTTGAATGTTCTGGCTCAGAGACTTATTGGAAGAGAACATTATTTACCATCTCATATGAAAAATGAGGAAAATAAGTAAGATGAACTGTTCTACAGTGAGTGTTTTGGCCACATTTAGATTCTATGGGGTCAAGGCAAGCACAGGGACAGTTGGATTTTAAGCAGGCACTGACTCTATCAGTTTGTTAGAGTTGCTTAGGAAAGCAACAGAGGAATAACACACACCATGGAAATTCCTAACAGTAGTGGAGGCTAGGTACCCAAGGTCAAAGTGTAAATAGATAGCTTCTTTGAGGAAACCAGATTTCATCTTAGTTTAATGATATCTGTCCTTATCCCTATGTAGGTGCAGTCATCTCTGAATCTACATCTGCATTTTCATCCTAACGTCTAGTCATATTGGCTGGATGCTCACACTAATGACTTCATGTGACCTTAATTACCACTTTAAAGATATCCCTCTCAAAATACAATTGAATTTTCTTTTATTGATAATTGTTTTTTTCATACAATATGTTCTGATTACTGTTCCCCTCCCTCAACTTCTCTGAGGTCCTTCCCACCCCCCTAATCCAAATCTACACTCTACCTGTTTCTTCTTAGAAAACAAACAAGCATCTAGAGAAAAATAATAAAACAAAATAAGATAAAACACAGACAGACAAATATGGATAGGACAAAACAAACAGAAGAAAAAGAGCCAAAGAAAAAGCACAAGAAAATTATATAGACACAAAGACACACACGTTCACACACACAGTGTTCCCATAAAAACAGAAAACTAGAAACCATAGTATATATGTAAAGAATATTTAATGTTAAAAAATGCCCTGACAAAATTGTGAGGCAAAGAACCTCCATAGATGCCACTAATCTCATTTTGAGGTGGCCATTTACTGCTGGTCATGAGTGGTTTGTATGGTCAGTAAGACTCAGTTGAGAAAACTAATTTTTATTTTGTGAACTATTAACAATTAGAGATAATTTCTGGGCTATGGTTGGAGGCATGTATCCACTTCTCCTTTTGGCTGTAGGTCCCAAGTAGGGTGCAGACACAAGTAGGCCCTGTACATGCTGTCACAGTCTAAATTCATATGTGCTTGGGTCCTGCTGTGTTTAGAGGGCCCTGTTTTCTTGCTGTACCCCATCCACTCTGGCTCTTACAATCTCTCCTCCTCCTCCTCTGCAGGGTTCTCTGAGTCCTGACTAGATGGATTTTGATAGAGAAATCCATTTTAGGACTGAGTATTCCAAGGTCTCTCACTCTCTGCTTCTTGTCTGGCTGTGGACCTCTGCTTTGCATTTTTAAATACAGGCTTAGACTTCAGCATATAAATTCTAAAGGGGAGAGAATTCAGCCTATAAAATCATCTAATTTGAAGATTGGCAGTCTTTTATTTCCTACTTTAAGAATTCTTTAAAAATATGTTCTACGACATTGTTAACAGCAGCCAATTTTGTGTGGCCACAGTTGATTCTAGACTTCCATTCCTCCTTCTAATATTTAGGATTTGAATGATCATCGTTTTACTTAACTTTCCAGTTTTGCTTCTAGGTGTGTTTAAGCAGCATAACCCTGGACAATGAGACACAAAGGAAAATGTAAGCCCAACATAATATTTTACATATTCTGAGAAAAGCAGAGAAAACTGATGGGAAATCCAAGGAAATTGTAATAAAGAAGCTTAAAACAGTTATAAATATCCCTGATAACAACCAATTGTTGACTTAAATTTGGAACTACTTACTTCAAACCATCATTGCCTTATCTTCCTCACTTCTACCCAAAGCCCAGTCACTTTACTATAGATGAAAATAAAATATAGTCCCCACATTCTTTTCCAGCAAAAAAATTTACACATAAAAATGTTGATGTTACAATCTGCCCGTGAATTGCTTATACCTGTTGCATTGCATTCATATCTTTGTTTTGGTCTTGCTCTCTAGCTGTCACTTTCAGACCAGTGGGCACTGGCAAGCCGACATGGGGAGCTTTCTGATCCCTGGTCTTGTCATAAAATGAACAATGCAGTCCTGGACATTAGCTTGTGCACTGGAGCAAGCAAGTCTCCCACCAGTAGATGCTGATCCCAAGAAGCCAATCTCTCGGTTCCATCTCCTATGAACAAATAGATCTGTGTCCCTTTCCATTTTAAATACTGAAGTAGTTTTAAAAACCCCTGTCTTTCATGAACCCAACAAGTTCTGGAAGAACCCTCATGAAATATTATTGTATTCATTATGTCCTTTGACAAGACACACACAAAGTGGCCTTTAATTTTCCTGTCAGGATTTTCTTCTATTAAAGTTATGAAAAATCACCTCCTACACCAGGTGCTAAATAAAACTCATGCTGCACTTTAAGAAATAATCCTACCACTTTCTTTTAAGATCCACAGATCTGTAACAAATGCCATAGAAATAAGGATTCTGTTTTTGAGACAGACCTCTACTTTTTTGAGTGTTCCTAATTTCTTTGCAGAGCTTTATCCATACTCAATTTCATATTGAAGGTCAGAACCAAGGTAATTGCTTCCAAATTTTATTTTGCTTCAAGTGTATTCCATCTGATATGGATTGACTGGATGGCATCTTCTGCTTCTTGTAGACTACCAATGCTCTTCCACTCATTCACTCTATCAATTACTAGGTCTGATTTTGAAATGCAGGCAGACAGATTTTGACATTAAATTTTAAAATAAAGAAGCTTCCACAATGTTCTATATTTTTTATTTTCAAAATCGTGTCTAGAAATATAAAGAAAAATGACATGTAAATTAACTCATGGTGAAGTTTGTCAGGCTGTTTATTCTGTTGCAATGGTTACCAACATATTTTAGATTGTTGGCACCAGGTGGGACCATTTGATAAGAGGGGAGTTGCCAATGCCTGTTCATGACAATCTTTCAGTTATCTTTCACACCTTTATAGTTCCCTATGAACATCATCCTTGACACATCAAAAACAAGTTGTATTGAGGTTTATGAATGATGATGTAACTTTAATAAAACCTGTTGTTTTAGGAGGCATTTCTGCAATGTACTTTACAACAGAGAAGCAACAGTGTGGTGGGGAATTATATATATCACAAATGGAAACAATTAAAAGTTTACCTATATGGTGGTTTAATCTGAGACCACAGTGCAGGCTACAGAATGGTGAGGAAGTAAATCTGATCTATATCTTAAATTAAAGGAAAAGAGGTTTAGTCCTTTGCAGCTTCTCCCCCGCCCCACCCTCATCAATCAATCAGTGGCTTCAAGCCACTCACAAGAGGAATACAACCTCATCAAAAGCAACTTCTTAATGTTGGGAGTAATCCTCAGGGACTGAAAAGACATATTCATAGATGGTGGGAAAGGAGCTAGTTTTCTCTAGAGAGGGATGAAGGACAGAGGCTTCTTGTTTCCTGAGGTAGTGTGTTCCACTTGGGAAATATACCTGCAGTTTCTGGCTCACTCTTGTTTTCTGGGTTAGAAAAAATACCATCAAACACTGATGGGGGATGCATTTCTGTATACTGTGAATATGTGTGGCTCTGATTGATTGATAAATAAATCTGCATTGGCCTATGGAAAGGCATCTTAGAGGCAGGTGGGAAATCTAAGCAGGTATACAGAGAGAAGAAAGGAGAGGCAGAGAGAGGCCAACCTACTGCCCAAGGAACAACATGCCCATGCCAGCAGACCAGTAAATCCATGGAACACATGGCAAAACATAGATTAATAGATATGGGTTAATTTAAGATATAAGAGCTAGCTAGCAAGACGCCTGCCATAAGCCCTACAGTTTGTAAATAATATTAAGCCTCTGAGTGGTTATTTTATAAATGGTTGTGGGACTGTGGGGCCAGGTGGGACCAGAGAAAGCTTTCAACTACAAAACACACACACACACACACACACACACACACACACACACATACACACACACACACACAAACACACACACACACACACACACACACGCACTCACGCACGCACGCACACACCAGATCCTCAAAAACATTTCAATATATTTCCTACACCATCCTTTTTAGATTCCATTCACACTGGGTCAGCATCTCTCCTAGTCCAAATGGCTTGTTGCATGTGTCCATTCAGATCCTTACACTGATGGATATGGAACATAAAATAGCACACCCTTCTCAGGCTATAGTTGCTATGGTTATTCATGTACCATTAAATCTAAATATGAAAACAAGAAGTTCTCTAGTGTCTTACCTTGATCTAATCATATTCTTATTAACTCCCAAAGACCAGGAAAAATTATCCCTAATGGCAGTGAATGCCATGTTGGATCAATTCTAGGAGTACAATGTTGATACTCAAAGCTTTCCATTCAGTCTACCAAGAACAGAACACTTAGTTTACAGTGATTGCCATGACCTGAAGACAGTATCTTATAATATCAGGATACCATCTCACCTGATGCATGATTAATGTCCTTAAGAGGCTCTTTATATTACCTCTCAATAGAATAACTATATTCAATTACAATATGTAAGAACCCGTGAACACTTTACCACCTTACTACCTCCTATGATATAATATAAAACTCTTTGTTTGAGGCATAGCTTCTAAGATGTGTATACATTTGATATTCTATAAGCCTTTGGAAGTTGTACTGATTGGGTCTTGAGAGCAGAAAAATAGGTCTATGGCCCTGAATACTGCTATAGAATGGTCTTTCTGTATGCTATGAGTATGTGTTGCTATGGTTGGTTAATAAAGAAGCTGCACTGGCCTACAATAAGTCAGGTTATAGCCAGGAGGGAAATCCAAGAGAGAGACAGGAAGAAGAAAGGCAGAGGCAGAAGAGATGCCAGCCTGCCACCCAAGGAGCAACATGCCAGCAGACTGGTAATGCCACAGCCATGTGGCAAAACATAGATTAATAGAAATGGATTAACTTAGGATGATAGAGTTAGCTAGCAGGAAACTGAAGCCATTGGCCATATAGTTTGTAAATAATATAAGCCTCTGAGTGATTATTTTATAAGTGACTGTAGGTCCTTGTAATCAACTTATCATCATATGGCTTGGGTGTATTTCAAACAGAACTTTTCTATAATGGTGATACACGATTCGCTCTGCTGCTGTCAATTTGTAGCATTCCACACAGGGCAGTAGCTAGATAAGCCTCAGGGGATGGTAGTCTCCGGTGTTTGACCCACACATCAGTGTCCTCCTTGCACTATTTCAGAGCCCAGCACTATGTACCAGCAATTCAGTGCCTAGGGATAGATTAGTTGATGCCCACTAATCAACTCATTGTGTTAGTTCAGTTTGTGCATGAGTCTTGGTGGTGGTTATTTCCTGATGTAGTTAGCTATGATGCAAAGATCTTCATATGTTTCACTAACTTCCATTTATTCATCCCTATACCTTCTTAATCCCAATTTTCTGCATATTTTTCTTTTTCTATTAAAATTTTAATTAAAATTTTTCTAACAATTCATACAAATATATATTTACCACGTTATCTCCATGTCCCCTAACCTCTGTTTCTCTCCCCCAGCCACTTCTTCAGTTGCCTCTGTTTACCTGGACAGTGTACTTATCTTATGTTTGTGGATTACCTTAACTATCTATAAAAAGATCTAGGTACATAAATGAGAGAAAATACATGAGAGTCATCTTTGTGCAACTGACTTGATTAAAACAGTTAACAGAATCATCTATAGTTATATCAACTTCCCTGCAAACAACAAAACTTCAATCTACTTCATGGCTTTAAATTCTATTGTTTATACATCAATTGATTGATTGATTGATTGATTGATTGATTGTTTTTACATCCCAACTGCAGTTTTCCCTCTCTCCTCTCCTTCAAGTCTCCCCCTACCTCCAATCCTCCTCCCCTCCAAACCAGCCATGGGATATCAAGTTGCAGCAAGACTAGGCACCTCCTTGCCCATTAAAGCTGGATGAGGCAACCCGTTAGGAGAAAAGGGTCCCAAAAGCAGGCAACAGAAGTCAAGCCCTGCTTCCACCGTTAGGAGTCCCACAAGAACAGCAAGCTATGCAACTGTGACATATGTGCAAAGGGCCTAGGCCTGTCCCATGCAGGCTCCCTGGTTGTTGGTTCAGGCTCTGTGAGCCCCTGTAAGCCCAGGTTAGTTGTTTCTGTGGGATTTCATGTGGTGCCCTTGGCCCCTCTGGCTCCTACAATCCTCCCTTCCCCTCTTTCACAAAATTCCCCAAGCTCTGCCTAATGCTTGATTGCGGGTCTCTGCATCTGTTTCTATCAGTTTCTAGATGAAGCCTCTCTGATGACCGTTGGACTAAGCATCAATCTATGAGTATAACAGAGTATCATTGGGAATAATGTCATCAACTTTCACTGGACACCAAAGTTCGTTTTTTAACTTAGCTATTGTGAACAGTGTTGCAGCAAATGCTGAGGGTTGAGTATCTTGGTGATGCTTTGACATTGTGCCTTTTGGATAAGTAGCCAAGAGTGGGACAGTGAGAATTTTCTGAGGAACATCTATGCTGGCATGTCTAGTGGCTGGAATGACTTACAGAATTTTAAGCATTGATAAGGGTGCTCATTGTTCACATCTGTATCAGTAATTATTTGTTATTATTTTCATGATTGTAATTATGACTGAGGGTAGAAGGAATCTCAACAAAGTTTTGATATGCTTTTCTCTAATGGCTAGTGAGGTTTTCCATACAGTTAATTGGTATTTGTATTTCATCTTTGGAAACTTATCTATTCATTCCACTAGCCCATGTATTGGTTGGATTGTTTGATTTCTTGTTTAGTTTCTTGTTTTTCATATATAGTAGATGTCAATTCCCTCTCATAGACTGTGTCTTTATGCAATTATGTTGCCGTTGCTGCACAGAAGCTTTTTAATTTGTCCCATTTCTCAACTGTTGGCTTTGTTTCCTTAGCAGCTTTCTTTGGTGACATGATTCCTGGTAGGTGGGCCACACTCAGGGGAAAGCTCCACTCCAAAATGTAGTTTAGCAACACTAACTAGACCCAATGTAGGAAAAATAAGAAAACTCCAACTTGGGTGGAGTTTGCAGGGAGAAAGAGGTGGTGAAGATGGATATTTGAGGAGTTGGGAGAGGAGTGTGAATAAGATCAAAATACAGCATATGAAACTCACAAATAATAGAATATTATTTGAAAAGAAACTTTACGCATATACGTATAGCTTATATTTTCCCTCAAGTGGCTTAAAAGATTCAGTTTTTATACTGAGGTCGCTGATTCCTTTGGAATTGATTGAAGTGCAGGGTGATAGTTAGGTATTTATTTTTATTCACCCAAATGATGATTTCCAGATTTTCCAGAACCATTTAGTGAAGAGACTGATTTTTCTAATTGTGTTGTTTTCAGCATTTTTTGTCAAAAATCAGGTAGGTACAGATGCATAAGTTCATATTTGGATCTGTGTATTTTCTATTCCATCGATTCATGTATCTATTTTGTGGCAACACCATGTCTGTTATTGTGGGTCTGTAGTATAAGTTGAAATCAGATGTGCAGGTACTCCCAGAATTATTCTTTTTGCTTTGGATATGCAAGGTTTCTGTCATTCCTTATAATTTAAAAAATCCTATGTGAATAATGGGAGAGATCTAATAAGGATCATATTGAAACTGTAGTGATTTTATTAAGATGCCTATATTTACAATATCAACTCTCCCAATCTGTGACCACAGTTATTCTTTTTGCTCAGTGTTTTGAAGTTTTCATTGTATAGTGACTGCGTGTGTTTGGTTAGTATTACTCAAAAATGCTCCCTGTATTTGCAGCAATACAATACCCCAAAGAAATCCATGACTTCTTCCTCAGCATGCTTTTTAGTTGCCATGAAGGAAGACCACTGGTTTTTGTAATGTTAATTTTGTTAATTTTATGCCTGCCACCTTGTTGGAGTGTTCATCGGTTACATGATGCTTTGACAGCTTCCTTTCCTATTTGTTTCCCTTTGTTTACTTATCTTATTTCCACTAATACCTCAACAATTGTATTGAACTAGAGTGGTTGCTGAACACATTTGCCCTACTTTTGAGTTTGGTGGAAGTGGTTTGAGGTTTGTCCCATTTACCATGATGTTGGCTATAGCTTTGCCATACACAGCTTTCATTGTGTTGAGATAGGTTTCTTTTATTCTCAGACTCAGCTGATCTTTTGTCATGAAGAGATGGTGGAAAATTTCAGAAGTCTTCATTACATTTACAGAGATGATCACATGAGTTCTGTTTTGAGTCCATTCATTCAATATATTAAACATAGGATGTTTACATATATTTTAAATCATACCAGCAACTCAGGGTCTATGAGATCTGCAATCATAGGCTGGTGGCTTGGTTCACAGAACCATGCGTGTTTATTTTTCAAGCAATCTGATGATTGTTAAAAGTGATACATTAAAATCTTGAACACTATTTTGTTGCTACATGTCTCTACTTTCAGATCTGTCCATATTAGCTTTTTATCTTCAGATGTACTGATGTTGGCTGCAGATATATTTGCAATGCTATAACCTGTGACTGAGTTAAGTTCCTTATCACCACTTAATATCCTTTTTGCCCCTTTGTTATCATGAATGGGTTATTAAATGTTTTAATTTTTAATAGTCAATGTAAAAGAATTAACAACAATTACTTCATTAAATTGCAATCTAGCTGGTACTATCATACTGATTTACATGTACCTACAAGAATGTTTCCAATTGTTATCTCCAATTTTTTGTGTTATTTTTGCCATTAGTTTTATCTTTACTAATGTTGTAAACATATGACTTAGTTACTACTTCTGTTTAGATCGAAAGTTACCCTGAATAAATGTTTATCATAATTATTTTTATTTTACCCAATTCTACAGGCCATTATTCCTTCATATAGACCCAAGTTTCTGGAAATAACATTCTTTCTACATAAGAA